>NC_071260.1:20159899-20506149 GCF_023375685.1 Ictalurus furcatus | reverse complement strand
TCAACTTCACAGCAGTTCTATTCATAGCTGTGCCCTTGGGGGAAATACAATGACAGTACAGCTTTAGAGGTCACTCCTATTTCTGTGGCAGGGACATACTGTTTTCGAAGGATCATGCGCATGTGGGCGTCAGGGCCCATCTGAGACAGGAAGAGGAGGGTGTCCTGCAGTTCCTCCTCACTCTCTTTCTTTTCCTCTTCACTTGGGAGTGGCGCATCATCCTGCTCATCATCCAGGAAGCGATAGAACAGGTACTTATCCTGGAAATTCAGCTCCTGATCAACTGTACCACAATACAGACCAGTATTATTCAATGAAGAGGGAACACACACACACACACACACACACACACACACACACACTGACAGCACCATAACATATGCTGCACTGATTGTGTGTGTTCTACTGATTTGCACTGAAAGGAAATAAAGGTTTAATTAGGATTCTTCTCATGCAGCAAAGAAGCTAGTGCTAGCTCTGGACTGGAGTGTGTGCCAAGTGCATGCCCACAGAGAGCGACAAAGCCTTTAAAGTATGCCTGTCTCATTCAGCAAGTGGAACATCAGCTCAGTTCCAGTCATACAGCTCTTTCACGCTGAGACAAATGTGTGTGATTAGACTGTAGTTACCTGTGATAATTTATAACCAGATTTGATAGTGGACAAAAATACACAAACACGAAGCAAGGCATTTAGTATAATTATAAAATTCAAAAAATATCATAATATACTTATAAAAGTTATTAAATAAAATAAACTCAGGTAATAAGGGATATTTTGAGCTTAAACACAGCATCCTCCCCACCATTTTCTCCCTAATTTAGTCTTTGCCAATTCCCATCCACCAGCCAGCTCTCCCCTATCATATGACAGCTACAAACGAGGAAGGGTGAAGTATAGCAGGTGCTACCTCTGAGACACATGAAGTCAGCCAAGCATCTTTTCAAACTGCTGCTCATGCATCATCACAGTGTAGTGTTACACACTCAGAGGAAAGCGCTATCCACCCTCTCCCGCGTACATGAGCTCGCAGATGCCCAGGATTGGTCACTCTGACTAGTTAGTGACAAGTGCCTAGTGTTAATGACAGAAGAGAGAGAGTACGCCATCTCTCCCACCTACACAGCATGTCAAACGTATGCTAGCCTATCACTTCAGCCACACTAACAGCATTTTTCACAGATCAAAAGTTTGGTTTTGAAGGTTCGATTTTGAAAAAAATTGGTCTCAAAATGACTGGTACCACCGCAATTTGGTGAAGCACTTCCAGAGAGAATAAGAGCACTGAGCCTCCTCCTGTAAAGGCTTTTGTGTGCACTCGTTTGAGCTGAATATTTCAAGGTCTTTTATATTCTTAGGTTGATTTGTATGTACACGGAAAGCCATTCAGTGCAGCACCCAGTACAGGTTGACTGTACTCAACTGATTGAGTAAACTCATTCCCTCTATTTAATTGAGTAATGGCGTCTCCCAAAACTTGTATATTATTTAAGTTCAATTAACTTGGTGCTCATGTAGACTGTACTTAAATAACTAAGTTCACTTGTGGACAACTTGACATTCTTATAGTGTAGTTTATAGTTTATTGAACAATACTCGAACTTGGGTCACGGTAGCGAAAGGACCGTATGCTAGCCGTTAGTCCACCAGGGAACCTGTGTGCATAAATAATTAAGTTCACTTAACTTGGTGTTCATTTCAAGTGTACTTAAATAAAGGGTGTCCCAAAAGTCTCCACTGAGAGTCATCTCTCTTACTCATGATGAACCGAAGAGACAAAGAGGACCGGCTTTTGAAATGATCCAATAATCATTGCATTAGTTCTCTTGTTGCCAGGCGGAACTCCTTGCCTGGCCAATCACGTCAAAGAAAGACCAGAGTGAGGTATTTTAATAAATCATGGTTTTGGTTTCACAACACTTGAAATCTTAAGTTTATGCATTTTGTATGTAAATAAGTTAAACAAACATAGATTTTTGATTAATGGGTCTAAAACACAACATTTTAAGTAGCGTTTGGTCGCGACTATTTGATTGTTTAAGTAAAGATAACTTTCGGGTTTACAATGTATGTTCGGGATCATTATCTTGCTATGCAATCCATGTACAGTGAAGTCTTAACCTCCTGGCAGAGCTAACTAAAATTCCAAAAATATCCTGGTCAGCTTTTATAAGTTTCACTGTTCACCACCAGCTGCAAAACAGCCCCAAGGCATCAGTGATCCATAACCATATTTTACAGTTGGGATCAGTTGCTTTTCCTTGTATGAAGTACCCCATTTTCACCAAACCTGCCAGTGATGTCTATGGCTAAAAAGGTACATTTGGTCTCATCTAAACACACACAGACCATTCTTGACTTTTGGGGGTTACAAATTTTCAACAGACATTTGAACCTTTTTTATGGTTGCTGAGTAGTATTTTAAAGTGTCTATTTATTTTTATATCCACAACTTAGAAAACAGAATTGGTAAAGGCAACAATAAAGTTTCTGGATACTGAGGGTGGCATTATTGCACAACGTGTAACGGTGCACAAGTCTGCCTTGCCAACTATGTACAAAATCTGGCTTGTTGTAGGGAAAGTTATAGGTAAGTTGTAGGGAAAGTCAAACAGAGAATACTAATATAAATATTAAGAATGGTGTGTATTGCACAAGAGTCTATGACACTATAACTGACCGTGGTTGAGTACTCCTTCCTCCAGCAACACCTGCCACATCCCAACAGCCTGAACCCGTGTGTGTACACAGGAACTCTGCTGCATCTGCCAGTCAACCAGCTCTGTGCCTACACAACACCGCCTACACACACACACACACACACACACACACACACACACACACACACAAAGCACCTTTCATAGACTGAGCAGTAACAAAATGCCTCTGTGAATGTGTCAAACAGCATTAGTCTACTAGACAGGAATGGCGCTGCTCCTCTGATGCTCACTTGTAAGTCTTTAGGTGGTACTTCCTGTCTCGAATCATGTGAGGTGCTTGGGTGAGGATGGCGTTCCTTAGCACTTTACCTGCACGCATGATCTTCTCAGATGGAACCTACAAATTCACAAATATCTGTATCACCACAGGGAACTGCATTCTTCTGCACATTAACATACTTCTTACAGTAAACTTTCTGTTTTCTGAGTGCAGCTTGGTTCTGCTCTTTAAAAAGAGGAAGGTGATCATTTCAGTGGCAGTGTGCCTTGATGTAAATAAACTATAAAACATAATAGCAAGCCTTCCTCAGAGGAACAGATGAAAAGGCACTCTGATTACAATTATTAATTGCATTAGTGCTTTACAATGTGTAGTGATTTTAATTAGGTTTTGCTGGGCTGTTATTCAGCAGTTACAGTGACTGTGTGGGTTAAAGCCATTAGGAACATTGTTCAAAAACAAATCCATTTCTGAGCTCAAGCAGTGCAATGTTTTGTGGGTTAAATAAATAAATAATAATTAAGCAGGTGTTTTCACATACCAAAATTAATCAAACAGTGTATGAATTTCCATGTTCCTAAAATACACCCTTAGAAAAATGGTCCTTCAGTGGGGTTCTTTGGACAGTTAAGGGTTCTTAGCATCCTAAAAGAGTTTTAGTTTGAAAGCTTTTCCAATAGGGAAACACTCTGTTGTGAGGGTCTACGTAAAACCTTTAAGGGATCCCCCAGAGGGACTGAACAACCCTTAAGGGTTATAGGTTTGACTTTTTTTTCCAGAGTGTTGGTGTTTTTGACACATATAGAATAGTCAACTTTGAAATGAATTTGTAAAACCATAGTGTTTGCATATTTATCAGTTTGTTCTGTTAAAAAGAGAACCAACTTAGAATCTTACATAGCATCTTAGCTACTCTGTCCAATTAAATAAAATGGAATTGGTCCAAATCTTGGACTAGCTCACATTTTAGTGTCAGTGTCAACACATTTCAATCTTTAAATGTTCAGAGAGATATTCTTAAAAGGTTTATGCCATAACCTGACTTTTGAACTTTTCTTTTTTTTTTAGATGATCTGAGGAAGTGTTCCACTTGGACCTTATGAGGTAAACGTGGCACTAAGCTTTAAAGTGATTGAAAATTCACACTGCCTCACTGCATGAGCTTTTACTGTTGTATTTACTTTTAAAGTGCATAACATATATCAAAGGATTTCCCATTCATGAATAGGTTACATTTCCCCTGTAATAGTGGGAGTGGAGGCCCTGCAGGCACATTAGCATGTGCTAAGCTGCAGGAGACAATCCCCTTCTGTCTCTGGGAGCCAAAGAGGAACCGTTCCCCCCGACAGACATGCCCTGTTCACATGCCAGCACATTTTTAACACCATCCCACTTTCAATTAAGCACTATGCCTTACAACCCTTCGCTCCGAATTCTTTCAGTTATGCATAACAGTACGTAGGGGTGTAACGATATGGCGTATCATACTGCATTGTTCAATATGAGACTACATCTGCATACTGCCTCATTTATAATCAGGCAAATGTTTTAACAAATGGTACATATCACATATTTTCAGTAAATTAGAGATTGACTCTGCTTCCAATTGACTTAATATTGAACTGTAATTTATTTTAATTCAGTTTTTACTTGAATATATTATGTTGTAAACTTAATTATGAAAACCAAAGAAAATTATGAATGGGTGGTATGTTCATACCTTATTCAGGTGTCTGGTCATTGATCCTAGGGAGTTACCCAGATTCTCTTTGTCAGGCATTCCTATAAATAGGTAAAAAGCAACTGAATTTACAGAAGGCATTAAGAAAATGCACAGCCACATGAGATCCCTCTCTATCTTTAATAGAAATTGTCTACCATAACAGTTTAAATAGCACACCAATGAGACTGTAGCAAAAATGTAAAGGACAGCTCATAAATGCATCACGATAGAGAGACGGAGGCTGGGAAATCATGGGTAGTGTGTGAGGATGTGTGTACTCTGTAGAGGCACATCCTGAGGGAGGTCAGGAAAAGAGACTTGATCTTCACTTAAGGTTACAACAGTAAGCACCGCTCCTTCAGGACAAACAGTCCATTTAGAGCATCCGGCCCTCTAATACTCTTATCTTTCGTGAAGCACACCCTTTCTCTCAGCTGACACATGGCTCTTTTTATAGACTTTGAAAAACACTGCTAAAAATATTCAAGAAAGACATCTGTGGGCGAGATAATAGCATTTCCACCTTTTATTCTGATCATCTTTGCATTTGAAGTAAAAATGCAAAAAACTTCCTAGCCAGAGGAAATTTGTTCTTTGCTTAAAAGTTTCTCTTTGATATCTCAAGAGATTTACTAGTGATTTTCACTTGTGTTTCATTAAGGCATTAACTTTATCATAGAAAAAAAAAATCTTAAAAAAGATCCTTAGGAGAAATTGATTGAGAAGAAAGAGCCTGATTAAAGTAAAAAAAAAAGTAAAAGTGAAACTTTTGAGTTAAAGGAGTATTGAAATCTCCTCCACATATACATAAATACATTTAAAATGCTTTTAAAAATGTATTCTGAACATACTGCTATACTGAATTAAAACCTGTATATGAGTAGGTATATACATACATATGTATCTGTATTACTAGATCTAAATTACTAGCTTACTTGCCATCTAGTTTACCTCTCTTCTGGTATATTTACAAATACTAGACTATATACTTCAAAATATCAAAAATATACTATGGACATCTTTTGAAATACTGTGTATCTGATATGATAGTATATCGAACGCAAACTGAACATCACTGCAAATATATTATAGTATGCTTGAAGTAAATATAGCTCAACCTTGTAGTATATTTGAATGAACTCATTACACTTTTTTGACTTTGTTGACATACTGAAACTCACAGAGATGGGTGATATTGCTAAGCTTTTGGCTCAGGAGAAGAAAAAAAAAACATAGAAACAAGAGACTTTAGCAGAAGTCTTCTTTTCTTTCTATTTGATGTCTTTGCTGTCTAGGAGAAACTATAGAGATAATAACAAAATCTGCCTTTAGATTTTTTTCCCTATGGACCGACCTGCGCTGTGTATTTTGACATTAAGTATTTGTTTTCATAATTTTAGCTGTTTTTATTAAACAATTTTGTCAAATGACCAAAATCAATGTTATGTTTAAGAATCAGCTATATTCTTATGCAAGCATCTTTAATATAAAAATACAATTTCTAAAAGAGAGAGTAAACTCACTGTCAGCACTGGGCCCACTCTCCATTGCACCATAGGGAGGGGCCAGGAGACCAGCCATGCACTGACGATATTTCTGAAGACACAACAACACACAACAAGGAAAAGAAAGAGAAACGAATGAGTGGGCCATGACTATGCAATTATACTGTCATAAAAACATCTATCCAAGTGTGGTGGAAACAGATGGTACCTTTTTATAGGTTCAAAACTCCATCATGGGCCTTAGAATAGAGATTAACGTGTACCAACACACATTGAGTCTCATACACACACAAACACACACACACACACACACACACACACACACGCACAACACGCACACATAGTTAGGTAAGAGCTGTGCCTTGATGAGAAGCAGTGGTGCCAGATTAGACCACTATAAGCTGAACACTGCACACTTATTGCATAAATAACTTGCAATGGGTACCAACCTGAGAGAGGTGTGCTAACACATGTCTTCCTATAAAGCAATCCCATTTTTGATCTGTTTTGAACATCATCATAGCAGCCCAATGTAACAGAAATCACTACAGGACAAGTTCTATGTCACTTTTAATTGGCTACTATATATTACTAGGGAGAAATCAGAGAGCACAGCCAAACCATTGATGTGTTACAAAGAAGTTACGCTGCACATGCAGAAAAATATTACCATTGCGGATTACATTATATGAGATTAAATTAGTTTAGATTAGATTAGACTGGATTGGATTAGTCTATACATCTGCATATACTAGATCTATACTGAACTGGGATGCCCTTAAGGCACCCTTTCATCCTGCTACATTTTCAGAGGCAGTGTGTAGGTGTGTGCTGTGTTTGGCGATGGTCAGAGGCTTAGAAGAGTAAGAAGAGATGATGTATCTGTATAATGCAACCTAGTATTGTGGTCCATGAATGCTTATAATCCCTCTAATCTGGTCTATTTGAGAATCAGAGGGAATTACAGAGGATAACAAACTCAAAAGCCCACAAAATCAAAGCCCAACACACACTTAAACAAACCCACTATATTCAGGAAACCAAAAAAATGATCTCTGTTGAAGCTTCATCTTTTTGTCATGTACATCTGTATATGGAGAAAACCACTCTCTGTCACTGTATTGAGCCATTGCCATCAGACAATGTCTGGCACTTGGCTCAACAACAGAACAGTGCAGTTCTCAGAGGCTCAAAGCTGGAGTCAGTGGCAGCAGAGTGGTGACGTAACATTTGATGTTAGGTTAATGAAAATGACATTTCTATCTGCATCAGATCACTCTGTGGGGTTAGGAATGAGACAGAATACCGGCAAGTACATTACCACAAGATGAATTCATATGGAGATCTAAAGAGAAATGAGGTTTTAGAGATGTACTGAATTAAACCCAAGAAAACAAAACCCAAGAGCAATACAGGAAGAGTCTTGATGTAATTATTTTTCTTGATTTTCCAGAATTACTATGAAAGTCCATTTTCCTAGCAGGCTCTGTATAGTTTACAGAGTTTCCAAATCATGCTTGTACAAACATTGGTTGAAATAGTCACAATTTCAAGCTTCAGCACCAGCTAGTTTCTCTAATACATGATCCTGGTCTATGTATTCAGCAGCGTTCATCTGAGGAAGAATTCATTTGCATTTCACAGTGAATACTGCACCCTGTCAGGACTGATCATTGTCAGAAGCAGTCTAAAAAACGAATCAAGCAGATATAAGTGAATATCTCTTATCTGCAAGCCAGTTCTACAGTTCAGCATTAATAAGCATGGTGAGTAATGCCATACACTGCTGGGTCCATTAGTCAATACAGACACCTGGGACGTTATAGCAGGCTTAATTCTTCTGCCCCTAGGAGCAGTGGCTCTAACGAGAGTCAGACTGTGTGTGTGTGTGTGTGTGTGTGTGTGTGTGTGTGTGTGTGTATGTGTGTGTGTGTGTGTGGGCCACATATCATAATTATACTAAAAGCAAATTGATTTGTTTTACAGCATTACACAAAGCCAGATTTCATAAAATATGGAATACGATGATGGATGCTAATGGTTATCCAATATCCCGGGATGTGATTCCATGCTGAGAGTTTCTTCAGTGGCAACTAATTAAAAATGGCACACTTCTGCCATTCACACATAGTTATCTATCTTAATCATTAACGTTTGTCTCTAGTTCTATATTCAAATCACTGTCTGATATACAGGTTATGTAGTTATATATTTCATTGGAGGAGATGAATCCTTCAACAGTTATTCAGTTTAATAGTGTTAGAGCCCATTATGCTATTCATTTCAGCACGCTTCACCCATTATATTTCAATGTGCAGATGAACCTGTACACTTCATAAAGCCATTTGAAGCCTACATATTCTTGACCTGGCTTCCACACTATATAAAATACAGACTGCACAAGAAATTGCTGCTTTAACCTATGACTTTTACCACATTTTGAAATTGTCAGTTATTTCCTAAATATTTCCTTTAATATGTCGATTGTTCTAAAATGTTATTATTAGTCCCATATTATACTTACTGTATTTATTCTTTTAAAAAAATCCTAAGGGTGGTACAACGCACCAGTTTGGTTCCCAACACTTGTGATTGAAGGAAGACTATTATAAATATTTCCCTGATGGCACTCAATGTAAAAATCTCAACCCTCAGTAAGGTCAAAGCCAATACAGTTCTACATTTATTTGCGAAAGCAATATTCTATGGCATGTAAATAACATATTCTTATTCAAACCATGTTCTGAATGGGCAAAAAATGGTCAAAATCAATAATAATGTTCTGAGGATGATAAACATTCATATAACACATCCATAATCCATAAACACTCATTGCAACTTCCAAGAGCTTGAGCATGGCCGATGCAGCTAGGTGATTATGGAGCCTCAAAGACACTAATAATTTCACTCCAAATAAAAGATGCTATGTGATGTCCAGTCTCACTGCACAAGATACTGGAGTGCCAGTAATCACAGATTAGATCGAGCACAAAACGATTATTGAGTTAATCCAACTTAATAACTTCATTAGAAGGTTCTACAACATGTATATTTAACTCAAAAGTGCCATAATTTCTGCATCACCTATACTTCCAAAATAAAATAAACTGCCATATTTTACTTTCCATCAATTACTAGACTTATTTCATAGATGCCACATATACATAAAATCTATGTTTATCACCTTCCACATGCTTATACCTTCTATCTAAAAGATTTTTTAGTCAATAAGAGAGGGCTGCTCTATGTAAAGTCTGTCATTTGTCTATGTGCTTCTACTTGCTACCACAAACAAATTAATATAATTACTGGAAGTCATTCTTCAGTGCATTGATCAGTACTCTAGTGATTCTTCTGCAGAAACAAAAAGACAGGAAAAGCAGACTAATATGGATTGTGAAATACTTATAATTACTTAACAGCTGAGATGTGCTCTTCTGCTCTGAAGGCTACACAGATGGACTTAAACCATCTGCCAAATATGAAGCAGAAGAAACATAAATTAAGGATAGGAGTTCTGCATCTCCATGACAACCACAGCCCTCTGTGTAGATACTGCAACAAAAAAAAAAGAAAAGAAACCTCTCCCAGGTCCTGCACATTAACATCACAGCTTTTACTGTGAAAAGGAAATTAAAGCAAAGAAGTTGGCAGAAATACCTCAGCCATGTTATACAAAAGGGCTGGAGGTGCAGTCAGTCTAAACCTCAAAACTGAATCTAGTTCTGTGACTATTAGCTGCTAATTTCTTCTTCAAACTCAACTGCATGACTATTCTAAATAATAAAAGCTTTCAGATCAGAACACAATGCATGATTTGATTCGGGCAAAGTTATTATCACAGATTATCTTCAAAGGTGAGCTAAAGTGGTGCAGCAACAATAGTTGAATGATTTTGGATCGCGCTTAATGACAACCTGGGTGTAAAGTGTGATTCAAGAAGCCAGCTGTGTTACAATCTCACTCTCTCATTGATGAGGAAATCTAGTTCCTGTATACGTACACATCTCATCAGCATTCTTCAGTGCAGCGGCTGATCTGTTCACCCAGATTACAAAATACAACATTTTCTCTTTCCTTCTCTCAAATGTATATGATCCATGACTAAGCATTCTCACCAACAACACACTTTTACACTTGGAGTGTAAAAACATGTTGAAATTCAAAATATGACATCGGAGAGGGGTGACAGAGATCGATAGAGACAGAACAGAATCTTACCTACAATGGAGTAAACCACTTAAGTGCAGGGATTCGGAGACCTTCCCTGCTGTTGCTCTCTCTCTGCATCCTTTCCTGCTCTCAGTTCCAATCACAAAGTGAACCTGTGCATTACAGTACTAGTTCCCTCTTGCCTCTGCTTTCCCTTGCACTAAAGCATATATTTCTGAGAGAGCTCCTAAGGGATGGATGTGAAGCAAACAGACAACAGGATGTGTGTGTGTGTGTGTGTGAGTGTGTGTGAGAGAGAGAGAGAGAGAAAGAGAGAGAGAGTGAGAGAGAGAGCGAGAGGGAGAGATGCCCAGGGTCCTGTTCTTTGCTCCAAGGTCCCACTGAGTAGCAAGCTGACTGCAGCGCATGTGTGTGAGTGTGTGTGCTCTCTGTAGAGAGTTAGCACTCATCTAAGCATGATGATGATTGGAGTACTCTAATTGCCTAGCAACCACTCCCGAGTCTTGGGGAGGGGTCAGTTACTGGTCCATTCCAGACTCACACACACATAAACATACTTGCACCTCCATATTTTAGACATTGTAAATTCAGGACTCCTGTGTTAGCAAGACCAAATGATAAACTGTTTTAAATGTCTGATTTTGACATCCACATTGAAAAAAATTATAACATTTGAAAGATGTGATGACAACAAGCTTTTAAAGAGGTCTCAATCCTGAGGGGTGTTGCAGTGATTATGGAGTTAGTCCAGGACACAGTCACAGCATGTCAAGGGAAGTAGTGCAATGGCAACAGAGATCTTCCATCCATCCATCCACACATTTTCCATACTGCTTATCCTACACAGGGCCAGGGGGGGGATGACTCTACCCCAGGGAACTCGGGGTAAAAGGTGGAGGACAAACTGGACAATCTCACATACACATTCACACATCACAGACAATTTGGAAAATACAAATCAGCATATGACTTTGGACTGAGGGAGGAGACTGGAGTACCCAGAAGAAACCCCCAAAAGCACAGGGAGAACATGCAAGCTCTGCACACACAGGGCATGGGCGGGATTCGAAACCCCCAACCCTAGAGATGCGAGGCAAATGTGCTAGCCACTAAGCCACCATGCCCCCCCCAACAGACAGCAAAGGTTTAGCAACTCTCTGCTAATAAAGAAAAAAGGTTATGTATTGCTGTGATTGACAGGGAAGAAAGAGTATACCATCCCTCACAGCCATGATTATATAGCCAATTTTACTACAGATAGCTGTGGTTGCACAAGCACTTAAACTCACAATCTCCTGACAATAGGGCATATGCTTTTCCGTTGCACCACTCGGGAGCAACCATTTCGCTGTTTGCATTGGAAAGATCTCTCCAGTCTGCAACTATCAACCCCTCTATGATGGTGCTGTTGGAAATTCACTCCTGGCATTGAAACACTTAGGCCAGGATGCAGAATCAATTAGGTCATCTGGTTTTTGGATGGCGCCAAGTGTGGTTAGCACAATCCATACTGTAAGATACGTGTAAATCACCGCTGCAAAACCTATCCTGTGTACCAGAGTTGCACATTAGACTTGAGGCCAAAGAAGCCTTGGAGATAAGGGCACAGGTCTCAGAAACTAGAAATCAGCAGAGCCAAATGGACTGGCACCATATACCTTCCATCAGCCTCGTGTGAGACCTGAACACCCATGAAAAACAGAGGGGTGCCAACTGGACACTTTACAGCCAAAAACATTGCACATTGGCCAGCTACTACATTAAAACAGTGCAGTCTGATAATAATATTCCATTGTCAGACTCCAAGCTTTTTTGGTTCAGGGACTTTCAAATTTCACACCCACCAAGTTTGCCACTCCAACAGGCCCATTTCCTGTTGGACAGAGGTGCAACTGAAAGAATAGACCTTGCTAATCAGAAGAAGGGGTTCTTCAATTAAACATACTTCCTACTTCAGAATAAGGATTGTGGTTGTTGTCCAATTTTAGACTTGCCCTCCAGTATCAACCATCAGATTATTCAGTTATTTATGCTGTCACAAGACTGGTTTATATCAGAGGATCTTCACTAATGCTTTTTGAGGATTGCCTTCCCAGGGCAGGCATTCCAATTAAATAAATTACTAGGGTAACTGATCGGTCTCTGGACTCTGCCTTGCACGAATCCTACACAGATGGGCCCATGTACACATGCTGTCAAGACAGCACATGCACCCGAGAGACTGACATTTGCATTCAGATATTGTGTCCTAGAGCTAGAAAAAGTTTGGTAGGACACAGGTGGACCGCTGCACCTGGGGTATCTGCCTAAATTCATATATATATACTTTTGTTAACATACTGACAAAAGTATGAAATGAAAACTGATAAGCATTCCTTGTTATGTCCAGTACTTGCCCTATGGCACTATGTCGACCAGATAGCAGAGAGCCAATCATCAGATCATCTGCCATGAAGGAAAGACAAGAGGAGCTCCCTTGTCCACAGTAAATAGAGACTGGCCCACTGGGTAGTGGATGTCTTATCCACAGATGCCCAGCCCCTACCATGACTCGAAGAGGACTATCTCTGCCTCATGGGCATTACTTAGACGTGTGATCCAGAAAGTCCGTGCTGCTGCTACCTGGGCATCACAGGTTCTACAAAGTTAACATCACCCCTTCTACATGTGTGATTGCAGTGGTCATCTCTGAACACTTTTCCAGTCAGTCCTAATGTGGGTCAGTTAGACATAGGACTGGCCCAAGGTTACAAGAATCACTTGGGTAAACTAGGTGACTGGGTTATCCAAGTGATTCTCACCACCCCTGCCAGTTAAGAGGGGTGAAATAGAATGCTAATTGCATACAGTATGTAACTGTGCTTCTAAGAACACCTGATAAACACTGACTTCATTGACTATTTATATTAATTAATTGAGGAACTCTAAGTAAAGTGAACTTAAGCTGAACCTGCCATCACAAGGCAAGAGTGTGGAGATTTGTTACCTCATTACCAAGAGGGGGTGCTGTCTTACAACGCTAACAGACTTAAACCACACATTATACTCAAGTATACCTGAAATTGGAGATGATCATAAAAAAGACATGGCAACATCTTCCCAGTTAGCAAACAAAGTCACTGAGACAAAGTCATTATGATGAAAAATCTGAGTGTGAATGTAATCGAAGTCAACTGTAATATACTGTATGCATAATGCTGAAGAGTCTCAATCAGAAAAACTAAAGCACATGGTCTGGCCTTGAACGTACAGTAAATGCTGAAAAAGACAAGAGATGTATGTTTGGACATGCTGGTCCTCATGGCTGCATTAGAGTAGAAAGTGAGGTGGACTGCACATAGTAAGTACACTGTCCATTTGCTCACATTAAAGCCTCACTTTGCCTCTATAAAGGTTTTATAGCTGACAGAGCCATGCGGCTTCAAAAGGAAGAGCTCTCATTCAAAGACAACACAATAACCAATCAGATGCCGCCAGCTTTGAAATAGAAATGAGTTATTTGACATACAAACAGGTGCTGCTGTTTTTTTTTTTGTTTTTTTTTGTCAGATCCTCTTTCTTTTGCTAGACGAGGAGCATTTTGCTAATGCATGTTTGTGTGGCTCTTTAAATGAATGAGAACGTGTGTGTGTGTGTGTCCCCTCTGCATGATCAGTAGAGTATTTCCAATTATAAATGTGCATTGATCATAGCAGGGGCATTCTGCCTGAAGGTCCTGTCAAAATTGCACTCATTATATAACTGGTAGGATGAATGCTTGTACAGATATTTTTGTGTATGCGAGTGTATGCTAACATGACTACACTCCAGTTGCTTTCCAAAACAGTCTATCAGACATATATGCATTTCAAAATGCATATATAAACACCATAGACTTAGATAATGTACCATTTGAATGAAAAGGCACTGTGAAATAAAAGAGCTCACTTCATACAAGAGGAGTAACAAGAAAAAGAATTAAGGAAATACTTAATCGTTATGGATGGCCAGAGATTAATAACAGTAAAACAGGTAAACAATATGCCTGTTATATTAGGATTGGTGGGACATAAACACATAGTATGCATCGCCTTCCAAGTGAAATTAAAAATAACAGTCATTACATAGCACTCCACTGAATTGAACTTGAAATATTCTTTATTGTATCTGAAGGGTAGAGAAAAATAGATGAAGTAGCTTAATTTAGACTTAAGAAGACTAATATCCTTCTTTGAAATGAGACTCAAAGCTGCTAATAAAGCATTACTAATATACGGTAGCTTTTCATTAGCATGATTAGCTATACTTTCATTTTTCTAATTCAAAGTTTTCTTTGAACAAGTTTAAGCAATCCTATCTGATTACATTGAAATGGGAAATGTATTAAATGCACTAATTTCCTGCTCATACCAAAACTTAAAGCACTGAAAATAAAATCTATACCGGTCATTCAAACTTACATTAAAAATAATAATAATAATGGCACAATGAATTTAAAAGTGAACTTCTCCAAACTAATGTGGCTGCTACTTTGTTATATGTGTCTTGTATTGGTGGGTTCTTTATTGTACTTAAGGTTTGTTCTTAACAATTGTATATAAACAGATTGATGTCAAATTATGTGTGATAGTGTGTGCTAAAAAAAAAAAAAAAAAAAAAAAGCTTTAAAATTATGTAAGATATTCACTTGGATCATTTCTTATTTCTTTGTAAGCTGGATGATGGATGATGTGAGAAGCTCAGAGCAACACAACCTGATCACGCCCACATCAGCAAGCGCTGGCTAAGATCTTAATTTACATCGTCCTTCTTTTCATATAAGACAACAGTGTCTCTACTGCTGGTGTGTCCATAGAAGAGGAGATAATGAAGGCAAGCCTTTATAGTAGTGTGTGTTTGTGTGTGTGTGTGTGTGTGTGTGTGTGTGTGTGTGTGTGTGTGAGAGAGAGAGAGAGAGAGAGAGAGAGAGAGAGAGTGTGTTGTTATAAGGATATGTCTGGGTGTGCATATGGACTTGTGTGGGTGGTACAGGGATTGTACTATGATAGTGCTGGCCAAGCCTACAGTCATTGCGTCCACATATAAACAGAGTGTCTCTGACACTTCCTATATTAGTCAGCGTTCCCTGAACTCTGACTATAATAATACAACATAGTCAGACATGCAAACGCCCAAACTTATGTGGAACAGTGACTGCATATATCTCTCACATTAACACCCCCACCCACCCACACACCCACCCACCCACCCACACAAACTAAGAATGAAGACATACATGGTTATCTAAAAAGAAAAAAGAGAGAAAAGAAAAGAGAGAACTTGTTTCCTAGCAATTGATTTGGCCAAATCTTGTAATAAACAGCACACCCTGTATTTGAGGAATCTTGTAACAAATTACAATGCAATGCAATACTTTTTTAACACCCTGTATATGTAGAACCTCACAATATATTACACTTCCAGACTTGTTGAACATATATAATGAATAGAGAAATCATTAAAAGTCTAGTGACTTGAGAAATACAAAAAAACTTTATTAAACTTGAAAAAAGGCCCAATTCAATTAATTACTCTAATTAGGTACTTGTAGCACAGCACATAGCACACATGTACCTTATACATTTAATATTAGCAGCGTCTTTGAATCTTTAATCTATAGGTTTAACGACTTTACCTTCCAAGAGCCTTAAAGCACTCCCATTAGGACCTAAGCACGAGCAGTTAATAGTGATCTGGTCTTAGTAGATCAGTATTTATTTTCACATTTAACAGTCAGTCTATGTTACTCTGGGTTGGTTTAGTAAAAGCTAGGGCAGCATCTATTGTAAAAGTGACATGTGTGGTTCTGATTGTTGGTTAAATTTCCTTCACTGGGTTAATGTTGTGGAGTCTTGCATGATCTCCTTGTGTCCATGTGGGTTTCTTCTGGTTCTCCAGTTTCCTCCCAAAAACATGCCTATAGGTGGACTGACAAGTCTAAATTACCTATACCTGTTAGTATGAGTATGTGTGCATGGTGTTATTAGGTAGAGCCCTGTCTTCTCTGAGCTGGTGCCAAATGACTAATAGAGATCCATTAGCATAAAAACATTCATCTTCTTATTACAGGGTATAACAAAAATGCGCAAATTTATCAAATTTATTTCATAAACTGAACTTACTCAAACTGTCCTAATTGGTTTGTATCCTAAAGTTGTTTCTGCATTATTTTGGGTGATTTAATTAAACACAAGTCTGAGGCTTAGTCTGAGAAAGACTGAGAAAGAACAGTCAAGAGCAGCCGTGAATACTAGCCTCATAATTAGGCTCAGCCTCATGTTTCGCCCACGGACCGTCTGATGGCCTTAACTATCTGGCCACAACTAACATAATCTTGTCATCTCACTGGCTATCAGCACCTCAGAATGTACACACTTCCAGACACCATATGCTGGAGTAAATTATATGAGCTTTGTGGAGAAAAATATAATCACTGATTGGAAAACGTTTGTGAGATTCACAGCCTTCTTCAAAGGTTAAAAGTTAATGACAGAACAGTTCCCACCCTCCACTAAACCACTGATTGTGGTTGGTCATTTGCAGTGTCAGACAAATAGCCCTTTCTGTGAAAGTAAGCAGTCCATGGTCAAGTACGGTACCATATCTACTACCCAATTCTCAAACTAGACCACTCTTCTTTTTTTATTACAATGAAGGATACTTTAAACTCATCAAAAGCACCAATAGAATCTTCACAAAATCAGACATAATTCACCCAGTCTGATTTCCAACCTCCCTAATACACCACTGAATCCATACGTGCAAGTATTAATATTACACATAGAACAAATGTGAAAGGTCTGTTCTTCACCTCACCTCACACTCGAGCCTGAGTACTGCTGGTACTCCTCATACTTTACTTTCCCTCTTGTTCACAGATTTATGAAACAAAGATCCATAACAACCTGTAGTCTGACCCACAACACCAAGAGAGTGGCACAATCTCCTTAGAGAGACAGCTTCCTGTCCCAGAGGAAGCAGAGTGATGGACTCTCAACTCTCGTTCACATCACTTCCCTCCAGGCTCATATCCAGCCCTGGGCCTGACCAAAAACTTTAGGAAACGTTCCCCGGGGCACTGCTTTCCCTACATTATTGTGTTATTGAGATTTAAAGTCTTTTATGACCAACAAAACCAAACAAACCTTTAAGTTTTGGGGAAAGATTAATTATAAAAAAAGGAAAGCAGCAGGAGTGTAAGTAATGAAGCAGCTTATGCAGCTCCTGGTTTTAATCAAGTCACTTTGGGAGGAGTTTAATCATATTATAAGAGAGCGAGACAGCGAGAGGTGTCCAACCAGCACCACAAACTTCTGGCAGATCCAGCAAGAAGCACTACAGTGCGTCTTTAAAATATCTGCAAAATGGACTGTTCATATATTTTTAAAAAAAGTGTGTGTGCAGCAGGTACAGTATATATGTTGAGGAAATTTTTTATTTTAATGAATATTTAGATGACCCCTGTGGGCTGGTTGTTTTTACTACCTTCATATTGTAGCTCACATTTGAATCTGTTTTTATGATTCTGTTGTTTTGTTGCACTGTCACATTACTACCTTTTTATGTTTGGGTTTAGAAACAAAGCTATATTCGTGTGTAACACTTATTTCCAATTAACGAGTCATTCCCAATGAGTAGTGAATTTAACAGGGTTGTAAACTGGATTTAAATGTTTATTTAACAGTTTAAAGTACCTGAGCACTGGGGACTCCAGCATCCTCATATTTTCTGGAGATTTCATTGTTTTTCTTTGTACAAATATTTACATGAGGTCTTGAGGCATTATTGTTGTTGTTTTTTTCTAATACACCTGGCAGTGTTTAAATTATGCATAGCCCTAATAATGATGTTTGTTTTGTTTGTGTGTATTCCTTATTAAAAAGGTACGCATGAAAACACATTTCAGTGTCTTTGAGTTTTCTATTCCGTTATATGCAAACAGGGCCTGTTGTACTACTTTGCATATTTATTAGCACTGGAAGATGCCCCAAGAATGAATGAGTGAGAATAGTCTATAGTACATATTGTACCAAACTCATGAAGGATATGACAACGTTTCTTTTACAAAATACTCCCCTCTGCTGGTCAGTGGTACAACAGACAAAGCACAGCACAGAAAAATCTTCCAGCAATACTGTATGCCACTGCTCCAAAAGACACTGTTTACTTGCCTAAACAGAACCCAGCGTCTACACATGCATATATAAGGTACAGCAGGAGTTCTTATTTATTTTAAGCCTTTTTATTCTTGAACGTTCCATTCATTGAACACATTAGAGCCAGGCTAACATTACACATAGGTTTGCATTACAAATTTGGATTAATAATTATTTTAAAAAATCAATAATAAATATAATAGCTTTAATAATTGTTGCTTATGATTTCCAGAACTATAATGAAATAAAACAAATTGGGTTTTCCCTGGCTACACTTCGCGGACTCCACTTTGAGAACCAGTGATGTAGAGTATTTCACATACGAATAATCTGTATAACAATGTACAGTACTATTAGAATGTATTTACTACATGGAAGTGTAACTCAGTGAGAGCTCTCTTACCTCCCACAAGCTTCTGAACTCCCTCTGCTCGATGCGCAGCAGCTCACTGAATTCTCGGGTTACAATCGTGGCGTGACGCGGTGTATTGTCCAAAACGGACTCCCCAAATGCTGTGCCGATGCCCAGTGTGCAAATGGTAACTGCATCCTTAAAGGGATGTAGAGCAGGAAGGAACACAGTCTGCATGAGTAAACACTTAAAGGCCATCAGGAAAAAAAAATGTCTGGCATTAGCCTCCTTTCCAGGCAGGAGGCAAGCTCTTAAATCACTGTACTGTCCTACATTAAGGTTAAAAAGGTTAAAGTGCGGCTCAAACAGCAACGAGGGAAAAAAAGAGTGAGAGAGAGAGATGGAATGAGTGAGAGTCTTACTTGGCAGAAACATGAAGGCATTGATTATTTATGATTGGAAGTATCAATACAGTTTGCATTTTCTCTCAGAAATAGTGCCGTATCTATTTCTGTGGTTGCTTTTACTGTAAAACTCATGTGGTTTAGAGTGCAAACATTTTGAAATCAAAATTTTTATACACAAGACAAAGAGCAGCTTGCAGGGCTATAGCTGGAACATACTGAATGAAAGACATTCACATTTCATGGGGTTTGAGAGATACAAAGACTATTTTATAATGCAAAAATTCGATATGTCAAAACAACCTTGATATCAAGCAGGCTATAACCCAATCCTATACTGAGCAAACTGTCAATAAATAGTAGATCCACTTTATAATGCATATGTATAGCATATCAAATATATATATTTTTTTGTCTGCATCTGTAATCATATCTATCTGAAATAATGTTCAAGATTAATAATAATAATCATCATCATCATCATCATCATAACATATACTGATGTTATTATAATGTGATTGGCTTTTTAATTTCAAATACAAGATTAGCAAACAGAATCTTTAAGAATATAGATTTTGGAGGAGCACAATGTGCAACTCTTATAAGGCAGGAAAAAAGATTCAAGCATTATACGTAAACGATATCTAAGAGGACAGGTATTCCTCACAAAACACATTCAAGAGCAGAAAATGTGCAACATTTTACCTGATGGTTGGCCGTTTCAGAGACTTTAACATCAAGCGAGCCAGAAAGGACAGCGTACCAACTAGTGCCGATATCACCCTGTCTGTACACTACAGCACGGAATGCAAAGTGAATAGACAACAGAGTTAAGAGTCATGATAGTCAAGACAAGCATCTTCTTGTTTCTTTTCTCATGCTTGTAATTTCTAGTAGAATAGAAGCATTATAAACTGCATGGTTGCATGTGCTTGAGTCTGTGGATATGTTTGCTGTGTCTGAATGTATGGTATGACCTACATGTGATTCCTTTTTCCAGGCACTCATAGAAGCCACATAGACAGATCTGCTGTAGCATGGTGGGGTGGAACTTCTCAAAAGCTTTCACGCGCTTCAGACGGGCCATGATGATGTCCACGTCTTCCCCAGAGCGCTCCTCTGGTCTATACAACACAAGAAAACACAATATCATGCTATCATTATTATTATACCAAACATAATATATCATCACTGACTGATTTTCTGTATAGACATGTCATATTTTACTGACATAGTATACAGTATATACACATTATACACATTATATGTACTGACATATACTCTGGAAGGCCAGAAGGATGTACTGTCAATTCACATACAATGGAAATGCCAACATTTCACAGAAGGGGGGGGTGTAACATGACATTTTTCCTCCATTGCCAAGTACAGAATTCAAATCAAGGCCGTCACCTAGCTAAATCATCCTCGAAGACAGAATAGGTGTTTAAAGGCCAATAAGGTATGGGAGCAAAAAAAGATTTCATTCTTAATAATAAAATTTAATCACTGTTGAATTCCTATTACTGAGATATATAACTTTGAAAACCAGTGTAAGATAATTTGTTTTAATTGGCAGTGGTGGCTTGGTGGTTAAGGCTCTGGGTTACTGATCAGAAGTTCAGAGGTTCAAGCCCCAGCACTAGCAAGCTGCCACTGTTGGGCCCTTGAAGAAAGGCCCTTAACCCTCTCTGCTCCAAGGATGCTATATCATGGCTGACCCTGTGCTCTGACCCTAACATGCTGGGATAGACAAGAATTTTTTTTTTAAAACATTTTAAAATTCAGGCTTGTTTGCCTTTTACTATGCCTAGGATGCTTAACTTGTATTTTTTCAAAGATAATTTTACAAACTGAAGTTAAGTACTGGAATAAACAACCTGCACACAGTTTTTTTTTATATCTGAAAAGTGAATTACTGAATCTGAATCTCTGAGCACTCAATGGTTCATTCAAAAGAAATAAATACAGATGTGTTTTTGCTTATTTCGAATTTTGTCTCCAATTTGGTCATCAGCTAATTCCCACCCACCAGCATCTTTTACAACTGCTGCATCACAGGACAGCGTAACACACTCGGAGGAAAGCAGCATACCCTCTTCCGCATGCATGAGCTCACAGATGCCCATGATTGGCTAGTGTCTCTGTGATTGACAGGGGAGAGAAAGTAAACCCATCCATCCCACCCAGAGAGCTCAGCCAAGTTTTGCTCCCTTGGCTCCTGGCCATGGATGAGTTTGTTTTCCAAAATAAACCTTAACAGTACATGTCTGATTCTATACTTTATGCTTATGGCACTGGATGTGGAAGCTGAGATTACAAATATCTCACTGACTTCTGACTGTTCACTTAACCTATGGGAATTGATTCAGATATCTTCCAAACAAAATATAACAATATGGGTTTATATTATAGTAGATTTTTAAAATATGGGTTGTAGGATATGGAGCATGAGACAGTGCTCTCTGTGTGTGTGTGTGTGTGTGTGTGTGTGTGTGTGTGTGTGTAAGCTCAATGAGTTGATTGTGTTGGACAGTTGCCCTGTGGGTCTGGGCCTGAATAGAGACAAACACTGAAATAGAACCATAAAACCATAAAAACCAGGCTCAGTCATCCAATCATAACTTCCAAGATGCTAGAACACACGCAAAAGACACATGTAGTAAAAAACAAAAGCCAACAGAAATTAAAATACATTTAGGAATACACTGTTTCCCACTTTTAAATCCATATCAGCGTTTTACTACTTAACGCCTCAGCTTATTACTCAGTTATTCATCGGAAAGAATGCCATTCAGTAACTACTGTAAAAGACACTGGTACAATATATGCTTTTTTAACTCAGGAGTCATTATTCAGTTAAAGACAGGCTTGCTGGCCCCACTGATGGACGTTGCTTTGCTGCAATGCATCCTGCATGCAGAATGAACAGACGATAAAAGAACACATGCACACACAAACAAAGTATAATGTAAGTACCATAGATCTTTAAATCTAATCTGCTGATATAAATCTGCCATATGACCTTCACCAGATACTACATACAAATACTACAGAGGCTATACTATAGGGCTGTTCAACCAGCAGTTTGTTAAAATATCAAATAAGATTTTATTGAAAAAGTATCAGTCTAACTGGTAGAAAGGTCTGAGAAACTGTAATCTAGTCTACATGAGTGCAGGGGTGCAAGTTGTAAACAAGCAGTTTGGGGATAGTGGAAGGCAGCAAAAAAAGGCAGCAAGTAGTAAAGTGCTGCTCTTAACAGTTGCCTAGTTCGCCTATATGGCAATCATGGCCTTGGCCCAGAGCAAGATTTAGGTGATCAATACCTAGTTATACTCTTTCTCTTAGCATTACAACTACACAAACAAAATATTACAATTTCAACAGTTTAGAAAAAAAGTGGGCAAATGTCAGTAGTCTTGACAATGAATAAACCTTGTAATGAGGGGCTCACAGGTGAATTACACATGAGCAAACTGCCATCCTTTCATCTGTGTACGCAAGTGTGTTTATTAAAGCGGAACTAAAGTCCCATTTACTATGCAAACACATCTGGCACAGTGCGTCACATCACCATGAACACCACATTCTAATCCTGATCTCAGAACAGCTTCCTGTCGTGTAACATGAATACCACATTAGCTGACTAAACCTTTTGGGGAAAAGTCAACTGTTACCCTTTTTTTTGGCTTCTGTCTATGGAGACTTCAGCCATATCAGAACAATTTTGCTTTAAATCAACTCTTTCACTAATATCGTCACAGTTAGTAATTAGAGACATGACAGTTCTCTTTACCACATTGCAATTTATAACGTGAATGACCTCAGATACAGATCATGTTGAGTAGCTACAGTGCAACCCTTAGATAACTGACAGTGAATGTTTTGTCTTTGTTCGCAAACACATTCGAATTGACATAGGAAGAAAAATTATATTCTTGTCATAATGCAGGCTGTTTACGTTTATCTGAGGGCATGTGCAGCCATACTGGGTGAAGCATGTACCACTCTCAGTCCTTTTTCTACACAGTCCTTAGGACAAAGAATAACTTCACAACTGTGTATCCTTGCATCACGGAGCCAATTCTTGCTCAAGATATCTAACAAAGGCTATGGAGTTTATTCTAGCTGTGACATTTGCATCTGGAGTCTGTTGTCACTGACTATACTGATGATCATTTTCTCTCAAAATGAGAACCAAAGAACCGTAAAGCAAAATGATGTGTAGATGAAAACTCAATAAAACCATAAAAATAATTTTAAGAACTTTGGTGCCTTGTTAAGAAACCAACGGTAGATTACACAGTAGAAAAGGATGGAAAACACTGTGTAAGAACCCTGTTCAGAATAGATATGAATCTGTCTAAAAACTAAATAAAAAATACTATCGTGCTCTCAGAGGGTTTGTCATAAAGGGCAATTCCTGCAATATTAACTATATACATAGCCTAAATCTTGTTGTGAATCATTTCTCATTGTTGCACAAAGTCTTACTGGAGGTAATGAAATAAAATAAAATTTGAGAATTGAAGGTAGGGTTGGCCGATATGATCATATAATAATATAAATCTAATAACAATATCGTAAAAACGTATGTCTCCATAGGATTTTCTGGGATATCGTGGATAGTGTGATATCTTTTTATATCTTTTTAAATGCTTTTCTAAAAAATAATTGCAAACTGAAAGCAACTGATGTTAAAATTCTTTTCTTAGTCTTTTATATTGTAAAATTTTTACAATCTCGCCTGCAGATGGCGCTGCAGCAGCGACGTGCACGGAGAGCAGGAGGGCGCGAGCGTGCACGATGATTGCTTGATTTGAGTTAATTTCTGCGATCACAAAGTCGTGAAATCCGGATAGGTTGTGTGCCTTGAGGTTATCTATGGCAGGCCTGCTGCTCATATTACAATCCTCTATGATGTCCTACAATTCAAATGCTCTCCTAGCTGCTTACTTGGCCTGTTGTAGGTTGCAGTATATATAAGCAGCACATATACTAAAATTGGAACGATACAAAGAAGATTAGCATGGCCCCTGCGCAAGGATGACACGCAAAACCGTGAAGCGTAGGATGCAGTGCATAGAGGTTTTTTTTGTTTGTTTGTTTAAAATAAAATTTTAAAAATTGTCATGACAGAAAAATTAATACTCAATGATTTTCCTGAGCTGCTATGAGTCACCTTGACAATCTCATAATAGTATTTCTCAGTTAGTGCTGGCTCAGAGCTGTTGGCTTGCATTTGGCTGGAAAACAATGACTAGCATGAGCCACAGACAATCAGAAATGAGAGAGTGAGAGACTCCAATATAATACTACAAGAGGAAAAATATTTTCAGAGGTAATGGGGTTTCGACTTTTTTCTTGCTGAACAAGTGAGGCATTTATTTGATCTCTAAATTGATATGAACCTCTTGTTGGGACATTTTCATCATTAGCCAGTTTTTGCTAATCAGCTAGCGGTACCAGGGTGTGTTTGATGAGTTATTTGTATTTCAGCATTTTAAGCTCAGTTAACCTAAGCAAGAGCAAGTCGATCGATATGTCTGTTTGCTATTGGTGTGTGTAATTATGATAAAACTGCATCTATTTATCCTCTAAACAGCTTTAGCTGGTGCACATATACACAACTAGTGGCCAGAGCATTTGTGTGTTGTCCTGTACTTCCTGTATTGCAATAATACTAAATAACACGCTAGTACACCTACAGTGTTATTGTTATTGATCCATCTTATTAAGTGCATAGAATTCAGTTTTTTACTTGTTGCCTTGAATTTTCATTTAATGTGTATTACTTGCAGCCACCAGATGAATCCATGCAGTGCACAAGGACACAGAACAATATGTTATTCTTTTGTCAAGGGCATTCTTAAAGGCTATCTGAAATTTTGGAAGACATTTTGCTAATAAGTATTAATTTCCCCATATGTATGGAGACTTTTGGGATAACCTGTAGTCATAGCTCTTTAGTAAACACCTATCTCATCAGTAGTCACTAAGCAGACCCCTTGGCGTAGTCTACTCCACTATTTATCACCCCTGATTATCTGAGGGTTATCAGTGGGTTGTCCAGTAATCATAGGCTTGGCGGTTCGATTCCCGGCACACATGACTCCATATGCCGAAGTGTCCTTGGGCAAGACACTGAACCCCAGGTTGCTCCCAATGGCAAGCTAGCACCTTGCATGGCAGCTCTGCTACCATTGGTGTGTGAGTGTGTGTGTGAAGGGGTGAATGAGAACTAGTGTAAAGCGCTTTGGAACCACTAAGGTTCCAGACCATTTACCATTACTATGTTTGATGTTATCACTACTTGTGATATTATTTTATCACTACTTGTGATGTCACAACATCTTGTCTAAAATATAGCTATCAGTCCACCCATTTTCCATACTGCGTATCCTACACAGGGGGGTCTGGAGCCTATCCCAGGGAACTCTGGGCACAAGGCAGTGGACACTCTGGGGCACAATCTCACCCATAGTAGGGCCAAATCACACACACACACACACACACATTTGCACAATTTGGAAATGCCAATCACAGTACAGCACATGTCTTTGGACTGCAGAGGAAAGCAGAGCACCTGGAGGAAACCCCCGAAGCACAGGGAGAACATGCAAACTCCTTGCACACAGGACAGAAGCGGGATTCGAACCCCCAACCCCGGAGGGGCGAGGCAACAGTGTTTTTAGCTATCTAATAAAATGTAACCGTCAAGATTCCTGTCGCTGTATTTTGTTAGAAAACAGGTAAAGATCAATTCAGTATAGACAAAAATATTCTGGAGTGAATTCAGAAAAAAAAATAAGTGTTGTGTCTACGGGAAGATGGAGGGTTTTGGCACTGTGCCCAGTGATCTGAGGAAGGGGCGAGGGCATCTGAGGCGTGGCTCTGCCTTCCCTCTTAACATCCTTCTGTAAAACTGCGCATGTATTGATTTCTCAGGGATTATACATCCATTAAAGCTGACCACGGATGGGTCGGAGCTCATTAAGCTGGCAAAATGAGCGCTGCGTTTGCTATAAGCACATTAGGGAAGCTACAGTAGACGATAATTGTGTAATAAAACAATAAAACTGGGCTGTGTCTCAGGACTATATGACGGACAGCCAGCTTGTGTGTAAAAGCCCGGATACAAAGTTTAAACGAGACAGCTCATATTGAGATCTGAATACAGACCCACACCTTGATGAGGCAGTAAGACAATGACAGCAGAAAGAAACCTGGGTGAAGGTAAAATCCCGAGTGCAGCAGACAGACCTTGCTTTACAGCTTGAACATGAATGAGTCTGCAGTATTACTGTCACTGCCACTCTGTACTCTGCATGTATAGCCTACATGTCCCTTTAAACACCACTTCCTGGTTGGTTTTTACTCTCAGCAGTATCCTAAACACGAAAATATACAAAATAAGGAATGTAGCATAAGTAGCAGCAAAAAATAAACAAATAAATAAATAATAAAGGTAGACTAAATCATGACTCGTAAGGTGTGCGACGTCGATAGGTGTGAGCTATGGATAAAAGACGTTATAGTCTGAGTGCAGCCTAAAACCGACACACTGCTCTAAACCTCCCCTGACACAAATATGTGTTTTGGTCAAATATTAGTAGCGCAACTGTTACATTGTTTCTTATTAATAACGCATAGGCTAGCAGAATAACGTTAGCTGTGTATTATGCCTCACACATACACAGTCATACTGTACACACACACACACACACACACGGTCGACCTGACAAAGCGCGAAGCACATGGAAAAACCACCGTGCTAAAAAATAAAATAAATAAAATAAAAAAATCTATAAAAGTGGCCCTGCAGATGCAGTTTACCGCTTGTCGAGACAGGCTATCCATTCTGCAGATGCGGAGGAATGAGCAGAGGTGTGAGCTGCTACCATCTTTGGAGAGATCATGGAGAGACAGGAGCCGTGTACACACTCGGTAACGGTTCACTCTGTAGGCATTGCTTCAGTTAGCGCCCAGTGCTGCACTGTGCTCTCTCACTCACATCTGGGCAGGAGAAATTCTCTACTAGTCTCTCAGCTACCTTGTAGATACGCCCATAAACCATTTCATCAGGTTCACCCACCACAGAAGTGCGTTTTATATATATATATATAAATATATATATATAAATATATATATATAAATATATATATATATATATATATATATATATATATATATATGTATATATATATATATATATATATATATGTATATATAGCTACAATATCTAGACTTATAAATTTATTACTATGCACAATGTGTCATCTCTGTTCACCCTGTCTATCACTAGACAAGGACCACCATATGTACTGTATTATTATATTATGTTATTTGGGTGATGGATCCTTCTCAGCCACGTGTGGTGCTGGGACAAGTGTCATCCTGTAGTCAGAAATTGACCACTGATATGTTAGAGGATGATTACCATTGTCATCTTCTTCATCTTCAGCAACTGCTTTATCCTGGTTAGGGTGACAATGGATCTGGAGCCTTTCATGGGAACAATGGGCGTCGGGCGGGAATACACCATGCATGCAACATTGCACGGCATCGCACACACACTCACATAATCATTCACACATAGGGTTTATTTTGAGCTGCCAATCTACTGTACCTTCAGGCATGTTTTTGGGGGGTAGGAGGAAACTGTAGAGCCTGGAGGAAACCTAGACAAAAACCCACCAGTGGATGAATAACATTACCTTAAATTATGCATAAGATAACTGTACCGCTTACACAGTGTTCCAACAAGGAGGGAGTATCTAATAATCTAAGAACACTCCGTGTTTAAAACCCTCCTGTAATGCTGCTCATACTAGCACTGCACAATACCCTATGCCACTTTTATATCAGTATCACTGCTGTCAGAATGATCAACCACCCAGAACAGTGGTCCAGTGGTGGTCCATTTTCACTGATGGATTGAGTAGGGGGTGACAAATTGTGCACTGAAACAGATGGGCTATATACAAAGCGGACATACATATTGTATATGATTTATATATTCATCATATGATTATATGGCCAGGCAGTGCAAGTACTAGGTAGGTGTATCTAATAAATGAGTGGTGCCCCAGTGCTGACTCACACTTACCAATTTCATCTGGCCAACATATCACTGTGGGATTAATATATCTGAGTGTGAATGCTGGCAGACAACTCAGGCTTGATTAGGCCATATCTCTGGCATGATGTTTAACACACTTCAGAGCATAACAAGAAGTGGACAAAACATGTATATCAGAAATAAAATATAAAGGTTGTATTGAATATAAAAGGTTACATAACATCTGTTAGGACATGAGTACAGTGCTGTTTGGGGTGCTGTTGAGTTTGGCATTGTACAGTGTTGTCTGTTTGATCATGGTATTGAGGAGCTGGATTGCTTGAGGGAAGGATGATGTTGCAGTCTGCCTGATAAGGCATGGATGCTCTGAAAAATAGTCCATGGGAGTGGTGGGAGGGGTAATCTGCAATGCTAGTGGCTTTGCAGATGCAGCATATTAAGTGTCCTGGATGAAAGCAAGAGTCACTGAGGCAGGACATTGCCTGAATTTTTCAGCACTGATATGATGGTGGGGGTGTCAAAACACAGCCCCTAGCCTCAGGGAGATGTCTATAAGGCTCCAGCAAGCTGATCAACACATTCTCAGACCACATGTATGTCATATAGTCATATGGTAGTTGTGTTTTCCTGATGTCATCTGTGGACAGACAGTGGTCTTTTGAGGAGCATGTGTGATATTTCTCACACAATAATTGTTCTATGCTTCATATTGTGTGTAGAAGTCATTCATATGATTTCTTCTTGTAGTCTGTGATAGATGTCCATATGGCTAGAAGGCCGTATTACATATGTACAGAGTGTATCTTTGGTATTCATGAAGTGATCTGGCTTATAATTCAATTATTCAACTTAAACCTAATAATTTAGTAACGAATGTACCGACTGTACAGGATTTCACAGAGGTTGTGATTGTTGAAGTCAAAAACGATTGATTTTGCTGCAGCTTTTTTCTAAATTTTGCGATGCAACTTGGAGAAGTTTTTTTTTTTAAAGTTTTTTTTTGCGGAAAACTAAATTGAATTGGTGAAATTGCAAATGCACGAAATTTGTCTTTCACTGAAATTTTATGTCTTTCACGGTGATATTTGTTGGTAAAAAAGACTTTTGGCTGTACTCATGTTCAACGCTTTGGTTGAATTCGCGTTGTGATGACATCCCATGATGCGTCTTGGCACAAATCTGTGGGAAATCTGCAGTAATTTTGAAAAAATTTGCAAGCTTCAAAGAATATTGCGGAGTTTGTTTGATTTTGTGTTAATTTCTGTGATTGCATAATCCTGGAAGGACTGACTATAAGATTATTTCATATCTCCAGTGAAACAAACAAGAAAGGTAAGCAGTTATTGAAATGACAAATGTAAATCTAGACTAAGAGTTTAACCTGAAAAATGATGCCAACAGCCGCTTATGTGACATTTAAGAATATTTACACAAAAGGACTCTCAAAGCACTAGACTTTAATGACTCATATTCCTAAAGGGAACCTTTTAATTAAATAGATTCAGAGAACATGAACAGGTAACTCCAATCCTGGAGGTCGACAGCACTAACATAGTTCAGTTCACCTACTTAGGCTTTTCTATGAACTAGTTTTAATAAACCAGGGCAAATATGCAAACGGTCAGTGCTTTGGCTGTCCATGACTGGAGTCACTTGTATTAAATAAATATATTATGTAGGCATGTCAAGTGTAGTGAATAGTACTGTTCTTTATTTCATGTCAGGCACAGAGATGTGTACGGCAGACTGCAGCCGACCTGCTGTTCTACTCCTCCCACACACTGTTCAGTGAGGCATGAGACTAACACAATGCAGAGGAAACAGACAGCTGCAGCCAGGTGCAACATAACCAAATAAATGCTAATATTTCACCTTCAGTTTTCCTCTTAGTTATAATTTACATACACATACTCATATGAGGTTTGTGATCACTACTGTTGAATTAAGTAAAGGACTGATCACACAGTTAATATTACATCATCATTATGCATTATCCAGAAAATGATAATTTTCTGGATAAAAATGATACTGAAAAACTCATATTAGTCACTGATTAATATGATATAATATGTTATGAATAATTGAATAACTGAATAAAGATTGAAAAATTGAAAATTGAAAATTGAAAAATTGAAAATTGAATAATTGAATTAAGCTGAGACTTTAAATAAAGGATTGGTCAAATAAAGGATTGGTTGTTGGTAAATACCTGATAATTTTTGTTGTTGTTGTTGTTTCTTGTTAAACTTCATCTATAAATAATTATAGCAATGTATACTGAAAAAGTGTCCATTTGCATACTGTATAGATCTGTACAGAATATGTGTGGTATAAAAAGTTTCATATTGTGTATCACTGATGTAATATACTGTATTATGTAATTATGTAATATACTGTGCTGTTGAAGTTTCATTGATCAACTGTAATTGATTAAATTCCTATAAGAGCATGGCTCTGACAGTAGTGCCAACTGCAAGGCAAATCACAGGTTTATATTAACGCACTCATTCTATGTTATTGTTTCTATAGTAACAACTTATATAGGGATTTGTATAGCACTACTGTATTCAGCATTAATGTCAGCACTTTGTAACAGTCAGAGGTACTCCACAGTGCATTACTGACCTTCTTCGCACATACTCTCCTACCAGGACACTAAGTTCCTGTAATTAACTTCTTTTAACTGTCCCTCGTTGGCGTACTAATACAAAGGGCGATCTAGCCTTTTCTGTGGTTAGTCTCTGGAATAGTCTCCCCCTTCATGTGAGGTCTGCTCTGTCTTTAACTATTCTTAAATCTTCACTTAAAACAATTTTTTTTTCTTATGTCTTATGATGTTATTTAATGTGATGTTATATGATGTTCTGTACAGCACTACTGTTGTCATTAAACATGCTTTATAAAAATTTTTTTACTTGACTTGAAAGGTAAAGCTGTAACTTTATGTTTTCTGAAAAGTATTCAGGATGGGTGGAGGGGTTGTGGGTTCTTTGTAACACAAGAAGCGGCATTTTTAAAATCTTAACTTCAAGAGAGAGAAAAACAAGAGACTGGTGAGGGAATTACTCTTTGTAGCTGCTGTAAGGTAAGTGATAACAAAGAACTAGTTCCTTGGATATTAATTGTAACATTAACTGTAAATGGATTAACAAAAAAAGCATGATGTGTTCAAGTTCAAGTTCAAGTGGTTTTTATTGTCATTTCAACCATATACAGCTGGAGCAGTACACAGTGAAACGACACAACGTTCTTCCAGGACCATGGTGCTACATAAAACAACACACTAACCACATGAGACAACACAGAACTAAATAAGACCTACACATTCTACACAAAGTGCACGTGCAAACAACACAAGACACTATGTAACTACTAAAACAGAACAATAGGCAGAGTAAGTGACAGTGTAGGGCTGAACAGTACACAGTTCTAGAGAGGAAGTGTCAGATATAACATGTAGTGCAAAAGATATGTGCCAAAGAATATCAATATAATTTAAAAATGGGATAAATGTAAACATTACATGCTATGACTTAAATACTATATTTTTTATAAATACAGTAGCAGGAAAAAATGCAATACAGCCAATGCGGGAATGTGCAAATATTGCAATGGGAGGGGGATGGTGTTCAGTTCAGAGTGTGTGTGTGTGTGTGTGTGTGTGTGTGTGTGTGTGTGTGTGTGTGTGTCAGTTCAGTCTCTGAGTATAAAGGAGTCTGATGGAGGAGTCTATCCGCTGCAGGGTCTTGCGATCTGATAAGGTGCAATTTCCGAACCAGACAGTGATGCAGCTGCTCAAGATGCTCTCAAATGTGTCTGTATTAATAAATAAAAAATTGTTAGTGTTGGCAAAATGGTAGTGGTATAAGAGGAATAAAACAATTTGGGGCATGCTGTTATTGTTGTAATGCGTCTGGCTGCATCACACCATCCCATTACTGATGATTTTTTTCTATGACAAGATGCCCCATTGTGTTTTATTCCTTACATATTCATAATATAAGGAGAACTAATCAGTTCAAATAGTAAAGACATAGGAAAAGACAATGTGTGAGTGGTAGTCAGAGCTGTGTAAGGATTTAGTCTCTCTGAAGCATCATGTGACAGATTTGCGGTAGGTATTGCAGGAGTTGTGTGTGCTGGCACAGGTCATTGGAAAACGGTTTTGTTCTGTGTGAGCTGTGTGAGCTCCAGACATTGAGATGCTGAGCAGTGGTGGCACTGAGTCTCATTATTAATGTGTCCACTCAGCAACCCGGAGGTATTCATTTCTGCAGAGAAAATAAAGGACAGACACAAAGAGAGAGTGAGAGAAAGACGGCAGTGTTTCCTGCTGACTTTGAACTTCCTACTAAAGCTACATCAGTTATGTGCAAAAAGCAAAGCGTCCCACACAGATCTCATTTAACACAGCTTTCTGGCAACTCTTAAACAGAAATTTGGTTGAGATAAAGATAAATGGCTTCTGTGAACTACTGTCTTGGTTTTGATCATTTCTCACTCAGACTCAGTGCTTACTGAAGTTCACTTGCAAAACAACAGTCAAATACGAAGTCTGAGCATTGCATCCCTTGTCTCTTAAGTAACTAAATTTAATAAAAGTCTCATCTCAGTTATTGTCCATGTAAGCTACTGCATTAGGTATACCTTCTTGTGCTTTTGAGAATTTCTCTGCATCATTTCACATTCTCTACTTAAAGAGGAATTACAGCAGGGACTGGACATGACTGCCCAGTAAAGTCCTGTAAAATGTTTGCTTTTTCTAGATTTAGGATTTTGACCCACAGATTTCCAGGGCCCCCTGCACAGGATCCAGGATCTAGATTTTTTTCTGGAACACCCCTGCTTATATGCAAAAATATGCGATAGGTATTCTGTCATTTTCCTCTCAGGTATTTTTAGGTACTGATTAAGTGAAACATTGTTCCAGACATAATTTGTCCAGTAGGTGGCGGCATATCTGTGGATTATTTTAAAATTACAGAATGATGAGAAGACCATTACTGTAAGCAGGTATTGTTGTTCAAGTAAATTATTTCTGTTTGTGGAATTCCTTACTTCATTTATAATATTTATCAATTCATTGAATTAGTTCATTCATATTGTTTATAACTTACTAATAATAAAAAACCGCTACAAATATTATTGTTAAATATTTTGTCTTCACATTTCGACAACCCTACAACACAGTTCAATCAATTTATTGTTATTGAATAGACTAATTGAATCATTCAATACAATAGAATAATTGAATAGAATTATTGGCACCCTTTAAGTGAATAAAAGGAAATGTATCAAATAAACATTACACTTTGTATGAGCTTTTTAGTATAAACTAGTATTTTCTTGCCAAAACAAACAAAATGGGTGACAAATGAAAGAACAAAACACAACACAAAATGTCTTCATATGGTATTGGGGCACCATGAGTGACCAGAACCATTTCAGTGCGCCTTGGCATAATATCTACCAGTGTTACTGTACTTAAGGGATGAAAGTACAGTCACTGTACTTGACTGTTCAAAAGATTGGTGTTTTGATGGTGATGAAGGTGGAGAGCACTGTCTCACATGAAAATCTCCCACAAGTGTTTAACTTTGGCATCTGGTGACTATGAAGGGCATAGCATATGATTTACATCAATTTCATACTCCTCAAACTATTCAGTGAGCCCTCATGCCGTGTTTCATCATGGATTAATTCATAAAGGTGATCAGTAGTAGAAGAACCTGTTTTTCCTTTATCACACGTCACATTTTAAACTGTTTTTCTTTTATCACACATATGTGACACAATTATTGATCAAAGAATAGCTAAGCTCCTACAAAAATGTTTATATAACTGCTCAGTCAGTATCTCCCAGGAACGATATTGTTGACACTGAGTAAATATGAGGTTGCACAAATTTCTTTATCATCCATCATCAAGGCAGATAGAGCTTTCAACACACACCTCAGATGATTGTTGATCTGCATGGGTCAGGTATTGAATATTTTAAAATATATGTGATTAAAATATTACAAAGCACAATCAGGGCTATGATAAAAACAAATATTCAAAAGGAAATGATTTAATGAACAGATTTCTTGTAAAGGCATGGAGTAGTGAAAACTCTGATTTTATCAGAAATTCTAACACTGTAAACAACAAAAAACATGTCTAGGTTTGTGACCTTCAGTATAGAGAATCTCATATATATACAAGGGTTTCAATCATGTGAAACATTATCATACAAAGAAACAGACACAGAAACTACTGATGTATGCCACAGGCTGGTAATAAGGACACAAAAAGAAGCTGTTTGTGACCTCATACGTCACACACATAATGAAAGTGTAATTTTATACTTCTACAGTTTAGTACTGGTAGCATGGCTGTCAGTTTATTAGCTTCACTACTTTTCTTAGGAGGTGTAGTTATAGTTTTTAATGCAAAAACAAATATATTGTGTAATGGAATACTGGCACTTATGACTACAGCCAATTCACAAGGAATGACGGTTTCATTTGAACTATGACAGAAACTCATCAACTACTGCTTGTCATTTAACCTCAGAATGGATGGCTGGGGGGTTATGAACAATAAATAAGGAATTGTGATTATATTTGTTAGTATTTAAAAAAAAAAAAAAAAAAAAAGTTGAAATTTGTTTCAATCTTTAGCTGTCCAGTTTTGGTGAACCTGTGCCCACTGTAGCTTCAGATTCCTGCTTGTAGTGGTTGTTTGAGTTACCATAGCCTTCTTGTCAGATCAAACCAGTTTGGCCATTTTCCTCTGATCTCTCTCATCTTACTCCAGTGAGTGTATAACTGTCGAAATTAGACCTTTCTTGAAATAAGCAAACAAATGTGCATTTTTACTAAGATCAGGTTGTGTCTTTGGCATAGTTGGGGGGGGGGGGGAGTCGTAGTCGCGAAAAACCCTGGGCCCGCTTTCTAGGGGGGCCCATACTGATCACGAAGATTTTTTTGTAAACTTATTAACTTATGTTCTTTTCTAGTAACAAAATATGGATCAAATGTCCATTCCAAATCCTTTTATTACAAAATTGATTTCCAAACATTATTACATTGCAGGCTACTAAATTGTGGAATTTTAGCCGTCTGAAACTCACCAAAAGTGACTTCCGGTCAAGCATGGGTGAGTCGCGGCTGTCAAATTTAGCATTGCTCTGCATCGAAAGGGAAATTGACATTGACAAGGACAAGGTAGCCGCCAGATTTGTCAAAGAAAAGGAGAGGAAGATGAAGCTTTAAATAGCCTAAATGGCATTTATTGTTTAGCCTATAACCTGGTTCACTAATGCATTGTTCTCATTTGAAAAACTTTCCCCCCTTTGAACGTGTTTAATGAGTTTGTTCAGTTACTCATTTTTCTTAATCAGACTGTCTGATTGTTTAGGTCGGATAACATAACAGGTTGGAGCTGTCAAAGGATTTTTAAGTTATCTGTTTGATTGTAGTTGGTAATACTGCACTGTTGTGTTTTGGTCTAATGTAGGCCTAATTGTTGTTGAACGCCTTTACTGTTTTTTTTGTGACCTATTTTGACCCTAAAAGAATTGTACTGTTTTTGTAAACAATAAAGCCAAATACTGACCGTTTGTGTGTACTACGTGTGTGATTTGAAAGATTGCTGAACACAATACCTAAGCCTAGCCTACATTGTTTTGGTTTGCCGTTCCAGACTGTTGAATAGATACATGTGTGTCTGTTCATTTTTGTATTATACAACAAGATATTAACAATAAGGGGGCCCTGAAAATTTCTCACCCCCCTCAAAGACAAAACCTTTGCACCGCCCCTGTTCAGTGTCTTTGAGTGAGTAGATACCTGGTGATTGACTATTGTTATTTTATGAATTACTTGACCAGGTAATTTAATTTTCAAAGCAGGTTTTGCTCTGCTTTGGTACCTTTCTCTAGGTTTATTGATGGGGCTGGAAGAGTCTCATTAAAGGTCTAATAATTAATTTGAGAATTCATGTGCTTGTTTCAGAGAAACCGAAATGGAAGACTGAACATTGTTATAAGGCTCATGATGAGCCTTTTGAGTAGCAGAACTGGCATCAGATCCATTTTATACTAGACCCAAATATCTGTATAATTATGAATGAATGTATAATGCTATTTTATTTTTGTTCTCTTTCAGCCTTTGGAGTTTTATATTAAAGTTCTTTTATGCTCTTAAAAAAGAATAAGGGAGACTTATTTTGTGAAGGAATTGCTTGTAGTGAAGATCTTATTGGCCAGCTATGCTGGAAGGCAAATAAAAGATGAATTCCATTTAGAAGAGAAAGAGAACCCTAGACAGGGGGTGTGAATTTGTGTGAGGAAGAAGGAGATGACGAGTACTATATTTAACATGGACGATGTTAATCTTGGAGTTCAGGTAGTTTCTTATTTCATTGCAGGACATCCTGTATTACTTTGTGATATCTTGTACCTTAGTGCAAAAAATGCACCTTTTATGCTACTAACACACTGACAAGGAAAAGTACAGTTTGGTACCTTTATTTCTGAGAGTACATGAAAGCAGTGATCCCGTCACGCTCATATACACAATCAGTTCAGCTACTTATCCTAAAGAGGGAGACTGAAGAAAAAGCAGCTCACCCAGAACCCTTGCCTTTTGTCATCTTTAGAGTCACAGATTGAGTATACAATGGGGCAGTGGTGGCTTAATGGTTAAGGCTCTGGGTTACTGATCGGAAGGTTGGGGGTTCTTCTGCCACTATTGGACCCTTAACCCTCTCTGCTTCAGGGGTGCCATATCATGGCTGACCTTGTGCTCTGACCCCAAACTCCAAACATGCTGGGATATGTGAAGAAAAAGAATTTATCTGTGCTGTAATGTATATGTGACCAATAAAGACTCATTATACAGAGACAGAGAGGGAAGGTGTTAGCCTGACAACAGTGTGCTTAACAAAACAATAATACTCCTGGGAAATGAGGGCAGAGGACGGTCTGTCATTAATAATTGTCTGTCTGCATTTCAGACTGAAGTTACTAGGAGATGTGTAGGAGGCATGCAGTGTAACCATCCATGCATAAAGTTATACAGACTCTAGAGTTAAAGATTAGGCTTTTATGCTGTGATCAGTGATCAGTTTTGCATTGACATCTTTATCAACAACAAGGAAAAACAATTCAAGTCACACCTACAGCAATCTTGATAAATATATTTGGAATGCATTTGTCATTTTACTTATTATATGTCATTTACATAGTACATGGCTAGTAAATTGGCATGAGTAAAGTGTTTATAGGACTGTGATGAGCCTCAAGCCAGTCATAAATAAAGTGACATTTCTAACTAAAGTCATATGCACAATCAATGTAATCATCTCCTAACTCTTGGCAGAACACTGGGGAAATATGCCTATAATTTTGTTGTGCCATGAGCTATGAGATGATTACATCAGTTGTGTACGTGAGGAAGACTGAATGGTTGTGTGAAGTGGAGCTCATCAGATAACTCTGGGTCCAGTCAAACCGGAATGAAAGAGCAGATATCTGCCGGAAATGCCACAAGACCCAAACTCATCTGTGGAAATAACTTGTGTGCAACTTAGAAGTAGACATTGCAGACATATACTTCCCATGCTGTATTTGAAGTAACTACATGAATAAAAACCGGGTCAACCAAATAGGGAAAGACTCTTTTTTAATTTTGAAATTTTTTCTTCCAAATTATATTGAATTTTCAACCTACAGTGTACTGTATGTTTGCAGTAAATCATTATGTTCTTTTTAAATGTGCTTTCCAAAACACATTTTGTCCAAGTTAATATTAGTTTAATTGTTGTGAATTCAAAGTTTTAAAATAAATATGTATACAGGGGCATTCTTGGCATGGTGAAAAACACTAAAATGGCAGGACATGCATTAGTAAAATAGATCACCATCTGCTTCAGCATTATCTGCCAAGTTTTCCTTTGAAAAAAATAAAAGCTGTTACACAGAGGAACAGTATGTTTTCTATGTTTTCTATTTATTACTATAATTAGTTTTCATATCCAAAGGTTTTAGGTTTCATAGTTTAAAATACATTAAGGCATTAAGTAGTAATTAAATTATTTTTTACCTGTCTAATAATAGATGTCATCAAATCTTTGGCAAGTATAAGAGTGGTACTGTGGGTAGTATTGCTGTCTCATGGCTACAGGGACCCTGGCTCAATCCTGAACTCTGGTTACTGTCTGTTTCACATGTTTGCATGGATATAATCTGGGGTCTCGAGTTTCCTTCCATCTTCCAAATGTGAATGTGTGTGCCCTGGTACCCTATAAAGGGTGTATTCCTAGGGTGCTTCTGGCTCAGTGTTCCCAGGATAAGCTCTGGCTCCATTTTGACCCTTAACAAGATAAAGTTATTACTAAAGATGAATGAATAAAAGTCTATTAGTGTATAAGCATGACACAACAAGGTCCTGATCTCATATGCATAAATGCCAGACATTCTGTATATCTATAGAAGAATACACATACACCCTACACACCCAATATATTAATTGCTATACATCAATGCACCATTTACAAAGACACAACATGTTTTTTAAAGCCATCAGATTGCCAGACCATTCCACAACCCTAGCCTTCAAGAATGCCTTTGACAAAAGAAGAACATGATGAAATTCTCATAACTAGATCAGGAAGCTGTAGCTGTAGCAAGGTCACGCTGGACTTTAACAGGAAACATAGCAAGCACATTATACACGACTCTGTTGCCAAACTGGGAGCCCAAGTTGGGAAAGACGATCCTGTATGTGTTTATAAAGAACTGGCAATAATGTAGAGGATGGGACACCCTGTAGTTTGACACAGAATGTGTGTTCTTTTTGATCCATCGTTTCCAGCTATATTACTTCGTTACAATACTACATAAGTTCAGTGTGTGTGTGTGTGTGTGTGTGTGTGTATGTGTGTGTGTGCGTGTGTGTGTGTGTGTGTTTGTGTGTCCCAGTATCTCAAAAGCAAGTAGGTCACAGTTGCAGGAGTGATGTGGCAGTTGAAGTGTTTAGTAACCTCAAGCTCTTCATTCCCACATGTCTGACTTTTATTTCTAACAGATCTCAAATCTGGCAAGTGGCTTGCCTTATTCAATCAGTTAGATGTGTATGAGCTGCTTATGTAGCAGCTTTTTAGCTCGTGTATTGCACAAATCAGATGAAGCTATGTAATGCATGCTATCATTAATGTAAGGTCTATTCACTTTGAGACTGTAAGTTGTACAAAACTACCCTAGTGCTGTACACACACCTTTTTTCTGGAGTTTTTAAAAAGATATATTCTTTCATGCTTTCGAATACAGTGCTTTCAGAACTAATTAAGCTTACAGAGTAGAGATGCTAGTGCAATCATACTTGATGTGTAAAGTGTGTATGTTCTAATCATTTTGTGATGCTTTTGTGTCATACATCTGCTTTTGATTTGCACTATTGTAGATTTTTGCAGCGAAACCCAGCAGCCTTCATTATGTTTTTTTTGTCGAAAAAGTGGTCTCTTACATAATGTGCTGCTTTCTTTACTGACATACAAACATTTTTCTGTAACATTTAATTTTGTGTTGAGAATCTAATATGTGTTTATATATTCCTATATTCCAATTCCTAAAAAAGTGGTCATTTCCCCTATGTATGGAGACTTTTGGGACACCCTGTTTCTGTGCGTGTTCTCCCTGTGTCTGTGTTGGTTTCCTCTGGGTTCTCTGGTTATCTCCCACGCCCCAAAAACATGCAGGTAGGTGGGTTGGCTATGCTAAATTACCCCTAGGTGCGAATGAGTGTGAGAATTTGTGTGTATGATGGACTCGGGTGAATTCCAGTGTGAATTCTCCCGGCTTGTGCTGGACTTTGGCTGCACAGCCACTGCAAACCTTGACTTGGATAAAGCAGGTACTGAAGATGAATGAATGAATGAACGTCGAACTGTAAAGCAACCCTAAAGCCAACACAGTAATGCCATTTTGTGGCTATTCATTCAAGAAACAAATCAGATTTATTCTATAAATGCAGCTTTGTATAGGAGATGTCACACGTAGTACCATTAGTTAGTTCTTGTCCCCTCTATGCCTCTATGACTTAACACACCAATTTGGTGTTTGAGTTTATAAAAGGTATACACGCAGCGTATTGCACGTTTTCCCGGACATTTGTTGAGTTATGGAAGTAAGAGAGAACTGATTTGTCAGCGGCGCGCGCGCGGGCAAGGGGGGTTGGGAATTTTACAAGCGGTCCTGGAATGCAAGCGTGCACGCGCCCGCCTCTGACGCGCGCGTAACACACGAGCACTAGCGGTGGCGGAGCTGCGAGAGGTCTGGAGTTTTCTTTTTTTTTTTTTCGAGGAGGGAGAAACAACGATGGCGGGGAAGAAATGACAAGTTTGAAAGTGTGTGTTACACCGGGAACACCGGGAAAAGTCTACCGGCACTCCGGAACAAAGTACCTTTGCTGAAGGTAAGAGTGTGCGCGCGTGCGACGCCTGTTTAATTATTATTTTTTAAATAGTTTTTTTTGTTGTTGAGATTTCCGACTTGGCTTTTTCCTGTGCGACTCGACTTAAAAAAAAAAACCCTTGAGGCTGTTCAGCCCGCTTAAGGAAGAGATTCCCACTGAGACTTTGTGTTTTTAAAAAGGCCATTGTTTACAGGGTTTAATTTCTCAGCTGTAGTTTGTGTAAAAAACACACGTTATTAAACAAGGAACACGTAAACAATAACGCCAGAGGACGGTGTGATAATAATAATAATAATAATAATAATAATAATAATAATAATAATGTAGTGAGTTGAAGTTACATATGTCGCTAGCCTAGCCAGACTGGAGGACTCTAGGTTACTGTTTTAACAATGGACTACAAAACTGACTAGAGCTAGGAGTTAGCACACAAGTTATGTGACACTGTTCCTCCATCTACAGGGAATTTGCCTCTTTTTTCAGATGTCCGCCGCCTGCTTGGTCTGAAACAATGCCCGGAGAAATGGATTCGTGCGAGTAAGATAAAACACATCAGCTACACATAGTCTACTAATCTGAATTGGGATCCGCGTTTTTCCTCCTTCAGATCCCAAGGGAACGTGTGTGTGTGTGTGTGTGTGTGTGTGAAAAATGATCCGAACCGACGGCAAAGGCGAGAGGACTCTGAGGAGCGCGTCTCCTCACAGAAACGCGTACAAAGCGGACTTCCACGCCATCAAGTGCTCCTTTGATGGAACCAAGTCCGACATCGCGTCCAAGTCCTGTGCTAATGGCTCCTCCGCCGAGCCCCGTGACGACATAGCCAGGGGACGAAACTTTGGCAACAGGGTCAACAAGATCAAGAATATCTTCCTACAGATGGACAGCCAGCAACAGCAGGAGAACCAGGATGGAAAAGCCACAACGAAGGCAGACACGCCTCCGATCTCCTCGCCACCGAAATTCCCAGTCAGCGGCACGCACAAAACCACCAGCCCGACCAGCTTGGATCCACAGAGCGACAGGACCCCAAAAGGGGAGGACCCTGAGATCGACAAAGTGGCCTTGGCGGAGAAGTTTTCTGTGACTAGAAAACTGTTTGAGAAGGGTATAAAGGAACAGACTACAGTAGAGAGGCAAGCCCCAGGCAGGGCCTCTGGACGCAATTCCCAGGGTAATGTGTGTGAAGAAAGGAGAGCAAGCAGGAAAGCTGTAGGATCATCTGAAAATACCAACAATGGCATTATTAAAACAGATTGCAACCCTGCCTCGCCAGAAAGCAAGGACGCTGATGACTCAAAGCAGGTCAGTCGATTATTAAATGCAGGACCTATATCGAGAAGACTAGAGAGTTTTATGGCAGATAGCGATAATGAAGAATCAGTAAGAACATCAGCTAAAACACCAGAGAAGGTGTGTAGCCCTACAGAAAGATCAGGACCCGTGTCTCTTGTACAAGACACTGCTCACAAACCGACTTCACCTTTTAATGAACACTTCCAGAAAAAAACCTCCCCCTATAATCATTCGAAACCGGTTCACTCTCCGACTTCACCAACAAGTAACTTGGCATCAAAATCTAGCTCGTCAGAGTCTCAAGCATCTTCTAAGCCCACCTCCCCTACCACAAAAGGCAGTGATGAGACCTGCGTCCCCACTTCCAGACATCCGTCCTCATCAGCTGATGGTTTTAATAAATCTTGCACAGGCACTGAGGAAACCAAACCCACCACTGATTCTCCTAGAGATCAAAAGTCTTCAGCTTTTATCAGCAGTTTTCACAACATGGTCAAGGGTCCAGAGGTGGCTAAGCGCGAGTCCGTTACGTTGCGGAGTTCATCTGTAGACACGTTACCTCCTCAGTCCCCGCCGAGCTTGGGTCCTACAGGGGCAGGAATGGTCCGTGCAGAGCTAGTCAGGGTTCAGAACGAATCGTCAGAAAGCGAGGAGAATGAGGAGGACTGTGTATTTGAAGAGCTGAAGCTCAAAAGGGAGCTCAGTCCTGACGCACAGAGAGGAGGTCTGACCAGAGTAGTTTCAATTCCATCGTCTCAAGATGACCTTCAGAACATCACAGAGGCCAAGCAACAGGAAAAGGTAGTTTCTCAGGAGGAACAGAGAGCAGAGCTGGTAAAGCAGGAGAGTGACAAACAGTGTGATGATGAAGAAGAGGAGGACGAGGAAGAGAGTGATCAAAGTGAATGTGGAAATACGTCGCCAGTGTTTTATAGTTTTGAAAATGCCGCATTTGTGGATGATAAGGAGACCGGGCCTGCTCCGAAAGAAGAAGAAGAAGAGGAGGAGAAAGAGGAAGATGATTATGATGATGATCAGGATTATGAGGAGTATGAAGAAATTACTGGTCTCTCAGAGGATGAAGAATGTTCACCCAGGAGGAAGATACGCTTCTCTAGCGCCCCAATACAGGTAAGCAAGAAAGTTTTAATATAAAAACAAACAAAACGAAAACTGTAAATGCTTAGGTGACTTTAGTTTGGGCTGGGCATTATGATAATGTAATATAAATATTAAAATAAATTGCACTTTTTATCTTTAAAAAAAAAAAAAAAAAAGTTACTCTTCAGTCAGCTGATTTGGTCAAGTTCTGTACATTTTGGAAGCTTTAAACAAACTTTGGTAAAATTTTTCATCTTTGAACTGTCAATTTTTTTTTTAAAATTGTCAAAATAATAATTTTTTTAATTTTATTTTGTGTTTGTTTTTTTGGAGGCATTAAATGAACATTATTTTAAATGAAACACAACTGTTTTGCTGGCAGATGTTTGCGAACCTACATTGTAATGCACATCGTATATCGTCTTGTCATGATATGATATTTCTGTCATATTGCCCAACCCTAAACTTTCTTTCTCTCTCTCTCTCTCATATGGAAATATGTCTGTCCATCCTGCTTGATTCATAGAATGCTTGTGGCTGGTGTATTAGCATGAAGTGTCAAGAGGAATCACAAGATTATTCTTAATTGATTAGCGGGTCTACATTCATTGTCCTCCTATTTCTAGGTTTCTACATTCCCTAAAGACATCTTGAACATAAAGTGCCCTGTAAAATACCAACATATGCAGAGTGCAGTGCATGGCTGATTCACTCTGCCACACCTCCTGTTGATAGATGGCCCAGTATTGTACTTCCCCTGTCCTGGTGGAATTTTCCTCTCTGTTTCTCTGTTACAACTGAACAACTCTATTCTTGCTCACATTCCATGGCTGTGCAAGTTTAAAAAAAAGAGAATAAATAAATAAATTGACACTGGCTGTTAATGATCAACTTTGGTTTCTGCTTGTCGCCAACGGTTGGAAGAATTACTAAAGGCAGCAGAGTGTATGTGATACCAAACTACAAGTAGGTACCTGTACCTGGAGCAGGCATTCCACACTACAAACAGGCGTGGCTGAGGTGTTTGTGTGTCTCTTTGTGTGTATGGTAGGACTTGGCTATCTTTCCATCTCATCTTTACTGGGACGGAAGTATGAAAAACACCATTCTCTGGGTGCTCTGCTTTAAACAGGTTGTGTGTAGGAGTGGGCTGTATGGCAAAAAATATCATGATACTTGAGACTTTACTTTAGTTGTGATTTAGGTAGGCTGCAAAAACCCGTTAAAGTCACAAATGAATTTAATCTGCTGTATTTTACTATGAGTACCAATAGTCAGTTAGTGTTGTAAAAGTACTGCAAAGTCAGCTCTCAAAGCGCTCTTGAATTCTCAAATCTGATTGGTCGGAAAGTCTACAACAGCACTACTCTGACAGTAGTGCCAGCTGTCAATCAAATCGCAGGATTGTATTAATGCAATCGTTCTAATGTTATTGTTTCTATAGTTACAGCTTATTCGCAGGAACTTGTATGGTGGTTCAATGACGGTGAATCTCTCCATAAGACAACATTTACTGAACGTTTATGGAAGGAGCCTCCAGTGTCAGCACTTTGTAAAGGTCAGGGGCGTCTTCAGGATAGAGGAGTTTGTGCTTTTTGGTTGCTTGGTAACAAGAATGTGGGTTTTTTTTGACTTTGAGAGAGGAGAGTTTGGTGAGGAAAGGACTATCTATAGCTGTTTTAATGTAAGTGATCTAACTTGTGTGGGGATGTTCCACAACAGTAAACGTAACTTTAAATAAAAAAATATTTAAAATTACCATGTACTTTAATAAATATAGGTTTATACCACAATTGTTGTGTTTAATAAACAAAACATTTTTGATACTAGAACAAATCAAAAACTTTGTGTTGACATAACAGTTCTCTATGGTACTTCAGAGGCAACTGTATATTTATTCTGTGTAAAGCACTTCTTGGAGCATAGTAGGTTGATACTTCAGTTTTCTTCTCACAGGCTTCATGACATGGCTCAGAGGCTGGACTGAGGTCAGCTTAAGCCCGCCTGAGATGAAGTCTTTACGACATGACAATGTGTTAATAGGGTGTGGTTTAAGGAAGCCTCTGTTTTACTCCTCATAATGAACATCATCTTAGTCATCTCCTTACACAGCCGATGAAATGCAGCTCTTCTGCACTCAATTTGATCTCTCTGACATTGTGAAACAGGGAGCGTTCTTGTGCCAACATGAGAGTTGGTGTTGTTTATCATGCAGTCTCTTAGTTTGATGGACTGTAAACACTGTTTCATCATCAGTTATGTTTGCTCTGAACATGTTTAGTAGCATTTGAGTGCAGGCTAACAAGCAAGATGAGAGAATAAGGCCTAGTGCATGCTAGCTCCGCAGTTAGTATATGTAAATAGCCTGAGATAATGTTTAGCCATACTTTAGTAAATTTTCTGGCCAAATCAGTGGGGAGGCTGAAAGTCCAGAAAGCCCAGATAATGTCTAAAATAGTCTTTAAATCCTCAGCAGCTCTGGTGTTGGCTGACAGCTGAGATAAAGAGTACTGTACTCCTAAATATACTAACCATTCCAGGAATTTTATGAAAAGGCCATGATGGTCATATTAAGATGACTGTCAGGATAAAACTACAGACCGAAGCAGAATAGCAAACATACAGTTTTTTTAGAAAGTGGCAAAGTAGCATACCCAAGTCCTCAAAAAGTGTCTGAAGAAAGACAGACACCTTGAGGCAAAAAAGAAGAATGACAGATACCTTGAGGCACAAAGTTTTGAATGCTTTAAAAAAGAAATTCAGATGCACTCGTTTGAAAACACAGCCAAAATGTCTATAATCATTTAAATACAACTAGCCAGCATTAATAGGCAAGGGTCAGTCAGACATCTTGGAATATGCATATTCTCCCCTCTTCTTTTGCACATGCCTACAAATTGCCAAATTGTATTATGTCTACAATGAATGGAAGAAAAAAAATAAATAAAAACAGCACACTGATTTTCTTTCTCTCTGTCTCTCTCTCATTCTCTTTCTCCCTCTCTCTTTCATTCTCCCTCTCTCTCTCATTCTCCCTCTCTCTCTCTCACACACATATTCTCTCTCTCGCTCTCATTCTCTCTCTCTCTCTCATTCTCCCTCCCTCCCTCCCCCCCCCCTCTCTCTCTCTCTCTCTCTCTCACATTCTCTCTCACATTCTCTCTCTCGCTCTCACACACACATTCTCCCTCCCCCCTCTCTCTCTCACACACACACATTCTCTCTCTCTCTCTCTCTCTCTCTCTCTCTCTCTCTCTTTCTCCTTCTCCCTCTCTCTCACACACACATTCTCCCTCCCTCTCTCTCTCTCTCATTCTCTCTCTCTCTCTCTCTCTCTCTCTCTCTCAGTGCTTCAGAAGTTCAGTGTTTAACAACGTCGAGGAAACCCTGATTACTGTAGGATCAGGCAATTTTGCTTCTGTTATTACCTCTCTGAACAATCTTGGATTGTGTGTATATGTGTGCAGAGCAGAACTGAAAGCTCTCTTTGTTAAATATTTGACAGTTAGGGTTGTTGATACAGTCAACATGGCTGTGGTTCATTTAAATGGATTATATATATATAAGGAAGGGGAATTCTTTATTATTTTGCTGAGTGGAAATGATGTTTCTGTATTTTTCTAGCCACACTGCATTACTGAGACAGACCTAATTAATTAAGTGTGCACATTTTAATGCTCGAGAACAGTTCTGGAATGAATCAAGATGCACTTGATGCATGTTGAAAGTCTGGCGATTCAAAACTAGAAAGGAACATAATGAAAGACTGAAGTCCGAGTTGATGTGGTAGTCGGTGTGGTTAGCACTGTGTGTTCTATTGATATAATGTAAACAAGATTTTGACATATTGCTTTCTATTCCAGGACCAATCCACCAGAGAAAGAGGTATAAGATCTAGATAACCTGTGCAGGGAGCTATAATAGAGCAAAAAAGGTGGGGTGGCTGAGGATGTTCAGGGTCTGTCTCAGGAATGTGTCTTAATGGTTTATCTGATGTGCTTTGTAGTATTGGAGCTGTGAGTTTATGTTAGTGATGCACCACTCCCTTTAAAAAAATATATATGTATGGAATAAAACAAGGTGGTGCATGTTGTTGTAGGAAAATAATCAACAATGGGGTGGTGTGATAACCCTGACGTTGATTATTTTCATACAAGAGCACACTATGTTGTTCCTCTGTGTACCACTTTCCATTTTTTAAAAATCTTTTACAGAACAACACATCATACGTTTTATCTGTTTAAAGTTGTGGAATGTCAGTGAAACAAGTTAGTTCCTGTTATCACTTACATTATAACAGCTATAAACAGTCATTCCCTTACCAGTCTTTCTTTTTTCTTTTCTTTTTTTCCTCTTGAAGTTAATAATACAAAAATGCTGCTCGTCATGTTACTGAGAAACTTCCCGACACGGAAATCCCTCCGTCCTGAAGACCTTCCATTGTCGGAAAACTTACTTCTAGTTGTGCCTCTTGGACAGTTTCAATATGCTGACACTGGAGACTCTTTCCAAAAATGCAAAATAAACTCGCCTTATATGGAGCGTCTACCATAAGGTCCCTGTGTAGGTTCTATCTATAGAAACAATAATATACCAGAATGCGTGCATTGATATAAACCTTGTAAAGTGATTTGCCTTGTAGTCAGCACTACTATCAGAACTGCTGTTATATAAAATACTCAGCATCATTTGGTCAGTCCGAATGAAGAATTCAACAACGCTGCGTTACAAGATGATGTTAGCATTCAATATAGGAATGATCTGATACTGACTTATTGTAATTGGGCCTACTACCTGCAAACTGTTTCTGAGAGAAGTGAGATCGGTGTCGTCACTTGTCAGTAAAGATGATGCACTGATCACATTTTGTTCTTTTAATGATCCAATGCTTGTTTCAGGGTGTGGTGTACTGGCCTCTTCAGTCTTTGATACTGATCCTATATCAACATTTGTTTAGTAACCAAATTAATTATGTACAGTGCAAAGCATCAGGTGCATAATGACAGCATCCTTTAAGATAATCTGTGCCCTGTGTCCACATGTGTGATCCGTGTTGACTCAGTAAATACGACACTCGGGCAAACCCTGAAATGCATCATTGAATCCAGCATTTCAGTCCAGAGGGTTTGTCCTGGGTTAGTGTTAATGTGCAATCCCATTTCAGATAATGACTCTACATATAACTCTGGGTTGCATAGCATATAAAAACACTCAAAAGCAGTTCTGTCTGTCTCACTGTTTGGTCTCTCTTTCTTTTCTTTTTTTTAATCATTTATTTGGCTTTGAGCCATCTGAGATCTCCTGTGCACTTTTTTTTTTATACACACACACACACACACACACACACAGAGCAAGTGAGAGAGCACAAGCTCAACATGCTGCTGGTGTTGCATTCAGTTTCAGAATTGATAATTAGCAGGATAAAGGCCGTGTAAAGTGTATTCTTCCTGTTTAGAGAAAGGGTGTACATGAGCAAGTCAGGGTTTGGTTCATTCAAATGAAGCAGCTTCAATTAAAAGAGCCATTATTATGATTGTCGGAGATCATTAGTGCTACATCTCAAGAACGAGTAATTGAATGTTTGTAGGATTTATATGGAATTGTCATCGTAACCAGCAGATGAACTGATTTAGACTTTGGAATTGATTCAAAGCAGGGTCAAGGTCAAATGTCTGAAATAGTGTTTTTCAATAGCTTCCTTCGTGTTTGAAGTATATTTTAAGGGTATTTTCAGGCATCACAAATAAGTAAGTAGAAGAGCTAGACTTGCTGGCAGCAGGGGCATCCCCGTCAGTGCCGTTGGCATAGAGTTGTACTTGTCTACTAGGGTTAAGTTTAGTTGTAGGCACAGCATTAGTTAGCTTTATTAATAATTCTTAATGTATCATGGTCATTACTGTAGAGCTCAAAATGGCAGAACTACACCTCATCTAGTCTTAACTCCGCCCACTATATACACTTGAGAAAATTTGTCCACTCTAAAGCCACATTTATTGAGCTTTTTTGTTGAGCTTGTGCTCTCTCACTTGCTCTGTGTGTGTGTGTGTGTGTGTGTGTGTGTGTGTGTGTGTGTGTGTATAAAAAAAAAAGTGCACAGGAGATCTCAGATGGCTCAAAGCCAAATAAATAAATGCCTGTCCTTACATGTTTGTGCACACGCGCGCACACACACACACACACAAACACACACACACACACACACACACACACACACACACACATTGTAGCAGTAGGTGCACACAGCCAAGAATACAAACTACCTCTGAAAATGTCCTCAGGCCTGACAAACAGAAGGTTGGACCTGCTGATCAGGAATGAGAGGTCTGTGTTAGTGCTTCAGTGCCATCTCTCACACACACACAGCAGACTTTCAGTAGAGCAGACAGGCATGGTGTGTGTATTTGTCTGTGTGTATGGGTTAGGTCTACGCTGTAACTGTGAACAGGTACTCAGCTGTGCTTTTCTGAGTCTTTGTCATCTTTTTCCATCACCAGATTCCTTTGATTTTTCAAATGTTTTCAAAAGTTTCCCAAATGTCTCTATTCCTACCTCCACCCTTTCTTTTCTGGGAGAGAGGAAACAGAAGTGGGGCAATTGTTCCACTTCCACTGTGGCTCACTAATGTTATCTTTTCCAGTTCCCTATCTCTGCTCCATCCTGTGGAATGTAGCTCAGCCCTCGTCTCTCTCTCTCTCTATCTCTACCAGTTTCTGTGTTTGGTCCGGACACCTGGACTAGTGGCATAGGAGGTGCCAGTGTGAATTCATATCTCTTTATTCTGCTCTTGCTGTTTGACTTCTCACTTCTGATTTGAATGCTCTAGTCTCTTACACAGTGCAGTAACTTGGAGCAAGTTGACCAGTTATGCTTTTGTCTTTTTATTCTTTGTCTTTGGAGTCTGTTATGCATTTGGTTTCTTACACAATTTCAGGTGTGTTCTTCCTGTATTAACAAGGATTTACCCAAATAAAGGTGTGCACAACGGTGTAGGTTTGGTTTCCGGGGTGGAGTGGACACTTCAAGCACATCTCCAACAAGGTTTCTTAACCTTCTGAGGAAATGAAAACTCCCCAAATGAACCTGAGCATGAGCAACATAGTGCCTGAGAGTTTGTATTGCTTGGTGGCATGGATAAGACGTTAATGTTATGTTTTTGAAAACAGGTGCACAAGGCATGCAACCAAGCAGCAGTCATGACTCACAAAGCGCAAAATCATGCTTCAAAACTTTGCCAGAAGCAGCATGCCACACGTGTACAAAACATTCTCCCATGAAGATTTGGTTTCACCGCTTATATAAAACAAAACCATTACGGAAGTGTTCCTTTATTTTAGTCATGCTGCACCACCTTTGATCTAAAATATGTTTTTTGGAAATGGTGGGTTCTACAAAACCTACATTTGGCTAAACAGCAATTTTCAGTTTGGAAAGCTCAATAGCTCCTGGTTTGCAAATACAGAAATACCCACTCTGGAGCAGAAACTAAAAAATTGACCTGGAACTACAGACGCACCTTCTGACTTTTTGTCTCCTGGTGCGTATCTATAAAACAAACATTGCAAACCTTTTGTTTGTTTGCTCATTTTTTTCCAAGTGTGTCCATTTGTTAGTTCTCTCCCTGTAGCTAGCTCTCTCATATAAAGCGACAGCAACAAAACATCGAGGGTGAAGGCTAACACATGCTTCCTCTGAGGCACATGAAGCCATCCACTTCAACTTTTCAAACTGCTGCTCGTGCTGTGCCACAGTGCAGCTGAACACTCGGATTAATGCATTAACTGCCCTGCTCCGCATACACGAGCTCACAGATGCCCATGATTGATTAATGTTCTTGTTCTTAACAGAGACAGAGCAATGCCACCCTTGCTAACCCGAGAGCACGGCCAATTACGCTCATGGATGGTGATGTCTTGTGGCGTTGTAATGATTTGAACTCGCGATCCTGACAAAAGCAAACGTTCTTAAAATTAGTGCTGAGAAAATGGTCTATGCTGGGTAAAGTGGGTAAAACATATCCCTTTATGGCTGTGCATGTCTGCTTTATAGATGCAGGATTATCATTATTTTGATTGCTGCAATATGACATTACACAATCTACTGACTGTGAACATGAAATTACACACACAAGCTTAATCTTATGTCTCTTCCTGTCTTGTCATTTTGAAAAAGCAACACTGATAGAGATTTGGTGCCAGGGGAATTTTGTCGCACTCTGCAATGTGACAAGACTGGTGTTTCAAAAGATGCAGCGATAGGCTCTATGCCAGTGGTCACCAACCCTGTTCCTGGAGATCTACCTTCCTGAAGACTGTAGCTCCAATAATAATTGTGCCCACCTGACCATCTAATCATTGCCTAAAGAAGTTCTTGATCAACTAAAACAGTTGTTAGATTTTGGTTGGAGATGAAACCTGCAGGAAGGTAGATCTCCAGGAAGAGGGTTGGTGACCACTGCTCTACGCACTTTGCAGAGGCAAGTTTGCCAGCAGGTCAAGAATGAAAGATTACTACGTTTTCATTTTAGTGAAAAATGTTGTTATTTTAGTGACTATGTTGCTGAAATAGTGATGTATTCAGCTGTTGTGTGAAATGTGTGTGTGTGTGTCTTACATTACTGTAATGAAATGAAAAATATGTCAGGCTGAACATTAGCAAGATAAGGATGGAGGGGACACACACAGAGGAAACCAACCAGACATTATTAGTGACCAGACTTCTGTTCATTTATTATATTGTCTAATCTTTTTAGTTATTATGCTTTTAATCTGATCAAATTCTATAGGTCCTGGTAGAACGATCAGGGGGAAAAATACATAGTCCAGTATCCGGTTCCCTAAACCTAAACCATTTTGTTGAACAGACACTGAAAAGTTTCATTCCAGAAGCTAAATGTGTACAGCTCCTAGATACATAAAATACATAGTCCAGTATCCGGTTCCCTAAACCTAAACCATTTTGTTGAACAGACACTGAAAAGTTTCATTCCAGAAGCTAAATGTGTACAGCTCCTAGACCTCCTGTTTGGGTTGATGTGGCCGTCTGCACTGTAAACAATGTAACCGGGTGTCCTGGGCTGGCATTTATCAATTATATGTGCAGACTGGGTCACATTTACCACTCTTTTAGTAAAGGTTTGTCTAAATGTTTGCGTAATCATTGTACGAGACATTCCAGATCAGTCACTTATCTCTGTCTGAAATGTGCCAGTAATAAGAAATCCAAGCACTGACTCAGGATCTTGTTGTCGGCCGAATTAGTGCGGGCTCTGAAGTGTTGCACAGGATTAAAAGATAATGCTGTGGCAAATTGGAACTAACTTAAAAGCCAGCTTTCTTCCTGTGAAAAAATCTTTATACTGGTCTCTAAATATCTGTTCTCTCCTATGTGCTAACTCTTCCAGATATATAAGTTTTGCCATTTGCATAGCCTCGGCTTACGGTTACCATATGGGCAGAAACACTTCCAAACAGGTATCAATAGGAATTCTTTGAACTGAAATGTAGTTTCCCACTCCATAGTACAGTATTCATGGATAGATCCAAAACGGATAACAGTGTATCAGCAGCAGTATTGTCTGGAGATCAACAATATGGCGTACATACTCCAGAACAGAGCTCTATCTTCACAGCCGAGGCCCGAACGCTGCGACTGGAAAACATTAAGCAGGATCGAGGATGAAACTTCTTAATTGCTTCAGACTCAAAGTCTTGCCTTCAAGCGCTTGAATCCATGGAGATGGATCATCCCATAATCATAAACATTTATACATCAATTACGGAAGAAGGATTTCAACATTATCCCCTGTTGGGTGGAGGGACATACTGGTCTGGCGGGAAATGAAAACGCAGATATGGCTGAAAAAGAGGCATTAAATTTGGAGATCTCAGAAGGTCTGATACCACCCTCTGACTCGTAGAGTTAATAAACTCGTAGACCACCAATAAGTGGCAATCAGAATGGAATGAGTGAAACAGCAATAAATTATACGAAATAAACCCCAGGATCCAGAGAAAGTACTCTCAAAATTTTCAATCTAGGCATGACTAGATAATGTTTACCAGATGCCGACCGGGCCATTCAAGACTAACACATGTTTACTGACCTGAGAACAGTCATACAAGATCCTCCTGTATACCTTACCAAAGCACATTTTACTGAACTGTAAAACTTTTGGAACTATCAGACAATGCTTTTATTCAGATGCTTGTTTAATAGATATGAACAGATTTTACAGGGTTTTTTTTGTTTGTTTGTTTTGTTTTTTTTAAAAAGTGTTTTTAATTTAATATTGTAAATGTTTATTGATTAGCCTTTGTTTGCCATGTGAATAGCCTGGTTGCTGACATGGCATTAAAACTAACTAACTAACTAAATAAATAAATGGTTACCATAGGCACAGTCCATCCTCCTTTTATATGGTGACATGTCTTCTTAATTAGACAACTAGTCTTATTTGTCCTAAAATGGATTTGGGTTGGCTTGCTGTCTTTATTTTTTATGTTTAACATTTCTTTAAAGCCATTAAAATGAAGCATGACAAACGATTAACTTTGTGTGTGTAAATAAAGTAAATAAGTGTACAGCCTAATTTGTATATTAAAATGCAGAAAAATTATATGATTTGAAGTTGATCAATCAAGGTGTACATTAGTCTTTTTATGCACAAATGTACACACTCAGGAGCATGAGTAGGATAGAAATGATTGTCGGAATTTGCAGGAATTTCTTGAATACCTAATTTCTTGGGTAAATGCTGATGCAAGCAATTAACAAATAAGTCCATTCGAATCCAAGTTTTGACCATGCGTATTAAGACCTTGGGAGCTTTCACATAGAAGAATTTCTTCTGAACTATGGATCCATTGCACAATTCCATATGTCAGTGTTGTGCACGTGGGTCTTTTTTAGGGGGCCAAGCATCAAAGGTGCATATATATATATTTTTTTCTGCTGCTGTGAAATTTGGCACACTCATTGGGGAGGGTCTAAGAAACATTTCAAACTAATTTTGGCCAAGTGCTGCAAACACTGTAGCGCATTAACAATAATGTTTCTCTGTGTGTAGCACTGAAAGTGGTTATCTTCCACATCTACATTTCAATTAAAAGTAACATACTTTTAATTGAAACCATGACTATAGTAACTCCCCACGTGAATGGTAATTTTTATGGCATATTCTGGCATGCCACAGCAGTTTCCACTATTAAACAAATCTGACTGTTTTATTTGAACTGCTCATGATTGTATTGTAATTGTCTATTAGCATAAAACCAAGCATAAGGAATGTAAAGGTTTTGTTTTCTCCATTGGAAATGCTAGTCAGACTTTACAACCGTGTGTGTGTGTGAGAGAGAGAGCGAAAGAGATAGAGACGCAAAGATCGAGATTTGGATGGAGAGGTTAAGATCAAGACAGAGTATGAGACAGTGAGAGAATGATCACGATTGAGACAGGGAGGCCATGAGTGAACAGAGAGAGTGTGTAAGTGCTACCATGAGCAGAGAGACCGTGATCGTAACAGAGACCGTGATCGAGACAGAGAGACTATGATAGCAACAGAGTGGTAGTGATCAAGAGCGCAGACTGTGATCAAAACCGAGTGAGAGCCCATGATTGAGGCACAGGGAGAGAGTCCAAGGTCAAAACAGAATTAGAGACAGACAGTGCTTGAGACAGAGTGTGATTAACACAGAGAGAGACCATGATCAAGAAAGAGAGATTGAGATCGAGACACAGGGAGTGTGAGAGACCGAGAATTAGACACAGAGGGGGGGGGGAGAGAGAGCACGGATGATCGAGACAGATGGTGGGGGGAGAGAGCGAGAGAGAGACCAAGGTCAAGACAGAGGAAGACCAAGCGAGAGAGAGACCAAGATCGAGAAGTAGAGAGAGAGACACCAAGGTCAAAACTGAGAGACTGTGATCAAGGTAGAGACAGACCATAATTGAGAGAGAGAGAGGATGATCGAGACAGATGTGGGGTGGGGGTGTGAGAGAGAGAGAGAGAGAGAGAGAGAGACAAAGATTGAGACACAGAGAAAGAGAGACCAAGATCAAAACAGAGAGAGCCTGACATCAGTGTACAGTATAGCTCTCCCATTTTCTCACGTTTCAGCTTGTTGTTTTTGTGGCACTGTTAATGCTGGCTCTGCCTCTCGGAGCAGCATTGCCCTGGTCAGCCTCACTCTTACTGTGTGTGCATGTGTTTGTGTGTGTGTGTGGCCGACTTCTTTTGCATGTGTGTCGAAGGAACAGTCTTTGTAGTAAAAGATGAACAGTAATGAGTAGTGTTGACTTAAAGGGAGTGGAATCGATTGAGGGGGATTTCTGTGGAGTAGTACAGTGGCTACAGATCTGAACCAGATGGAACTGTGGGTTTTTCAGCCACATCATAAATTTGCAATGTACGGTTAGAATTCAAGAAGAATCAAGCAACCAATTAAAGAGTCATGGTAGAGCTTTTCTCCACTGTACTTTATATTATTGTTGTGCAGCTTTGTGCTACAGCTGAGTCACAACCACACCATGGTCATGTCACTGAGGGTTTGTGCCGAGTCTTTACAGGTTCCCAGACATTGAATTTTGCAATGCTGTCTGGATTGAGCATAATTTCACTGAGGGAGTGTATTTCAAGTGTGCTTGGTTGTGAAAAAGATTTTGGGCTTCACCTTCAAATCCATAAAATTAGAATCAGGTGTTCAGGATTGGGTGCCAGTGATTAGAACCTGCTTAGTGAGTGCAGGTGGAACCTGTCATATTTATATTCCTCTCACATCTAGTGTCTGGTGTTTCCTTTGTTATTGAGGTGTGTGGTGTCATCATGCCAAGATCTAAAGAGTTCTGTAAGGCCTTCAGAGAAAGGTTGTGGTTGCCTATGAGTCTGGCAAGGGATTTAAAAAGATCTCCAAATTATTTGAAATACTTCATTCCACTGTAAGGAAAATCATCTACAAATGGCACAGATTTCAAACGACTGACAGTTTGTCCAGGACTGGCCACCCAGCAAATTCAGCCCAAGAATGCTTTCATCACAGGATTTACTAGGAAGTCTTGCAACTGTTGGTATCTACGTGCATGCTTTTACAGTCAGAAAGAGATTGCACAAATTTGACCTGCATGGGAGGCGTGCCAGGAAAAAGCCTTTGCCAGACTACAGTTTGCCAATGTGCATAGAGGCCAAGACCAGGCCTTTTGGAATAATGTGCTCTGGACAGATGAATCAAAGACAGAATTGTTTGGTCACAGTAACAGCATATATGTTTGGCGCAGACCAAAGACAGCTTTTCAGGAGAAGCACCTCATACCAACTGTGAAGCACGATAGTGGAAATGTTATGGTTTGGGGTTGCTTCACTGCCTCAGGAACAGAATGAACTTGCATTCATTGATTCAACTACGGAATTCTGCATAACATCAAAGAGTGCTTGAAGATTGTGAGGCCATCTGTCTGAAAGTTGAAGTTGAACCGAAAGTGGAAGAACCCTTGAAGAAATGGAGGCTTATGGAATGGCCTAGTTAAAGCCTGGATTTAAATCCCATTGAAATTTTGTGGGGGGATTTGAACCGGGCAGAACATGCAAGAAAACCCTAGAACATCTGGCAACTGAAAGAATATTGCATGGAAGAGTGGTCAAAAATTCCAGTAAGTCTGGTGGACAGTTATGCAAAACACCTACAAGAAGTTATTTCTGCTAAAGGGGGCAATACTAGCTTCTGATGTCAAGGGTGTACCTACTTTTTTCACAGAAGAATCACTTCTATTGATATTTCTGTTGAATAAATTATTGAAAAATCTCATTTCCCTCATAGTGGTGTTCAAAGATGATCAAATGTTGGCTAGTCCATATATGTCAAAAAAGCCAACAATTTCAATGGGGTGTACTTACTTTTTCCACATGACTGTAAGTCAGTCTGTACAGTATTTTGCAGCAAAGTATTGATACTCATACAACGTTAGGGGACGGCGTAACACACTCCGTACACACTAGTTATTAACTATCCAACTCTTTGTCTTCATGTTGTCAGATGTGTGGATAAAACAACTGCTTTGTATCATTGCCCTGTTACGTAATGATATACATGATGCGTAATTTATGCTTGACCGGCAAAATGCATCACAACATGTGTCTGAAACTTTTGCTTTTTGATCTCAGGGACGGTGTACTCCTCTCATCTTTGCTCATGCACTCATGGAACACATTCAGTGTGAAAGTCTGACACTGACTGTGTCGGAACTGTGTGACATGCAGGTTGTGTGTACACACACACACACCCACACACAGAGAGAGAGGGAGAGAGCCAGGGCCGTACAGAATGAAAGGTGATTTTTCCTGAAAGGTAACTAGAGCTAGAGATAACCTCTCTCTCTCTTTCTGTCTGTCTGTCTGTCTGTCTTTCTCTCTTCTCTCTTTCTGTCTCTCTCTTTGTCTGTTTGTCTCTCTCTCTCTGTTTCTGTCTGTTTGTCTCTTTCTCTTTCAGATTTTCCTTTCACGCACTTCTCTCTGTGAACACACAGTCTCAACGATTAGGTTACCAAAAAGAAAAGGACATTGTTCAAATTTACTGAAGTAGTCAATGGCAACAGGAAAGTCAGAGAGGGGAAGAAAGCAATGAAAGAAAGTGTGAGTGTACAGGGGAAGAGTGAGGCCAAGCATAACCACTGTGTGACTGAGAGTTCAGCCAAGGCCTGGGAATCATCAGGCGCTCATATTCACAGCTCTTACGCTTTGTACATTTATAGCTGCTGTAACTGTATCAGGCTGTTATCAGCTGGTACAGAATTTCTACTGATCACGAAACTTCTCCACCCGATCGATGACCTTCCTGCCTGTCAAAAAAACAAGTGTAAGCCATAAATGAACAGCATGATGGATTAAGAGATAACCCTAGGATTACAATGGAGTTATTGATGCATCTTATTTAAGCAGTGTTATTTAATGGAAAACTTAGAAAGCGTGGCACATTTTTATTCTGTCTTTTGTGTTTTATGATGTGCTAATGAGAGAAACATCTGCACATTGAAAAATTAATTTTATCTGACAGCGTTTGACTGATGCATCACGTGTGTGTTGCAGAATCAGATCTTTAGAGCATGCAAACATCATATATTTTAAGAGAAGACCATAGAAAAGGAATTTTGTCTAAATTGATATTTATAAATTGTTCACATAAACTATGAAGGTTTGAAAAAGAAAAAAAAAGGCATTTGTTATTTCTTTTTGCCTTAAAGACATTTTCCCATTCTGCTTTTCTCGTATGAGGCAGGACATGGACTGAATGAACTGGTATTAAGTGCCTTGTATACAACTGCCCTACTCTCCCCTTCTTTCTCTTTCTGAGCCAGTGCATTCATTCTCCTTTTCACATGGATTAGTGTGGTTAGAGTTCAGTATTGTAAATGGCAGCTGATCCAGGACCAGTTCCACCCCTCAAATCATAGCCTCCAGTTCAGTGGAACGACGGTAGGCCTCATCTTTAACAAGCAAATTATTCAGCATGGCCTGGTTTTGGACAACAACAAAAAATGCTCTTGGATCAGCAGCCAAGTGGGTTGGACAGAGACAGCTAGACGGAGTGGAGTGTGAGCTGCTCTGTTCCTTCAGCATGGCTGCCTTTGTCAGCGTGGGCTTTGATTGTGCACTGCAGGAAGATTAGTGGGCAGGTGAAAGGTACTGTTGCAGACTGGTCCAGAATCAGTTCCTCTAAACCCTGTAGTCATTGTGAGCGTAATAACCACATGGGTAAATGGGCTTCAGATCAGCAGGTAAGCTCCAGGGAATGAAGGGTGTGTTTGTGTAGGGTTGCTCAAGCCTTGACATGCCCAAGGAACTCTCCCTCCGACTTGGAGGGAAAATTTTTACTGAATTACATCATTCCTCTGAAAGCTTCCAAATGCATCCAGTACTCCTAATTCTTTTTTTCCTTTTACTATTGAGTTTCATTCTCTTTCACACATGCATGCTCTTTCTTGCCCTTGTGTTCTTTGTAATACATGGTTAAGATGGTTTTATCTACTTTAGCAGAGATTATAACTGGAGGGCACTTGAAGATCTTATCTTCTTGAAGACACTTTGCATAAATGAGAGGATAGGCAGGGATCTGTGCTTTGGTTTGATTCAGAGATCTAAGTTCATACAGCCTTTGTAAGCTTAAAGGAAACCTTCACCATGAAACAATACATTTTAGTTTATAGTTTATATTGAGATATTTGGGATTTGCTTAGCAATTCTGCTGCTAATTTGTTGTTTCGAGCTGCATTTTATTTTCCATTATTCCTGTGAGAGGTTAGTGTGAGAGGTTGTGTGCTGCACACACATCACAAGGAGACTGATAGTTTGCACATTGCACAGTTACGATGTCATTTAAAAGAAGAAAATCAGATTTTGCTGTTAGCTCCTAAAAAAAAAAAAAAAAAAAACCTCATGGCCTTTTGTTTTTGTGTTTTTGTCCCCCCCCCCCCCCCCCCCTCACCATTTTCCAGTAGCATTCAATGTAATATTAATCAGGGATCCAGTGTAAAAAATAGTGGCGACAGAAAACATTGGTCTCCAAGTTCTATAATGCAAAGCAGTTATACAGCGAATTTGAGCTGAGTTACAGAAGAGATTTGGGTCGACTTGTCAGAGGTGACCAATACGATGGCATTAAAGGTGATATTAGAATGAAAGTTGAAGCTTTGCAGCCTTATCTCTTTGAGCAGAGTATATAGATAAGGAGTTAAGAGAGCTGGACAGATTAAAGGACTAATGTACTGCTGCATCGCTCTTTTTAAGCAGCGATGAAATAAGTTCTACTGGCATGACTATCAGAAGGTAGATCAACTGCATTGTGGGTAGGAACCAATGACTGTATGAGGGAGGACACAAAAATTCTCAGAAATGTTAAAATATATATATATATTTTTTTTAAAAACAAGTGTTATTAAACTTGCAGCATTTCTCCTTTAATCCTCTTCAAAGTACTCTCCTTGTGATGTGATTTACTTGTCCCAGCATTTATCCCATTTCTGGAAACATTTCCTGTAGTCATCTTTTGTCATCATGTCTAGAGCCTCCAGTGTTGTGTTGTTTTTTTTTTGTTTGTTTTCTTTTTCTTTCTTCTTTTTTCTGGATTTCTTCCACAGTGGTGAATCCTTTCCCCTTCAGTCTCATTTTTAATTTCGGGAACAAAAAGAAGTCGCAAAGAGCGAGATCTGGCGAATACTGTGAATGTGAAGCATTAACCACATTCTTTCCGGTTTAAAAACTCCTTGGTTTGTGCAAATGCATTGTCTAGGTGCAAGATCCAGTTCTGGGCACACCACTTCTCCAGATGTGCTTTCCTGGAGACACCTAAGCACTTTACTGTAAAATCACATACTGTAGGTATTCATGCCAAGGGAGAATGCCACATTCAAATCCCCGCCCCCATATGCAGTATATAAGGGTGGACGTCATAACAGAGATTCAAAAGTGAAGCCAAAATGTTACTGAGGCCCTCTAATGTCCAGTTAGATATTATACGTGTTACAACGAGTAGCAAAGAAGTCATGAAGTGACTGAAGTCAGAAGCATGGACACTTAACAGTGAAGATGATACTCGGGTGTATTACGATTTAATTATATCATATCAATATTGTCTTGTCATATTGCCTAGCCCTATTATTTAAAAGCTACAATTACAGATAAACATTATGTGGCACTACACACAAGTCTAATGATTAAGAATTTATATCCTTTGATTAAGTGAAATTAACAGGTCTTTATATATCAATCCTCACTTTACTTTGAGTTCAAAGATTATAGGTTTAGCTTTCATATTTCTTAAATGGGTCATTTTCCCCTAGCTGTTGTTTATTGTAATAATAAGTTACATTGTGTGGTAATCATCATAATATTAAATGATCACCTAAGGTCTTGTTCATATGTTGGACTTAAATGAGTGACTACTATTCATGATATTAAAATTGAGGGAGAAATGGTGGGTAAAATTGTCTTTACTCCTTTAATTATGATAGTTGAGAGAATTGTTTTTGAGGCAGGTTAGTGTTCTATAAATAGATACTCATGGTAGTGTACGTCTCCTCTAGGTCTTTACCACATACTCAAATGAAGACTATGATCGACGCAATGACGAGGTGGATCCTGTGGCAGCCTCTGCTGAGTATGAGCTGGAGAAGCGTGTGGAGAAGATGGACGTCTTTCCAGTGGAGATGGAGAAAGGTAGTTTACTCCCACCGCTTGCCTCTTAGAATGACATTAAATGCTCTGTAGTATTTTAGTTAAGGAGAAGCTCTCAGATCAGGACTGATGTTCTTTTCCCTCTTTGCTGTAGGTGATAATGGGCTAGGCATCAGCATCATAGGCATGGGGGTGGGAGCTGATCAGGGACTGGAAAAACTTGGCATCTTTGTGAAGACTATCACAGAAGGAGGAGCAGCTGAGAGAGATGGCAGGTGAGACACAGTGTGATGGCTTGTGGGAGGATTGGGATTACTTTTCACCAAGGAAAAATATCTCTCCGGAGATGGTTGTAATCCTATAAGAAGTTGTTAACATAACACACTGTATATATCTATATCCAAGCCTCTGATATGTTTAATAGCTTGTTGAGTTTAAACTGATTCCAAACACAGCTGTATTTGACACCCCACAGAGCCGCAGCAGATAAAACATGCTTACAAGTACCAGGGACTTCACATTAAAGCTTTGATGCTTTTGGTATAGGTTGTAAGGATAAATAACACAGGTGTTGGGTCAGGGCCAGGTTTTGGAAGAGAAGAGTGATCCAACACATAGGACAAAAAGGACACAACCACTCTGCATGCTTAGGGAATATAATGGGGCATAATGAGTGAGAGATTTAATTATGGTTTATGTTGGGTATAAACAGAGTTGGGTGTAACTGTAATCTAATTACTTTTTCTGATAACGCAGTAATGTAATGCATTGCATTTTAAAACTTATGTCATTTGATTACAGCTACTGACGTCAATAAAATTACATTACTTGTGTTACAAATTTATTGTTAAGAAAACAATAAGTAAAGTGCTTTTTAAAATAAATCACGTTTTGCCCCGAAGATTTTTTCTTTAGCCCTGAATAATTCTCCACCTGGAGCAGTTTGTCACTACGTAACTAAACGTCAGTAAAAGAAGACCGCCTGCAACAGTGAAAGGAGGTGAGGCCAGTCAGACAGGGTTTACAGGACAGATCTCAATTCTGCCAAACACTAGCTCACACTGTCAGTGTGAGGGAAACTGGATATACGGCAATTTATTTCCCCCACAAACTAGTAAAGGGGTTGTAACTGAAACACTAACATCCTCTCATGCTGAGCAGGAAAACAAGGTGTGTAAATGTCTATATGAGTTCCAGTTTACATGAACATGATATGAGCAGAGCATAAGGAAAGATAATGTATTTTGCATGGCACTGTAGTAGCTAAACCCATACAATGATAGCTTAGCGATGCCTCCTTGTGGCACCAAACTAGTTAGAAAAGTTTTATATTTTATCCATCTGGTAGTTCTACAAACAAATAAATTTAACTTTTTCTGATCATGTCGTACATTGATGTGTGCTAAAATTACTGGAAGAACTATGAGTTTCACTTTGTAGTGTATTTTTGTAGGTTTGATAGGTTTTGAAAGTAACGTGAAAGTAAAGTATTAGTAATCTGATTACTTTTTACATGCAGTAATCAGTAATCAGTAGCTTGTCAGTGATTAAATTTTTTCATTAATTAAAAAACATAGTGTCATACTTTTTAAAAGTTCAGTTACATTTAATGTTGTGGGATGTCTGAGAATCAAGTTTTCTGTCCTTAGACATTCCCATGGCAGAAAACGTTACTGTTACCATGTTACTGTTACTGACACTGGAGAATCCTTCTATAAATGTTAAACAAGCATCTTCTTATAGAAAACTTCACCACATTTCATTTTCAACATTTAAATTGATACATTTTAATATTATTTTAAAGTGTATAATACAAAAAAAAACTATCACATCAGAGCAGTATACTCTGGCATATTAGCAGTTTCTTTAGTAAGTACTTCTGTAATGAGCTGGGTAATGTTAAGCCATGCTTTTTTCACCCCAACAGAGTGATGCTGTCATCAAACAGAGGCATTTTATATCACCCTGGAAAGGATTATTTTGTTAAAATGACCATCCAGATCTGGATTATTTCACTTATTGCATGGCATTGTTCCAATGAAATCATTAATTTTTTATGACTGGGCACAGCATCCAAATATTGTGCCGGTAAAACATAGCAGATAATTACAGTTTTGAATGGAAAACACAAGGCTTTAAAACTTTAACAGATTTCATCCAAGCACCGATCTTTACAATCAGAATTAGCCATCCAGGAGGAATTTTAACAGCCAATTTCAGATCACATTTTGAGTGCTGGAAACCTTATGAATGCTAGCACAAACATTGTACTGTAGATTTGTGTACCTTTTTATCCATATTACACAATGGATGTGTTTAATGATGATGATGGTTTTTATTCAGGATCCAGGTGAACGATCAGATTGTAGAAGTCGACGGCATCAGTCTGGTGGGAGTGACACAGCTCTTTGCTGCTACAGTCCTCAAGAACACAAAGGGAACAGTTTGGTGAGTGCTGTACTTGTGCATCCATGAGACAGCAACAGACACCTTAGAGTGAGCTCAAAGCTTGACCCACACATGCAGGGAAAATCATGTGTAACACAATCACTGCCTGGGAGACAAACAGGTGGGGCTAGCAGAGACACTTTTAATACTGATTACCTTATATAATTATAGTTTACCTTAACCGAATTGCTGGGTTGTTCAGCCACCCCCGCGCTGCCTGAGTAATCCGTAGAGCTCGGCTTCGTACGTTAATGGTTGACCACAGGCAAATGAGGGACACACACAAACAGTCTAGCTAACTATAATGAACAAGGCAAACTTGTTTGCACTATTACATCATGCTAAAGCTAAAATCACTCTCCAGCATCATAGACACAGACAAGCATGTACACCCCCTAACCTCCACGGCCACATGTAGAGACTGTAACATTACCTGCGGGCCACTATACACTTTAGAGCAATAAGTAGGTCAAACCCACCTACTTCCTTCCTGGTAACCTATCAGTCATGCCATGTGCAGCTTCCTGATTGGTCGGGAGAAACCGGGGACACAGAGTGAGGTGGCCAGGCTGATCAGTGAGACGCTGGAGCAGGAAAGACACCAGCAGCAGCAGAGACTGGAGGATCCATATGAACAGTCCACTGAAGAGGTGTGTCGGTAGGCTTGGAGTTTAATTTAAACAGACAGAGTTCAGGTAACTTGTTTCACCTAATAGCCACTTTAGGTCATACAGGTAAATCAAACTCACAGATGTAGCATCTATTCTTCCTGCTGCTAAAGGTAATATTGTCTTTATCTCAGTGATTAGGGTTAGTAAGGTTACTGTTAGTCTTGTACTTACATGTTTATAAACATTGAATATCTAGAAGTCTTTGTTAAGATGAGTGTGTAGGTTGCCAGGTAGTTTTCATTCAGCAATGGAGAGCAAGTCTTTTGCATATTGTGCTGTATTTGAATGGGGAGTGATTGGTTGAGGTGAAGTTGGTTTCTGTTGCGTGAATATGTCTGTACAAAGAAGGCTCTTTGCACTGTAGTCATGTGGAATATGCAAAGCACAAGGGCAGGAGTTTGTGCTGTTATTTTCCTTGAGTGCAGATGAATAAACTATAGCTTAGTGTGCTCAGATTACAAGCTACTGTAGCATACGTTTCTCCTCTGTACAACTTTTATCTGAAGCCTGATAGATTCATTTAGGAATGGAACGTGAGGACGTTTTTTTCCCCTTTTGAAATATTTGGAATACTTGATCAGATTGTGTGTATGCTGGTAAAAAGTATGTAAACCTACATATAGTGACAGGGAATTACCAGTAAACTACTAATTGAGTCTGTATGTTTACCACTTGGAATTCTGCATTTCCTGCTACGTGCTCTTCGCTTGTCATTGCTTTGGAGAGTGAATCAGCGAGTGACAACGCTGTACGCTTGTTTCAGGACGAACACTATGAGGAGTACGAAGGAGAAGAGGCTGGGATTATAAGTTCGAGTTTTGGCAGGAGGTCCGTGGAGCTGTATGATTTGCCAGAGAATGAAAGGATGTTCCTGCCATCAAATATGGATGCCGCTCAGCTCAGCTTCAAATTTAAAGAGGTAATCAAGAGAACTAAACCAGCCATTAACAAAGCCAAATGTAGTACATATAACATTTATGACATTACTTACAATGTTGTGGTCAAACTATGATATTCTTTATATTCAGTTTTATTTAATTGTTAAAAATAGTTAATATTGTCTGCTTATACAAATTAAATGCACACTGAACCATCATGCAAGGTGAGTTTTTCCTAATATTCGGTTTTCAATAAGCTTTCTTTATCACCCAGCTCCAGATAAAACACAGCATAGCCGAGGCCGAAGTCAATCAGCTCAAACAAAAGGTATTGTATGCCCATAAAATTGATTCTGTTTTTATTTTTAAAAATTCACATTCTTGTAAAGTACATGCGTGATATCACATAATAATGATTAGTTAGCATTTAGTTTGTTTTGAATTCAGAGGCATTCCGACCTATAGGATTATGCACATTCTTGCTAGCTCATATGTTGAGATTCTTAGTACAAACTGGACATATTGTGGGGTGTGGGAGTATTCTGAAACATGTAATGGATGTAACTGATATTTTACACTTTGTAACGATGTACGAATGGTTAGCTGAAGGAGTCTGAGAAGGAGCGAACAGCATGGCAGGGACGACAGGAGCAGCTGGAGAAATGTGTAGAGGAGAATATGGAAAGAATCGACTACATGGAGAAGAACTGGCTGGGTGCTCAGGCTCTCTGCAAAGCTCTTAACGAACAGCTCACAGACACTCAGAACCAGTTTGAAGCTTCGGACAAGAAATACATCAAAGCCAAGAAACTACTCCAGGAGTACCAGCAAAAGTAAGTAGGGTTCAACAGAGACGTACATGAAGGAAAACGGTTTCAGAGGTTTTGTGACATTTCAGTTATTCTGTCCTGCAGAGAATCTGACTTTGTGAAGAGGGAGGAGGAACTGAAGAAGATTATGGAGGAGAAAGAAAGCTTTTACAAAGCCCAGCTTGAGAATTTACAGAAGAAGGTAGGGATGGATGCAGTTTGTTGAGGTCCTAAAGTACCCCCACCCACCCACCTCTTCTCTCAATTATTTTCTCTCCAAATCTGAATGTTTAAAAAAATGTTTTATTTATTTATTTATTCATTTATTTATTAACAGATTGAGGCTCTGGAATCCTATAAGAAGCCTCCGGACTCTACAGCAGAAAACTGCATTGAATGGTCTGCGGATTTAGACAATAAACCTGCAGACTCAGTTCTACTAGGTAAACACGAATTTTCAACTGTGTTGTTAAGTATTGAGGAGTAGGGATCAGTATCTGCAATTTATACCGCATTAGTTGTTAAACTTGTTACTAATAAGCCATTTTTGGATTCCAGTGCAAAAGATAATTCAAAACATTATTTCTTTCATTTAATTGCCACAAATAAGAGAAGGAAAAGGCTCGCGTGTGTTCTAAAACTGGCTGGATTTTCTAGATTTGCAGCTGAAATGTTTTCACTGCTCAGTAGCAGAACTTGGTCCACAACGAAAATATGGCTGGAATTAGGATAATGATATAGTATTAACAGACTGTATAACCAAGTACTCGATGCATAAATTACTCATGTTTTTATGGTTCCATTTCAAATAATAGTCAGTCAACAGAAAGTGGAAGAATTTGGAAATAGAATTTCCTATTTGAAACATCAGCATTATGTTTAATATGATATAAGTATACAGTACATGTTAAATACATGTATAGTACACATCTGGATCAGTTGTGAATCATGTTATCAGCAGGACCTCTTTGAGTCTTATTGAGACTTTGCACATACACTATCTCACAAAAGTGACTACACCCCTCACATTTTTGTAAATATTTGAATATTTTTTAATGTGACAACACTGAAGAAATGACACTTTGCTACAATGTAAAGTAGTGAGTGTACAGCTTGTATAACAGTGTAAATATGCTGTCCTCTCAAAATAACTCAACACACAGCCATTAATGTCTAAACCGCTGGCAACAAAAGTGAGTACACTCATAAGTGAAAATGTCCAAATTGGGCCCAAGTGTCAATATTTTGTGTGGCCACCAATATCTTCCAGCACTGCCTTAACCCTCTTAGGCATGGAGTTCACCAGAGCTTCACAGGTTGTCACTGGAGTCCTCTTCCGCTCCTCCATGACGACATCATGGAGCTGGTGGATGTTAGAGACCTTGTGCTCCTCCTCCTTCTGTTTGAGGATGCCCCACAGATGCTCAATAGGGTTTAGGTCTGGAGACATGCTTGGCCAGTCCATCACCTTCACCCTCAGCTTCTTTAGCAAGGCAGTGGTCGTCTTGGAGGTGTGTTTGGGCTCGTTATCATGCTGGAACACTGCCCTGTGGCCCAGTCTCCGAAGGGAGGGTATCATGCTCTGCTTCAGTATGTCACAGTACATGTTGGCATTCATGATTCCCTCAATGAACTGTAGCTCCCCAGTGCCGGCAGCACTCATGCAGCCCTAGACCATGACACTCCCACCACCATGCTTGACTGTAGGCAAGACACACTTGTCTTTGTACTCCTCACCTGGTTGCCGCCATACACGCTTGACACCATCTGAACCAAATAAGTTTATCTTGGTCCCATCAGACCACAGGACATGGCTCCAGTAATCCATGTCCTTAGTCTGCTTGTCTTCAGAAACTGTTTGCAGGCTTTCTTGTGCATCATCTTTAGAAGAGGCTTCCTTCTGGGACGACAGCCATGCAGACCAATTTGGAGTGTGCGGCGTATGGTCTGAGCGCTGACAGGCTGACCCCCACCCCTTCAACCTCTGCAGCAATGCTGGCAGCACTCATACGTCTATTTCCCAAACACAACCTCTGGATATGACGCTGAGCACGTGCACTCAACTTCTTTGGTCGACCATGGCGAGGCCTGTTCTGAGTGGAACCTGTCCTGTTAAACCGCTGTATGGTCTTGGCCACCGTGCTGCAGCTCAGTGTCAGGGTCTTGGCAATCTTCTTGTAGCCTAGGCCATCGTTATGTAGAGCAACAATTCTTTTTTTTTTTTCAGATCCTCAGAGAGTTCTTTGCCATGAGGTGCCATGTTGAACTTCCAGTGACCAGTATGAGGGAGTGTGAGAGCGATGACACCAAATTTAACACACCTGCTACCCATTCACACCTGAGACCTTGTAACACTAACAAGTCACATGACACCGGGGAGGGAAAATGGCTAATTGGGCCCAATTTGGACATTTTCACTTAGGGGTGTACTCACTTTTGTTGCCAGTGGTTTAGACATTAATGGCTGTGTGTTGAGTTATTTTGAGGGGACAGCAAATTTACACTGTTACACAAGCTGTACACTCACTACTTTACATTGTAGCAAAGTGTCATTTCTTCAGTGTTGTCACATGAAAAGGTATAATCAAATATTTACAAAAATGTGAGGGGTGTACTCACTTTTGTGAGAGACTGTATATTTGTTAAACTAGGATTGTGGCAAGACTACAGTCAAACAAGTTCAGTGTTATGCATTAACCACTAATTATTATTGATGATGATGATATTATTATTTTTATTATTATTTTTTTTTTTACATATTTTTTTTGGTTAATCCTGCATTTGGGATGATCTTTGCTACCACAGAAAAGGATGTGGTAATAGAGTTAAAGAGGTCATATAATGTTTTCCCTTTCCTTTAGTGTGTAATGTATCTGTCTGTGCATGTACAAGATCTGCAAGGTCACAAGGTTCACAGTCTCGCACAAAGGGATTTATTCTGTCTAAAAGAGAAGACTGCTCCAGATCTGCCTAAAACGCCTTGTTCTGCTATTGCTTCCGCAAACGTCTCTGTCGCACTTTGAAATATCAGCATAATTTTTTATATTTTTAATGAACATTTTTTAAACTGTATTTTATGTTGTCACATCTGGAAATAAAGTTGTTACAGTGAAGAAGACAAATTAAACCGTTATAACATCGTATCTGAAAGTTAAAAGAGTTACAAAATAAAAACTTACCACTGTGAAACATTCTGCTCAAGTCATGATTGATCTGCTCGATCATCCACATTTTCAGAATCAGACTCAGGCTCGAACTGATACGGTAAAACCGGCGACATTGTTAACAGTGTTTAGAATTGCTTTAGAAACCTTGGACGCTAAAGCTCACGATTATGATAAGGGGCGTTACATTATCGACACAGACTTGAGGTTTTTGTCCAATCATAACGCAGTGGGTCAGCTGGCCAATCAGAGCACTCTGGGCTTTTCAGAAGGTGGGGCTTTGGAGAAACTAGAACCCAATCAGAGTGTTTCAGACAGACTGGGAATAGAGGTACTGCCTTAATGTACAGTATGTGGAAAATAATGTGTATTTTGAGACATTAAAGCATGTTAACCTGTTCTATTACACCAAATAAAATAATGAACTTTTAAAATCATCATATGGCCCCTTTAAGTTGCATTATACAATAACTGAACACCAAAAACCTTTGGACTACCAGCTGTTGCAGATGCATCCTTAAAGATGTTATCTGCTGAGGCAGTTATTCTTTCCTACAAACAGTGTCTGTGAAGTGCTGGAATATACTGTAAGTAACTGTGTCCTTTGTATTTCTCAATGCACTTTTCAGATACCGACTGGAGTGAAGTTGTGCCTGAGACTAAGCTTTTGGACACTAGTGCCCATCGGGCCAAAGGCCTGCTAGCCCAAAAGTCCAAACGGCAGCCACCTTCTCGCAGTAAACTCCGAGAGATTAGCAACTCGCCAGCATGCCTTCCTCAGGTCTGCAACATATGACATAATAAATGACTCAAACACCATAAAGCAATACCATGCATGAATGGCAGAATATCAAATAATGATTATTTATGAAATACAGCCTTTGTTCTGTCTTACTCTCTAGGCTGAAGAGGAGGAATCTCAGGGTCCTCCACATCGTAGGAGGTCACTACAAGATAGTCTGTCCCTGCTAGTTCCCATCTCTCAGCCAGCTAATGGCCAGAAGGAGGAACATGGCATTGCCCGGCCTGTGGGCACCTCCAGAAGCACCACAGAGCTCTCGGTCCCTCAGTCTTCCTCTGGAACCAGTACAGAGAGCCCCTCCATTTCCCCAACAAAAGACTCTTCTTCTGCTAGCTTTCTCCGAAATGTCAAGAAGAGAGAGTCCAAAGGAAAAGGCAAAGAATTTAAAGGTAACATGATGCATATAAAATAGTTGTGATTTTGATTCGGCGTGATCTGATGTACTGTATGGAACCACTCTTAACAATACTGTCTAGTGTATTCCATAAAAAAGTAGTAAAATTGTAGCTTTTAAAGGTTACACATAACTTTGTGTGACAAGTGCCAAAGCTATCACATGTTTTATTAAATACATCTTTATTATTTATTTATATTTTTATTTTAGAAGATCCCAGTGATGGAGCAGGAAAATCTAAAAGGCGATTCCCTGATTTTGGGTAAGTGGAGTAAGTTTCCAATGGTCGCAAATGCAATCAGCAATGAGTAATGGGTTTCCTATGAATCTGGACTTTGCTCTTCTCTAGTGGTCTCAGGAAGTCTGGTGGGAAAGGGAAGAAACATGACAAGAAACATGACAGAGCGTCATTGGACAGCAGGTAGACACCAGATTTATATCTGGATCATAATAAATCACTTTTTTATAATGGATTTTATTGAAGTGAGCTTCAACCCTTTTTAATGGCCTTCACTATCAAGAGCATGTCTGTGCTCTTATCATGAGTTGCAAAGTGTTAGCTTTTGTATGATAGTTGTAGTGTTCGAGTTGTAGATTTGTTGATGGACCCAAGAGTACTTTTAGTACCAAGCATAACGAACCAAGAGTACTTTTAGTTGTGCATGCTGGTTGGTCTTGCTGAACACTGCCATCTGTGGACAGTACCGGTTTCACATATTCTTGTAAAGTATCTTTTAGAACAGAAAACACGCTTGTGAAATATTCCATTTTGATTATGCTTTTGAACTGCTGAACATATAGGCAAATGCAATTCATTCCAAATGCCTAATTCTCTCTAAAAGTCCTCATTGAATCCTGTACAGAATGCACACTTTCACTACTGAATCTGTATGATTTATTTATTTACTTACTTACTTATTTATTTGTTTACATTTGTTCCTAATGCAATGTATCCATCTTAATCTTAAAATTTAATCCATCTTAATCTCTTCTCATGTCCAGAGGCTCAGCAGAGCTGCTGGAAGAGTCGGGGCCAAACGTCTCGCCCTCAGAGTCCTTGGCGTCCATCCCAACTTGCATGCCTTTCTCTTGGTTCAGTGATAAGGACAAAGAGAGAGACCGAGAACCTTTGTCTTCTACCAGCAGTCTCCCTCAAACTGCAGCAGAACCCAGTGAACAGCAGGACGGCAAGAACAAGGTGCGGGCAAATTCTTCTTCTGTCCTTCACTGGTTCTACTACAATGAGCTTCGTTATGCTAGGACAGTGCAGTGTGTGGTTGTTTGGCATAAAGCATATGTGAATATATCGCACTAGCACTATTACTGACATTGCAGCTAATTGTCCGCCCAAACCTGACATGCTATCACTTGTCCCAGAGCCTTATTCTGATAAAGACTTTGTAGTTATTAATCCATCCATCCATCCTGAGCATTGAGCCTATCCCAGGGAGCATCGGGCACAAGGCGGGGTACACCCTGGACAGGGTGTAGTTATTAATATACTCCATTAATTTTCTCATAATGATAAAATTGGGATCTGTGGTTCAGAGTAACTTACTGAAGGCAAAATGTTTGGAATGCATTTGATGAAGGAACGTAAAACCCATCCTTAGCAGTAGAGCTATATCTTTAGAACCTTTAGTATCGCAATAACACAAAATGTATTGAACCAGACATTATAACAAGATATAGGAAGACTTGCTTTGCTTTCAGGTAACTAGCTTTGTGATGGGCTTCCTTATTTGTGCTTTAAATACTTCTGTAAGGACTTTAACTCTGTATAATGTAGTCTCAGATGATCTCATACTCCATACACTATTGAAGTCCTCATCATTATGCATATTCATGTGTACAGTACAATGACATTCTTTACTTTTAAGGAAGCTTGGGTTACAGTGCAAGATCACCCCTCTGGGATTACTCAAGTAAATGTTGGCATCTAAATATAGTTAAAAAGTTGAATATTTATAATGGAATGTGAGATGGGTTGCTCTGTGTTTATTCCTGACTACCCCAGTCTCCATTTTGCTTCATAGCCAAAATAGGAAACATTATTTCAACATGTCTGGTAATATGTGACCAAGGTCAGGTTAGATAAATGCATAAAAGAAAGATGGAGTGGTCGAGAACAGGGCTGATAAATAATAGCGAGAGATGCGTCAAAAATGAGAGGGAATAATGATGATGATGATGAGGAAACAGTGGAGGAAAAAAAAAGAGATCAGTGAGAAGAAAAAGAATGATAAAGGGATAGAGTCTGAGAGATGATAGAAGAGGCAAAGAGAAAGTAGAGGCTGAAAGAGAAGGAGGACAGTTGGCAGGAGTTTGGATGGCTAGATGAAAGCGAGACAGAAGAGGAGGGTTCCCAGGCCTTCACCCACAATCAGCCATCTTAAACCCATCAGCTCCGATTCAAGGCCTGAGATCAAGCCCCTGAAATCTATGAATCTATATTTTCTTGATTTTCAGAAATATATGGGAAACTGTCTGGCCATGATTATAGCACTGCTGTCACTGCCTAACATTCCTTTTTCCAAACAGACAAATCTTTCCTGGTCCTCTCTGTTCAGTCGATCTTTAGATTTGGTACAGTATATTTCACCTTGTCTTCTAGATGTGAGCTAGCATCATAGTCACATTATATGAGGGTCATTCCATCTCAAGCAGTCCAGTAATTGTAAAGTTGTTTGCTTGACTGTTTTTAAATTTTCTTTTTTTTTTTTTTGTGATTACCTCCATGTATTGGCATTGCAAAACCATTTCAATTTTGAGACTTCTCTTATTTATATTTTCATGGGGTGAGAGAGTGCAGTTTTTAAAAAAATCTCCCTCAGTTTCTGGTTGAATATCTCTCATGGGGGACCAGATACAAACCTGAAATTTTGACAGAAATAAGTCCTCTATGGTAGCATTCTGCTGTTTAAAAAAAAAAAAAAAAAAAAAAACCCAAAAAACTGTAAGTTTGAGATTGGAGGTATTGATACTACAGGACTGTGGACCTCGAGGGCCACATTTGAAGAACCAGTCCGATCGCTCATGTTGGTACAGGTGTAAAGTTGGTATGCGTGAATAGATTTGATCCAAATATGTAATTACAGTGTTCAGCTGGGTGTTTTATAAATGAACAGTGTCATAAACAACATAAACAGCACTTTCTCACCCCCATTAAAAAAAAGAATAAATAAGAGAAGTCTCAAACCTGACATGTTCTGCATGCACACTATAGTTGCCTGGGTACCCCCTAAAAAGATGAAGACTGAGACTTGAACCCTTCCCATTATAAATTGACCCTAAACTGGAACTGTGAGCAATCTTGAGCATTACATTTGGACTTAAGTTCTAATTCTAAGGAACACGAATGTGCAAAATTTATTATATATGTATATACATGTACCTTGTAATGTGCGCTAGAGATCAGTTTATATTACAGGGAGCTAGGCCCATCCTGAACCGAGATATTGAGGTTACGATAAACAGTGGTATAACCAAAATATGCTGTGTGCCATGACACAAAGATGGCTGTTGTAGTTAAACCAAGTAAAACAAAAAAAGGTGGTTTTGCAATGCCAATACATAGAGGTAATCACTCAAAAAAAAAAAAAAATTCTGAGAATTATCGAGCAATCTGCATTGTACCACTTGAGATGGAATGACATGAGTATTTATTATTCCCTACTTATACAGTTAGAATGGTGGTAGTAGTTTTGTTTTGGGTTTTTAGTGCATGCTGCTAGGGCAGTGTTATCCTTTAGTTCATGCCTGACCTTGCTTGAATGTCCAGTAAAATCTGGTTACAAAGCATGTCTTCCCTTTACCTTGTAGTGATCCTAAGTGGGCTTCAACCCTTTTTAATGGCCGTCACTATCAAGAGCATGTCTGTGCTGTTATCATGAGTTGCAAAGTGTTCACTTTTGTGTGATTAGTTGTAGTGTTTGAGTTGTAGATTTGTTGATGGAACAAAGACTTTTAGTTGTGCATGCTGGTTGGTCTCGCTGAACATTGCCCCCTGTGGACAGCACTGGTTTCACAGATTCTTGAAAATGATCTTTACAGAACAGAAAACACACTTGTGAAATATTCCATTACTCTTTTCATGAGTTGAGTGTAAATTTTGACTTGTATGTACGACTCAAGTCTGGAAGTTCTGTCTGCTCTGTTTTGCAGTATATCAGCGGGGCCAGCATGTTTTTATAGTCTGGGTCATTTTCACTTTTGTGTCATACTGAGTGAGTGTTTTGAATTCAGTTCCACACTGAGTGAAAAACGCCTACTATTTTTGCATTTAAATCATTAGCCTAGCCATTATATATGTGTTGTGTTTTCCTCACTCGTTCTAGAACATGTCAGTGCTAGATGATTCGAAACTGGGCAGTCCGAGTTCAGAGTTAGCAGGGCTAGTGGCAGAGCCCAACCTGTCAGGCCGATCTCACACTTTAACCTTCTCTTCCAGTGAGGTGAGTGGCGCACTGCGACCCACACACTAACGTTTCTGCTGTCTCAGGCCTGTCACACAAAATTACTGTCCAGGTCAACAGTTGTTTTCAGAGGGGAAGTTGCTCCCCATAATGACTTCTGTCTGTACAGAATAAAATGAATACGTTCCTTGTATTTATTTTAAAGCGACCTGATGTGCAGTGAGAATCTGTCTGGTTGTGATTGCATATTGCCCTAAAATATTTTTAATATTGATTCATTTCTGACCTTCATGTTGTTTTTAAGTCTCGTGTTTCTTTGTTGCTAAATGTTGCATGCCATGGAGGATTGAAATATTTGAAGTGGGTGTGCATGATTTAATGTAAAAAGGTTTTGTTCGCAACCAAGGATATATAGAAAGAAAATCTGTTCATGCTGCAGCTGCAATGGTATTGTGCATTGTTTTGTGATTATCAGGAAGTGTCTAATTTTGGATCGGGTTTTTTTTTAGGCTGAAATGCTCACTGTTCTTACTGTAATAGTTATAGAGAAAAATGTAAAGTATACACTGTTAGAGTTTTTGTTTGTTTTTTGGATGGTTAATGGTTCTAGGTTTTTAATGGAAACCTAGATGGAGCCTCTTTTCCTAAGAGTGTAGCTGAAATTGCAAAGTCATGTTAATCTTTTTGTGTGTGGGGGGCACACGTGTTTATCTTTGTAGACACTGGATAATGAGCCCTGCTTGGTGGGGAAAGACTACCAGTGGCAGAATCGTCCAGTCTCTGAGTGGACAACTCAGCAGGTGTGCCATTGGATGATGGGCATGAACATGGACCAGTACACTCCTGAGTTTACTATGCAGGGTGTTGATGGATTGCAGCTGATGAATCTGGACAGTGACCGACTAAAAGTGGGTGAATGCTTAAAATGTAATAAATTAAATGAGTAAAAAGACTATTATAAAATGGCTGAGATGCATTGAAGCCATTGTAAAATCCACAATATGCGCACATCTGTGACTGAATCAAAAATAAAACCTACACTTAAACCATTGTTCTGCCCGTATGATACCCTAATATTTGCCTGTTATGTTGCTTAGCAAGCAAAGCTCACTGTTAACAGACTACATTGCAGCATCGAAGAATTGTTTATTTTTGAATATTATTAACAGTAAATTATTTATTGAACAAATTTTTTTATATTGATTTTGTATTGTTGCATAAAAACAAAACGCTACCCAAGGGCACATGTTACAGTAACTTTATCATTGGTAAGCAGGTTTAATTTTGTTCGGGGAGGGCTCGTTGCTTTAGTTTAATATTTCTGTAGATCTTGGATTAGTGGTCACCATTTTCAGTCACATCTTTACATTCTGCAGAAGCTCAGTTCTTCATAGATATCCCTCTATTAATTTACATGTTCTGTTTTGCTTTAGAAATCAGAAAGGAACTATAAAATCTAAATGTGGTCCTTTTTATCGTATTTATTTTTCTGGTTCAGGTGCTTGGAGTCTCTAGCCAAACTGACCGTGCCATGATTAAGAAGAAGCTGAAGGACATGAAAAAAGCCCAAGAGAAACTGGAAAAACAGCGTGAGAAAGAAGCTAGAAGAAGTGGGAGACTGCCAGGCAACAATGACTCCGTCTGCTGAGGCCACCCTAATCTCTTTCTAGGTCTCTCGCTCTTCCTTCCTCTTTATTTCTACTTCTCTGAAGCATTGACACACTCTGGTTTGTGTCATACAGGCAGCTGACAGCCCTTTGCTGTTTACTTCACCAGTTATGTGCAGGTGAGACATGTTAGTGCAGTCAATATGGCGATGTAAAATCAATCCATCATTTATTAGTAGGCACTAATGTGCAGAGCAGGTGTATATAAATATTATCTATGTCTCTTGCCTGACCCTAATGCAATGAAGTATCGTTCATACCAGAAAATAGCAGATTTAAGAATTACCACACTGTCCAATTCTTTGCCTGATTCCTTAAACCTAAAGGGCTCCATGTACAAGTCTTGCCAAGTGTTAGACAATTTCCTAAACAGGACTCTTAAAACATACTGACAAGACTGAGACCTATCTAGGGCCTTGTTACATTGGTTAGAGAAATGTTTTACAGCCAGTGTGGACCATCTAGATGATTGTGAATTCTCTGTGCTAGCTTTAGCAGACCAAACAGATTTTATTATATTTTATGTGCACGACAAAAGAATATTTCTTGACAAGATGTTTGCATACAAATGCCTCTAATTTTGGAACGAATATGTTTTTAAAACATCTTTCTATCTATTTTAATAGTACAACTGTCTCCTGTCCCCCTGTATAAACCTTCTTTGCTGGAACAATGTACAGTCCTTGAGTGAAAGCACTATATTTGTCTTTTAAGAGGCAAATGGTGACATGGTTTTTAAATGTACAAATGAAATATTTTATACACATTTGTTAACTTCAGAAGAAAAAACATTATTGATTAAACTTTTGGACACATTTTCTACTGAGTAGAATAGCTCATAGTGGAAGACCATTTTGCAATTTCTAAAGAGCAAAAAGTGAAATTATTTTGGTGTTGTTGCAGTTTGTTTGACTACAGTTGTTATGGTAATACTCTTGACCATCTCCTCAAGATCTTAAAGACTATCACTAATTTAGATTCAAATTAGTTAAAAGACTTCAAATTACAGCTGATTTAAAAAAAAAATATATATATATATATATTGGAGAGTTAAAAGTTGATATAGTGTGATCATTAATGTTCGCTATTTGTTTGCATCTCCTCTCCTGCTATAATTCCTCCTGAATGTTATACAATTGGCCAAGCCCTAGTAGTTACTGTATAAATGGATTTTAATTATTTCAATACAGGACCATGAGGAAAGCCTAATATCCAGTTATTTCTCTGGTACGAGTGTACAAGCTGCACCAATAAATTTATTTTCACGTTTGTGTGTGTACTAGTATGATTTTAGTAGTCAGTAAAGTTACATACATTGTAATTAGTTACTGTTATCATTACACCAGTCAGCATCATTAAATTTGTAACACTTATGAGCTTAACAAGTATGTTTTATAAAGAATTTTTTTTTTAAATGCTGCAAAACATAAAAAAAAACAAACATAAGAAGTACTGGCAATCACTGTAACGCCCAATATCTAACCAAAAGGCATCCAAACACTGAGAATCAGTTAGATTATACAGGATCTCACACTGATATTTGACACTAGATTCTGAATAGATCACTCAAGCTAATTTACAATACAATAATTTCAATGCAAGTGTTTAATTTTCACTTTCATTGAGTAGTGATTTTCATTTGTACTTTATACAAACCATCCTAATGTGCACTCCAACTAATATAATCTCGATGATGTATGATGTATGTGCTCTGCCTTTGGTGCAGCGCCTCTAAATGCTGCGGAAGGTGCTCATGTCTTTGGGTTCTTTGCTCGGCACACACCAGTCATCGGCCTCCTGCATGGTCTTGTAATGTTTCCATGCTGATTTGTTATATACCGGGAGCCTTTCAATGGACTCTGTAGAAAGTGCCTTTAAGAAGAAGAGAATGACTTTTAATCCCCACTTACTGATCACAATACAAGTATGCATTTCTTTTCAAAACAACATGCACAGCTGATTCCTTGCTGATCAAAGTTTTGTGCTACTTTCAAATGTTCCCCAAGCACACAATGTAATATTTAATATGTACATTTACTCTCTTACTCTGATGTATATAACGGCATCTGTGCCATGGCCCTCCATTGAATAGAGCTGCAGTTCCCCCTGGAAGTACCTGGCATATAGTCTGGAGATGGGCAGACCATAGCCATAACCAGCCTAAGGGCAGATTTGTGTGATTTAATTTAACGCTTACATGCTCTTAACTGAAACAGCCAAAACATACTTCCAGTCAGCAGGACAGTGACGGATTAAACTGACCAATGGTGCAGCGCGGGATGTGTCCATTTGAGGCCTTGGGGCAGTGGAGTATGTGTACGTGAACAACCTGTCAATCTTCCTGAGTGGTACTCCACCTCCAAGATCGCTGACCTACAAGAGAAAGGAACTTATACATTCCTAGTACTAGATATTTGAACTAAGAGTAATTTGAATTAATAAAATGTATTTGAAATCAAAAATCCTGCAAAGGTAATCAAGTTAAATTAAACGCTACCATCTGAACCTTTCCACATTTTGTAGTGTTACAACCTGAATATGTAATGGACTTAATTGGGATTATGTGTCATGAATCTACACAATTTCAGTATAAATACTGAATACTGGGGCGGCTGTGGCTCAGGTGCTAGAGTGGGTTGGCGGTTCGATTTCCGGCCCACATGACTCCACATGCCGAAGTGTCCTTGGGCAAGACACTGAACCCCAAGTTACTCCCGATGGCAAGTTAGCGCCTTGCATGGCAGCTCTGCTACCATTGGTGTGTGAGTGTGTGGGTGAATGGGACACAGTGTAAAGCACTATATAAATGCGCCATTTACCAAATACATCTGTTCTTGGAAAGCCCTAGAGTTTGTTACAGACCATACCTAAACAAACTGCATCATGAACCCCAAGGGGCTATCAAAAAAAGTCAGGTCAAAGTTCAAATATAAAGGTTTAGCGATATAGATATCTATATATAAAAAATCCCTAAATTCAAACATCCCACAGCGTACCACTAAATCCATTATTAACACGTAGAAAGAATGCGGCACAACCATGGTTATCTAGAGGAGACTGTCCACCAAAAGTCATCGACCAGGTAAGAAGGGCGTTAGTCAGAGGCTAATGCTCTCCTTACTGAGTCATTTCAATGTTATGGACTATTTTGGTTAGACTAATGACATAATCCCAAATAATCCATTCCAGTTTGTAAAATTACAAAATGTGGAACAATTCCATAGTGTGAATACATATGTATGTAACATACGTATTATGATAGATAAATATGAAAGCCTAAGGGTACAGATGAGTGTGAGATGCCGTGCTCTGTGTATGTGTGTGTGTACCTTCACAGTGAGATCTTCATCACCCAGGATAATCTTAACATGAATTGCAGGGTACTCCATAGCATCACCATACAGCTCCATGGTGGCTCGCATGGCATTCTGAAGGAGTCACAGGGCATATTATTAGATCAGAGCCCTTTAAATGGGACAGATGAGTAACCTACTGACCTCAAAGACACAGCATAAGCTTTCAGTTATTGCCCTGTGCTTATTTTTGTTTAACTTAAGTTCTACATGAAGGTCTCTTATTGCTGCATAATGAGCGAGTAACTGACCACAGTACCTTGAATAATTCAAATGCCATGTGATACAAATGAGATGGCACATAAACCACAGTTATGGGCTTGTTGGGTTCTTTACCTACACAAAGAATTATAGAAAGAAAATTTGCTTTATCCAAGTCAAGCTCTCATTATAAGGCAGATGGTGAAACAGATTTATGCCTTACCATTGAATTCTTCTAGTTTTAATTCTGGAGAGTTCATGTAGTATCGGTCACATAAGTCTCGAGCGTTTTCATATGCATCTGGAGGGGGAAATAAAAGAACTTTGTTCAATTAAAGTGATGACTTTTTTTAAACCACAGCAGCTAAACAGGGTATGAATGATGTCAGTCTCAAATACATCTGACTTAGTGCATTTTACGCTGTCATATAGTCTGAGGCTACTACCTTTAATCACATCAGTGACACGACAGTAAGGATCAATACTGCCTATTTGTTTAGGATGAGCTGGGTTCACCTGCACTTTCCCTCCAAACAGCAACGCTGCAGTAAACACAATTGGGAAAAAAAAGGTTAAAATCTGTAGAAAAACTTTCAATAGAAGCAAATCTGTTTTAGGTGTAGAAGTGTGTAATGAAATTCATAAAGCTGCATCATTAATGCTGTGGGAAATATTAAGATGACAATGATGGCAGAGACAAAGAAGAAGGATCTTACTGTGCTGGTTAAGGAGCATTCTTATGGAAATTCTGCTCATGTAAAACCGATCCAGGAAGTACTGCATGTTCTGGCTGGTTACAGGGTCAGTACCATATGCCTCCTTATACTCTACCACTCCCTGTGCCATTGTGGGCACCACATCATTATGCCTGCTAAGGATCTTGATCACTGCATCTGTGAAACTAGTAGCATAATGAAATGTTCAGACACATTAGTTTGGGAAACACACATACAGTTGCAATCAAAATGATTCAACCCCCATTGCAAATCAGGTTTATTGTCAAAATTTACAGACTTTCAGCTTTTACAATGACAAATCAAACAAAAGCAATTTAAATGGTTCAACACAACATATGCTTCAAGTGGTTTCCCCAAATTCAATTGAAAATGCAACTTATAATGACCACCAGTTTCAAAATTATTCAACCCCCTGAACAGAATCCCACATAACAGCACAAATATGCAAAACAGGTTTTGTCTCAAGCACACCTGATGCAACCAATCAAGGGCTTCATTAGTTGCACCGGTGTGCTTAAGCTGGAACACATGAAATACCTGAACTGGCTAGGGGCAGAAAATAATGAAATACCTTTATGGGGCAGAAAAAGGAAGTTATCAACGGCTACAACCAGATTTCTGAGAAGGCAGGTTGTGAAAAACCCTGGAATGACTGCAAAAGACTTGCAGCAAGACTTGGTGGTAACAGGCACTGAGGTTTCAGTGAGCACAGTAAGGCGCGTACTAAACGCAGAAGGTTTCCATGCCAGAACTCCAAGATGTGCACCACTACTGACCCAAAAGCACAAGAAAAATCGGCTCAAAATCATATAAATAAGCCACGGAAGTTTTGGGATTCTGTTCTGTGGAGCGATGAAACAAAACTGGAACTTTTCTGCACGATGGATCAGTGGTATGTCTGGAGGAAGACGAATGAAGAAAGAACACTCTGTCCACAGTCAAGCATGGTGGAGGCTCGGTGATGCTCTGGGGCTGCTTTGCATCCTCTGGCACTGGAAACCTGCAGCGTGTGGAAGGCAAGATGCATTCATTGAAGTATCAGGAAATCCTAGGAGAAAACGTCATGCCGTCTGTGAGGAAGCTGAAGCTTGGGCGTCATTGGACTTTCCAACAGGACAATGATCCCAAGCATAGAAAAACCCAAGTATATTACTGAACTGGAGGCCACTGCTCATGAGGAATGGGCTAAGATTCCTCAAGAACGCTGCCAGAAGCTGGTGTGTGGCTATGCATCTCGTTTGCAGCAGGTCATAACAGCAAAATAGTGCTCTACTAAGTACTAAAGATGCTTACCCTAATGGGGTTGAATAATTTTGAGATATTATATTATATTTTATATATACACACATACATACACACAAAACCATTTAAATACTTACTCAGCAGTGACTTCTTCATTGTTAGCATTTTTCTTCTTGAACTCCAGTATATCTAGGAGACTTTGAATGTACCTGCCAACAAAAAGCACACGAGGTGCAATGTATTAAACACGACAGTGCGTGCTGTTTTAGGAAAATAATCAATGACTAGGTTGTGTGATGTTACTGCTCTGAACAGTGTTTAATTCTCTACGGTGATTTATTCCTCTTATACCACAACAATTTCCCAATGATTTCTATTAGTTAAAATGACATACTTTATATGTATATAGTTACATTTATGTTACTGTAGACATTTATTACTATAAACAGATAGATCTTGTCCTCACTTGCATTATAACAGATATAAATAGTCTTTAATAAATCTAACAAAGTTATTAAATCAAAAGAAACACAGCTGATCAGGTTACTGAGAAACTGGAAAGCACAAAGCTCTCTGCCCTGAAGACTTTCAAAGTTACAGCTTTAGCTCTGTTATAAAGCGCTGACATTGGAAATTCTTGGGAAGGCCAAAAATGCTCCTCACTCAAAACCTCAATATGTGAACAACTGATTATAGAAATTGTAATATGTTAGAACAAGCTCATTAATATAAACCTTGCAGCTAAAGTACCGTCTGAACCACACTGGTATGGAAAATTAATCAATACCTTCTGACCAATCAGAATAGAACAATCAGCAGTGCTGGGACATTGTGAAATATATTGATTTTGGGGGTTTGACAATATACTTGTGGTACACAGTAACATAAATAATAATAGTATACAGTAATAACTAAAATAATGCAGTGGTCTTCTCTGTATGTGTCTGTTGCAAACTTGTGCAAAACATCCCTGGCATGATGGCGTTGTGCTTCAGGATATTTTGCATTCTGTGTTCATGTGCAAGAGCTGTTGTTTCAATCAACATCCCACATGTTTTCATGTCATAGATCAGTGGATTGCACTGGAAAACATATCAAACCAAATATGATACTGATTCAGATCATCATCTTTCCCTGATACTTAGCGTGGGTTACACCAATAAGGATTAAGCCTTTATCTTGATTAAATCAAGGTTTATCTAATAATTCTGTTGCACCAAACTTTAAACCTTGTTTACAATAAGCAAGTTTACATTTAAACCATCACGTTAATCCTGGATTTCATTTCACAATAAACCTGGATTAACTATAATCTTGTTGCTCCATCACTTTAAACTCAGATTTTAATTTTTTTTATTTGAATTTTTTCATTTTCTCAGCCTGTATGGGTTATGCGAATGAGCGGTTAATAATGGCAGTTGAATTTTTTTTATTTTTTTTATTCAAAGTTTAAAGTTCACGATCCCTTTGTAACCACTCCAGTGGAAGTGAAAGTTACATTGTTGCTGTTTAGTTACACTGGAGAATTCATTTATTTCCACGTTTATGAAATCCGCATGCACTGCCGCAGTGCTGTCAATGGCGAATCCATCATGATGGAGAAAATTAATCGTAAATGGAGGTTTTAATCGCAGGTTAGAATTCTTATCCCTGATTTGTTAATCTGTGTTTAAAATTAAGTGGTGCAAATCAAGCCCAGATCAACAAATCGTAGATTAGCTCTAAACTGTGCATAATTTAACGCTTATTGGTGCAACCCACCCTTAGTGCTGTACACAGAGCCAGCCCAAGGCAAAAGTGAACTAAGCGGCTTCTTAGGGCCCGCAAGAGCACACGAAATGACAACTTTATTATTTTTATATTATTTATTTATTTATTTATTTTATATCAAATACAATATGTCGCAGTTTAGCCTTTAAAAAAAGGATGCATCCCTCTGGTGCAGAGTAAAGGAAAAAAGAAAACAGAGGAAGAGAAAAAACAGCAAAATAAAAGGTATGTTAAGTAGCTTTTTTATTCATTCATTTCTTTCTTTCTTTTTAAGTAGTTATATTGCAGGTTAACATTAGCTGGCTGGCTAGTTAGTTAACATAGCCTAGGTAGCACATCTTGTTTTAGGAAAGTTCGTGTTCGATTAAACATCCGTAAATAGCATTAATATCTTAATATATTATAATACAAGATATTACTTAGCTAGTTTTAGATTAACGATTTTGTCTTCTGTATAAAAATAACTTGTTGCTGGGTATATTATATATATATATAAACAAGCTTCTGTTCTATAAACTTGGTACTGATAACAGCTTTAACATTATTTACATTAGTCTACAATTTTGGGGTCTTTGCTATTATATTCCAATATCATTATGCCTCAATTAGCTAGTTACAGATTAAGAGCTACTGTTTTATGTGTACATATGGCTTACTGCTGTGTATAATAATTTACATGCACATCTGTACATATAGTTTTATTCTTGAACCATTATTGTTATCTTGTCACAGGTCCATCTAATCTATTCATTTTATGTCATTATTTAAGTATTTAATTTAATATTGTCCATTTTGTACATTTACACTTTTTTAATATAAGAAGAAACTGTTTATCCCGAGTTATTTTATTTGTAGTTGATTGTTCTGCACTTTTGCACACTGCTGATTGTTTTTTTTTTTTTACCAAAAATCAATTAAATTGGTTAATTTGTTTACAGTAAATGTATTGTCTGCTGGTTTATTTTGCAATTTTTCAGTACACCACATTAAGTATGCCACTTAATAATAATAATAAATAACAAACTTTATTTCATAAAGTGCCTTTAAAAGCAGCTTCTCAAAGCGCTGTACACCAAATAAGCAGTACACAGAAAAATAAAACAAAAGTTCATAAGAAAAACAACGTTAATAATAATAATAATAAAAGAAGAAGACATCAGCAGTCAAATGCAAGTTTAAAAAAGTAAGTCTTAAGTTGAGCTTTAAAAATGCCAAAGGTCTGAGCTTCCCTGAGTTCAAGAGGAAGAGAGTTCCAAAGGGAAGGAGCATAGAGGGAAAAAGCCCCGTCACCCACAGATTTTAAGCGGGTTTGTGGAAAAGTTAACAGATTACACTGTGAGGAGCGCAGTCTGCACTTTTGGGTGTAAGGAATTAATAAACCAGATATGTAATGAGGAGCCAAGCCAGGTAATGCCTCTTATGTCAACATCATGATCTTAAAATCGACACGGAACCCGACTGGGAGCCAGTGCAAGGACTCCGAAACAGGAGTAATATGATCGCATTTCCTGGTCCCCATCAGGATCCTGGCGGTAGAACACTTAGTACTGTAATAGTAAATATTTGAATATTACAGAGTACTAAAGTGCAAATTAACACCTGACCACCCTTATGGGTTTGCTACTGTTACAATTAAAAACCGCAGAAGAGTAAAATCATGCCACGTAGACATTTGTATGATGTAAGCAACACGGCTACAAATAATAAAATTGCTAATGGGCATGTTAGATTTATAATGCGAATAATCAAGCATTGACAACAGTCGATTGTATTGGTGGCACCGAGGGGCCCCCAAATCAAATTCTGCTTAGGGCCCCATAAAGGCTTTGGCCGGCCCTAGATGTACAGGTGGTGTACTCTGCGAGACTGGGTTAAGTGGTTATTGTACCGTGAATTGCTCATAGCACTCCACTCCTGATTCCCATTAAGAGTGTGTGGTGTATAGTGTATATGTGTGTGTACATGAGGAACTGTGCACTCACCAGCTCTGCACCAGGCCCACTGAAGGCGTCCTGAGTAAGTTATCAGGCAGCAGGTTAATCTCTTTCATAATGTTGGCCAACCTGACTGGCAGCTCCTCTCTCAGGAACAAGAACGAGGTCTTCTCACACGCATTTTCTGATCCTGGGGGGGGAACACAAAGCTTGCAGACAGCTCGTTGAATTTGACAGTATGTTCTGAGAGACAGTTATTAGGCAGAATCTTACCAAAGTCTATGAACTGTTTCATAGAGAGAGGTGAGGGGGAAAACCTGGAGTAGTGATCAACAAGCTTCCCGATTGATCTGTTGCTCATTAAAGCCCTTAAAATCCTCATTTTGTTAGTCTAGGTTTCTCAAACTACGGTTTATTGGTTATTTTCACAGCTATGTCACCGTTTAATAGATGCTATTCATACAAAAAACACTCGCAGTTAGCTTGTATCTCCGCACAGGTTAGCTTTCTATGCCACAGGTTCCAGTTTAACCATTGTCTAAAAGCTAACCTGAACTTTTAACTACGTTAAGTGTTTGGTTTTGGATATAACTGCCCGTATACCGCATGAGGAGTCTTTACATCCCTAACTATAAGCGGCGTTCTAGCCGGAAACAGCTGTGAGGACACATGACTCGAGCTGAACAAGCCATATACTGACCACTCGACAGTTTAAGTGCGCTTCCTACCACATGCTATACAACTGAGTCAGTTATCTCCAGCAACATAGGGAAACGTCCATAATGTTTCTGGAGAAGTCAACATAGAAATCCAGTTTCAATATGAACCTGCGTCGAAGGTATTCTCACTGCATACTAACGTACTAGATCATATCAGTCACACGCAGTTTGTGGTATTGTTCAGGTTTACTATTCAGTAATGATGTGCCGTTCATGAATGATTCGTTCATTTTGAACGAATCTTTACTATGACTTGGGAACAACGAGTTGTCTTAGAGAGTGATTCGTTTCCGAGAGAGAGAGAGAAAGAGAGAAAGAGAGAGAGATTTTAATTATATTCTGCTAAAATGAACGAAATGACTCTTAAGAAGATTCGTTCATTTCGCTGAACGAGATTCAAAGAGCCGAGTCAGTAAAATGATCCGAACTTCACTACTATTCAGTGCGCTAGTAGGCAGTGGAGCATACAGTCTAAAGGCACTGCGGGTCTCTGCGTCATCACACGGTAAGCCCGGTAAAATGCCTGAAAACAAAAACCATACGTGTAAACTAAATCACACAACAGTGAGTATGTTACATATATTTACCTTCTTAAAATGTGCACAAATCTAAAAACACTTATCACACAGTGTTTCATCATTTTACTGACCCCTTTGACCACGTGTTTTTTTTTTTTTTAAAAAAGACAATACTGTAATATATACTTTACTGATTGCATGCGCAGTCATCATAAGTGAGCAAGTTTTGAGTTAGCATGCTTCAGTTCAGTAATATTTAATCACAAGGTTGTAAATGTTTCAAGATGGTTGCGATTTCATTTGTTGACTATTTTTTTATTATTTATTTTTTAAATAACGACAAACAAACTGAGCTCAAAATTTGAGTAGGCCTACTAATTGATTATCATGACACTTCTGTTTTATTTACACAGTAATAGATGGAACCATATGAACGTGCAATCTGAACTACATTCAGAAATAAATTAACTACTTAAATGAAACATATAAAAGAACTACATTCAGAAATAAATTTTAGTTTAGCATTTCCTTTAACATTTTTGCATTTCCACAACCATTTATTTTAATTTTTGTGTATTTATTTATTTGTTTTTATATATATATATATATATATATATATATATATATATATATATATATATATATATAACTATTTTTCCTTTTCTATCTGTATACAAAGTAAATTCTGGTTTACGTAAATTCTATTTTATGTCATGGAAAGTCGAAAAAAATCATTTCACTGCACGTCGTACTGTGTATTGTTGTGTGTGAACAATAAAAATTGAATTCGAAGACATGCCTTATTGAATTTTCAACTTTTTCTTATCTTGCATTTTCCATATTTTTTTCTTCTTAACAGTAATATTAAAATGACAGTAAATAAATAAAATAAACAATAACCCCGCTCCTGTGAAATGGTTTTATGAACAGCCTCCACGGTCACCAGCAGGGGGAGCTACTCGAACATACAAGAACGCGGGGAAAACTAAAATATGAGCGTTGTCCTAAACGTCACACTTGCAGTCTTACAGTGTTCACTGGAGACGCTGAGATGTGTTTAAAACCCTTTTTTAAAAAACTATAACCTTCTTCGTTTGTCCCTCTGGAGACCATAAAAGCTAATATGAGGGACCCTAAATCAGATTATTTCCCTATCAGAACGGATCCGTATAATATAATATGCCCATATAATAACCCTTAATTATCCAAGGAAACCTTAAAGAGCCCTTGAATATACGTTTTTGTCCTGACAGTGTAGTGTGCTCCATGTATCATTTCAGGGTTCAGAAGTGTGCTCAGGAACGCCACCTATAGTCATTTTACCGAAACCGTCTCTGGTCCGAAACATTTTATGATTATTAGCTAAACAGACATATCCACGAAGTAATCTCCAACTTAAATAAAAAAAATAAATAAAATGAAGGGGGGAAAAATCTAATATTAAATATAATAATCAGACTTGGCAATTAGTAATATTACACCATTGTAACTTATGCTATCACCTGGTGAAGACAGCCGTTTGCACTCTGCACAATTTTTTGTTGTGCTATAATTCGTCTTTACTGTCTTTTGTTTTTATTTATTTTTTACTTTATTTAATTTAAATGCATTTATAATAATAATAATCATAATCATCATAAATATGAATTATGATTATTATTGTTATTACTATTATTATTATCTATCTATCTAGTTGGATATTGTAACGCGTTATTGTAATATGGTTTTGACCCTTCTCGGTTCCCGTTATTCATCATTGATCCTCTAGAACCCGGAAGCTGCTCAGTGGACGGTGCCAACAATAACAACGGTTTCTGAAGATAAAGAAGCTCAGCTAACGGGTCAGTCGCTGTCTGTTTTAACTGTATCATAAAAATTATCTTTACACCACTGATACTTTTTTGCCTGGGTCGCTGTGTATATGGTTACTTTGTAAGTCGGTTTTATGTGTAACCGGCCCCGATGAATGACAGTTTTTTTTTTAGCTAACCAATCAGCACCGTAGCCAGTAGTGAGGCTACGTAGAGGCTAATGGTGAGGCGTGATTAATCAGATAGAGCGCGATTTCATTACCAAGCTAGAAGGTATAGATGTATAATTAAATCTGTAAAAGAGCTAAAGCAGTTGAACTGCGCTACGCCTCTGTGTGTGTTATTGCTGTTATACAAACCTCTAGTGGTCACTTGACTTTGCTAACTTGGTGCCGCCCAAGCTAGTGTGTTAGCTATGGACTTTAATGTGCAGTGAGCTGAAGATACTGATTTCTCGGGACATGCAGGAAGAACTGTATGGAAATTGTGCCACAAATGTATGTTTGTTTGTTTGTTTATTTATTTATTTATTTATTTATATTAGCAAATATTAAGTATTAGTCAACACAGTAAGTGCTGTAGCTTCTGACCCTTAGCTAGCGGGTTAGCTTTACAGAACAAGGGCTGTGTGCTTGGAGTGGATCATATGTGTTCAAGTGTGTTTTTAAATTGTTTATTTTACTTTGCTCAGGGCTACTAACTTTCTAATGACGTTTAGGTTATTCTTAGCATTATTAGTAATAGTATCAGTGATACCTTTTTGTGTAAACAAAAAGAAAACTGCTTTATGGTTGTTGGAAACAACTGTTTATGGAGACAAATCAAAACTTAGTCAATGAGTCTATTAATCTGTGTCTAAACTTCATAGTGCCTGAAGAACAGAGCTTTCTTTATATTCTTAATCGCCCATAAAATCACGAGTTGCAATGTGATCTGAAGAAAATTAATAACTACACTGTTGTAAACAAAAAAAGTGTAAAATAAAGGAATAATACCCGACCAGTTCTCCTTCGTTTTATAAGGAAGTTTAGCATTTTTGCTTAATTGGACTGTTTTGTGTAGAAATGAAAATGGGAATTTGTTAAGAGCAGATGTGAGTAGTTATTCAGTTGTTTACATGCGATAAAAGATTAAAGCTATTTGAATAATAATAAATAAAAATCCACTCAATCTTAAGTAGAGAAGAAAAATATTCAGGTCATTTCTCTGGTCTGTACAGTGTGAATCTCTGACCAGGGTTGGTCTCTATCCTGGATCATTTTCATGTATGGTTGTTGTAGAGATCCATAGCTGTCCTTATTTTCCTAAATATCACTCTTTGAATGGCGTTGTAATGTGAATCGCTGGTTAAATTACTGTAACCTATGTTCAGAAGGAGATTTGTGAACATTATTTACTCTTCGCACACTTTTACGGAAATGTTCGCTGAGTATTCGTTGCACGTAAAGACATGGGGCTTTGTTTTCTGTTCAGCAGCATCATGTCGGATAAGAGCGAGCTGAAGGCAGAGTTAGAGAGAAAGAAGCAGCGGCTCGCGCAAATAAGGGAAGAAAAGAAGAGAAAAGAGGAAGAACGCAAGAAAAAAGAGGTGAGAACAATGATCACAGTTCTTATAAACTCAGCAAAAAAAGAAACGTCCTCTCACATTCAACTGCTTTTATTTCCAGCAAATGTCTTAAAATCTGTAAATATTTGTATTAAGATAAAAACATTCAACAACTGAGACATAAACTGAACACGTTTCACAGACATTTGAGGAACAGAAATGGAATAATATGATCCTGAACAAAGGGGGGGTCAATATCAAAAGTAACAGTCAGTATGTGGTGCCCTCCAGCTGCTTTAAGTACTGCAGTGCATCTCATCCTCATGGACTACACCAGATTTGTCAGTTCTTGCTGTGAGATGTTACTCCACTCTTCCACCAAGGCATTTACAAGTTCTCCATCACGTCTGGGGACACACACGGTTACATGTAATTTTCCACTGCAAGGACGATCAGATGTCCTTCCTGTTCGTCAGGAGAAAGGTCTCTTTAGTGTCTTAAGTTATTGTAACTGTGACCTTAATTGCCTACCTCCGGTAAACTGTTGGTATCTTAAGGACTGTTCCACAGGAGCATGTACAATAATTGTTTATAGTTCATTGAACAAGCATGAAAAACACTGTTTAAACCCTTTCCAATAAAGATCTGTAAAGCTTATTTGGATTTTACAAAATGATCTTTAAAATACAGTCTCCTGAAAAAGGGATGTTTCTTTTTTTGCTGAGTATGAGGTTTTTTTTTGTTGCTTTAAATAGTAAATGTAGGTGATGTGGTGCAAATGTATGACAAAGGATTAAAGACATTTTCTCAAAATATTATATTTAGCTTGAAGAGCAAAAATAAATAATTTCTAATTCTTCACACAAAAATGTGAGAATGAAATATTTGGTACAAAAATAGATTTTAACGACTAATTGTGTTTGTGAGTCATAATGTCAGTCACTTAGAAATGCACTGAACATATTTGCGATTTGATTTTACATCAAGTGGCTCTTGTTTGTCAACGTTTTACACACTTTTATTCAGTGTATGAAATCAGCCAGGGTTTAAATGTGATTTATGAGTCAGGGCTGGCTGGTTGACGCAGTGGTGCAGCGGGTAACATTACCACCTCACAGGGTGGTAATCCTGAGTTTAGTTCCCAGTTCAATCCTGATCTTAGGTTAACTCTGGATTCCTTCCAGTTCCCAAAAACATGCTGATTGACTATGCTAAATTGCCCCTAGGTGTGAATGAGTGTGTGAATGTGTGTGTACATGGTTTCCTGCAGTGGACTGGCCTTCTATCCAGGGTGTATTCCTGCCCTTGCGTCCTTGTGTTCCTGAGATCCATCGTGACCCTGATCAGGAAAAAGTGGTTACTGAAGATGAATGAATAAAAATTATTGCACTAACGTTTGTGACTAAAGACATTGATGTTTATAGAAGGATAAATAAAATAAAAAAACACTACTATTATATACATAGTTCTAAAGTTAGCTACTGTACTTCAGTTTGGCCTCTCCAGTTGAGAGGGTAATGAACTTGTGTTTGGTGTTTTCTTCCTGTGGAATAGATGCTATCACAGATTCTTAAGGACCATCTTTAACATCTTGGAGACAGTGGAAAAACAATACGCTTAGTTTTCACCGCTTCGTATTTCCGCACACCTCAGCAAGCATTCTTCATTTGGATTGTACCCCATGTTTTATCTTTTGTCTATTTCTGTGACCAGTACACTTGAAGTAAGCATTATACAACTTATTCTGACTGGTAGTTATGATCGGGAGCTCACAGCGGGGTTTATCACAGATTGTATTATGTATTTGTGTAATGAATACTGGGTATTGTAGCAGCTAAACATGGATGAACTTAAACACCTCAACAACAATGCGAAACTGTAAATTCTTCCATATGCATGTAATACACATTGCAAAACATGCCACATAAGTTTGAATCCCTAGCTTTATATGTGAAATGATAAAACAGTTGTAAAGCTGAGCATAAGATTGTTCATTTCATGTTCCTTGACCAAACTGTGATATATAGTGCCTTGCACAAGTATTCACCCCCATTGAATTTATCCACATTTTGGCATGTTATTACCAGGAATTGGCCTTTACTATGTGATTTCCTCAATATGTCTGACATTCAAAGGTGAAGTATATTTTTATCCCCCCCCCCCCAAAAAAAAAAAAAACCCAACTAATTAATGAATGTAAAGGAATTTATTAATTAAAATAAAAAAGACTTCTGGCTGCATAAGTATTAGAACCACGTTTGGCTGCAGTTACAGCTGCAAGTTTTCTGGGGTATGTCTCCATTAGCTTTGCACATCTGGATCTTTGTATTTTAGCCCATTCTTCTTAAAAAATAGCTCAAGCTCTAATGGAGACTGTCGTTGAACAGCAATATAACATTTTCCCTCAGATACATACCCTATCCTGAGTGAGGTCTGGGCCATGACTAGGACATTCTAACTAACACAGTGGTTTTGGACCACTCTGTTATAGCTTTGGCAGAATGATTAGGGTTGTTACCCTGTTCAAGGTGAACCTCCATACCAGTCTCAAGTCTCTTTGGAGACAAGTAAGTATTTTTTTTAAAGCATGCTTCTTTGTAACTCTGTCAGGCGGAGCAGCTGAAAGAACCTGTTGTGGTGCAGGATGACTCTGATCTGGAGAAGAAGAGGAGAGAGACTGAAGCGCTGCTTCAGAGCATGGGAATTGCACCAGATGTGCATGCAGGTCAGTGACGCTTCACACTTTCTTCTTACTTCATCAGTTCTTTACAGCCATAGCCATAGTTCTCTGCATTCGTTGGTCACTTGGGCCTAGTTATTTATACATGGATTACTTGGCTGGATTGGATTGAAAGCCTGGTCATTCCTCCTTTCCCTCGTCAAAGCCACGGGCAATACCTATTGTCATACAGAGATAGTTAGGGGACACGATCTCGTAAGCCTTCTTAGTTCTTTTCATAACTGTATTTTGTTACTTTATGTAAGACATTATAGTATATAAAACCTTCCAGTTTATTTTTCTTGACCTCTTAACCTCACTGCAGGCTCTGACGTAAGGAATGAAAATGAAACGAAATAAACCATGGTGAGATGCACGAGTTGACCAGTGAACAGTATCGAGTGAAAATTTTTTTTGGCATTTCATTAATCAGTTGCTGTTTAATGGATCAAGATTTTAAGTGTCAACACATCTGCCCTTTCGAATCAACACAGCAGCGTGCAATTTTCTCAATTCAGTTAAACCCAGCTATTTTAATCAACTACGCACATGCAGTCGGAGTACATTAACCTGTTTTGGAATGATCACACTCGGATCAGGCTCACGTCAGCTTGCCTTGTATTTATTCAGTGACTCTGAGCATGAAGAGCACAGCCCTGTACATGTTCCATACAAACGCATGCAATTGCTGGAGATGTCCATGGATAAATCAGTAAACTAGGATTTAGCTAGAGTTGTACAGACAAACATGATGTCGAATTTCCTCTTTGGATCAGTAAAGTCTTATTTTTAAATTATGATGCTGCCATAAAAGGCATTACATGGCTTGGCTCCTCATTATTTATCTGGTTTATTAATCCCTTACACCCCAGATCGCACACTGCACTCCTCGCAGTGTAATCTGTTAACTGTTCCACAAACCCGCTTAAAATCTATGGGTGTCTGGGCTTTTTCTCTCTATGCTCTTTCCCTTTGGGCCTCTCTTCCTCTTGAACTCAGGGAAGCTCAGACCTTTGGCATTTTTAAAGCTCAACTTAAGACTTACTTTTTTAAACTTGCATTTGACTGCTGATGTCTACTTTTATTATTATTATTATTATTATTATTATTATTATTATTGTTGTTGTTGTTGTTGTTTTTTATTAATTAAAAAAAAAATTCTCTGTACTGCTTATTTTGTGTACAGCACTTTGAGAAGCTGCTTTTAAAGGCGCTCTATAAAATAAATTTTATTATTATTTTCTTAACCTCACCTCAACTAAATTCAGAAGCTTCTAACTTCAAGATTTCCAGGCAATCTTATTAAATAGCTATTAAATTAGTGTGTCTTTTAAAACATCCATTGTTGCAAACAAAGCAAAAACAGTCTTTGCAGGGGGTATGTGCCTTAAAAACTGTCAGCAGTAATCCCATAAAAGTGATTAGTCTGTGGTTATTGCTGGATTTCACACAGCAGACACTAGGGGGCAGAAGTACTCCAGGCTACACTGTGAGAGCAAAGGCTCGGTGTTCGATGTCCATTTATCATCAGTCAAAGCTGGTGAGCTGCTGCTAGTAACTACAGTATAAACTGACATGTAACCATTTTCAGTGTTTAACATAACGTCATGAATTTTAAGCAGTAAAGCATATTTATTTCTAATCTGATTCCGAAACATCATTCATTTATTCACTTCACTCTATCTACTTCTGTACATTTGGCTTTTATGTGAAAATATCAACAGATAGAGTGAACTGAAGTGCATAAATAAATGATCATATTAGAAATCATTCAGATGCTTTACATACACACATTTATAATTACGAATGATACGTTCGCAATTCAATTACGCGTAAAAGCGTAAATGGAAAACAAATTTTCTGTAGTATTCACAAACATCTGAAATATAACATATTATTGCACTTCACTTCACCCTGTCTTGTTATGAATTTTTATGAACTAATTAATGCATAAAAACATTGGAAGTATTTCTTTAAACGTTAAGAGTGTTCTAAAATATTGAGTTGTATTGTCACAAAAATATTTTTATGATGTACTATATTGTGATTTTTTTAAATGTATTTATTTATTCCCCGCCCCCTGATGGTGCAATATCTTATTTTAACAATATCATCTAACGTTTCCTTTGGTATTTGATTTTAACATGTTAGCATTCAGGTCATATATGCCTCCATGTTTATGTGTAAATAAAATGCCTGTCTGCATCGTCCCTCAGTTCCCGGGCCCTTGTCTCCCACGGCCAAATCTGCAGGCACCCCGAGTGAGGCAGGTAGCCAGGATTCAGGAGACGGCACCACAGGACCCAGGTATAATCAACTCCAGCATTCTTCCTCTCTCTTTCTCACTTTCTCTCTCTTTTTGTAATTGATAGTGCTGAAGACGTTGATGATTGTGGGATTGTGTGAGCGACAGACAGACAGTCTGTCTGTGCACCAAAGGCACAGTCAAATGTTTATGTTTTTTAAAGGCTTTGTGTGAGGTTTAGCGTACAGGTTTGAACAAGTAGAACGTTTGTCCTCGTCGTCCTGCGCTTTCACCTGCTCTCAAAACGAAATCGTGCCATGTAGAGAAAAAAAAAAACCTTTGGTGTGTAGATTTAAATGTTTGTTCATTGTTTTTCACATGTCAGGTCAAGTTTATAGTTTAATCTGTTTCTCTTGTCAATTTCATGGATCATTACATACTAAGTATTTGTTGCTTGAGATAATAGTAACAGTATTGTAGTTTTTTAAGGAGGTTTTCATTACCCCTGCTCCAAAGACTAAATGCATTCACAATTCACATATAGTGTAGTATAATTCCAGTGAAGCAAGCTATTTCTCTGGGTGACAAACTATTTCCAGTGATGCCGAGCAATAATGCTTATCTGTGAATGATCAGAAATAGAATTGTGTGCCATTTTTAGTTGCAGTACAAATAGCCCAAGTAACAATCTGATTCATTGTGAGCTGCCTGAGGGACTCTTTAACCCCTGATTAAAGTTTGGGACTCTAAACAGAAGTTTTGAAACTCTAACCCCCTTCTCACACACACACACACACACACACACACACACACGTGTGAACGCACCCCTGGAGGGGGGGGGGGGTCCTTTCCAGCCTGAGGCCCTCCGTGTCCACTCATTTCCCTCTGCTACACTACCGCTTCCTACACACATGGAGGTCATTTTTCTAACCACATATACACACTCACACATCCACAAGGGCTCATGTACATCCTCCTGGGCCACACGCTGTCACACACTCGTAGGTAGATCTGTTGCTCACTTGTGAGTCATGGCCGGGTCTGTGACGCAGCTGGCCATTTGACATGTTGCCTCAGATGCTGGGAGACAGAACAAACGTCCTCCTTGCTAGTCATGATTGATGCAGATTGGTTTTGAGAAGTGTACGATCTGCTTTCAGTGGTAAAATAGATTGTGATGCATACGCGACCTGTTGTAGTTCATTCTAATACATGCCGACTAGGAAGGTTTTTGGATGTAGTTAATATTACGTGTCGTCGAAGGGTCTATTTAAATGACCGTAAAGACGGTCGAGATGTTGTAGAGAGTGCCTGTTAATAATTGGTGTGAAAATGTTTTTCTAACCATGCTAATAATATTCTCTTTGAAATATTCTCTCTTGCAATAACACTGGGCTGTTGCTGTGATATTAACAGGACTCTCCACTGGGACTCTGATCCTTCTACATTACTGCTTCACTCCGAGCTGGGGTACCGCATTCTCCTTTTTCTCTTTTATTTATATCTTCTTCTCTTTTCTGCTTGCTTTTACTAATCAAACTAATTTAAATAGGTTATATTAGCACAAAGGGAACCATTTGGTCCTGTGGTTGATCATTTCCTAGATCATCCTGTATCGAATAGGCCGCTTGATTGGTTTCTAATTCTAGTCTCATTTAGTCGAGGGACCGAGTAATCCTTTGCGCACATGTGTTTCTCGGTATTCCCATGTGTTGCTGATAAAACGTAAGAGATGTTTCCCGAAAGAACAAGTGAGGCAGTAGTGCCATTTTGTGATGGTTGTGTGAATGTTTGGCTTTGGCGCTGTGCTCTTACTCATTTTTGTCTGGCTGCTTTCTCATTTGTTGATTTGACTTTGTCGGTCTGTTTTGTTTGTTTGTTTCTCTGTCCACGTTTGTTCCCACCCTCAGGCGAGGCCCAGCGAAACTGAGCATTGTAAAGGTGACTCAGGTGGACTTCCCTCCCAAAGAGGTGGTGTCTTACACCAAGGAGACTCAGACCCCCACCATGAGCGAGCAGAAAGAGGGTGAGTTCTGACCATGAAAACACTCGGTGGCAAATGTGTCCTTGCTGCCTACGTGTCTGCAGTCTTTAGTGCTATGTTGTTGTTGCCCAATGTTTTGTTGTTGTTGTTGTTGATTTTCAACACCAACAGCTGCTTTTTGCAGTTACGCGTATCTCCTTTAAATTTCCATACTGATTTTACAATCAAAACAGCCAGTGTTCTATACCTTAATAATCAAGGGCACACCTACAACTGAAAAAACAAACAACTAATGACCTGTTTTGCTTTGAAAAGTGCAAGCATCAGCACCATATGTTTTCCACACACTTCTTTTGTCTACCCAGTTTGTGTTCAGGTGAATTCAGCATGCTGGTAGTTGCAGAGGTAACTTGTGATTACATGCCAGTCAGTGGTGATGTGATCTTACTGCAGGACCCCAAAACCCTCTGATCAGATGAAGAGAGAGAGAGAGAGAGAGAGAGAGAGAGAGTGTGTGTGTGTGTGTGTGTGTGTGTGTGTGTGTGTGTGTGTGTGTGTGTGTATGTGTGTATGTGTGTGTGAATCTGTCTGCCTGTCTGTCTCGGTCTGCCTGTCTGTCTCTGTCTGCCTATTTGTCTGTGTCTGTCTGTCTGCCTGTCTGTCTCTGTCTGCCTGCCTGTTTGTCTGCCTGTCTGTCTCTGTCTGCCTGTTTGTCTGTGTCTGTCTCTGTCTGCCTGTTTGTCTGTGTCTGTCTGTCTGCCTGTCTGTCTCTGTCTGCCTGTTTGTCTGTGTTTGTCTGTCTGTCTGCCTGCCTGCCTGCCTGCCTATCTATCTGTCTGTGCCTGCCTATCTGTCTGTGCCTGCCTATCTGTCTGTGCCTGCCTATCTGTCTGTGCCTGCCTATCTGTCTGTGTCTGTCTGTGTCTGTCTGTTTGTCTGCCTGCCTGTCTATCTGTCTGTGTCTGTCTGCCTGTCTGTCTGTGACTGTCTACCTGTCTGTCTGTCTGTCTGTGTCTGCCTCTGTGTGTGTGTGTCTGCCTTAGGGCTGGACAGTACACCTTTATCGGTAACGATAGAAAAAATATTCGGTATAACGCTCGATAAAATGTAAACAGACATGAAATTCGGTTGCATGAACAACCCCCAAGAGTGCGCCGTCCCTGGATCATAAACAGCCTATTATATGCCTTGATAAAGGAGAGTGCTAAGAGTGACAAGCAAACAGCCAATAACGAGTTGCGTATCTGTGGGGTTTGGTTGTGTCATCGCCACGTGACATCACAACACACACGGAAATGAGTTCAGAGCCTGCTGAGGAGATTGTGAAAAAAAGGGACATGTAGCTCACCAGTGTAGCAGTTTATTTGGTTTCTTTTCGTCTGACCAACATCAGAACACCGCTGTGTGTGGAAGCTTTACAAAAAAACCGCCCGTCTCGGCCGAGTACGGAAACACAGGCTACGATAGACTTGTAGTGCGCATGCGCAGCGCTCCGGACATGTACAGCGCGTGTGACTCTGAACAGCGGGCGAGGAAGAAATGTGACATTTTGCCGCTTTGTGTTTTCTGTTAAAATGTCGGCTCTGGGGAGGACAGCGAGTTTCCTCAGAGCAGGAGCGCGACTCGTCAGACGCAGACCTCAGCACAGTGTTCTCCGGAAGTAAGTGATAAAATGGAAGTTTTATACGAGGCTAGGCTAACTATGCTAACAGGTTGATCACAATCCTTTCTGCGCTATAATTTGATGTTGATCTCCCTTAAAGTTGACACTTTTACATTGTACACATTTTATGACATTTTATTTATTAAGTTTAAGATTTTCTTTAACATTTATTTATTTAATCTTCATATAAGATATAAGAGAAGAGATTTGTTTAAATTCTTTTTTTTTTTTGACTGTTAAAGCTAAAATTATTTGTTGTTTACCTTAATATAGTGGGTAAATAAAAAAATACAGTGGTTAAATTCAAACCTTTTTTTTCTACTGGTCTTTGTTTAAAAAAAGATAAAGATTTATCAATAATTGTCAATACCGAACGATATGAAACATTATATCGTGATAAATTTTTTAACTGTACCACCCAGCCTGTGTGTGAGTGTGTGTGTGTGTGTGTGTGTGTGTGTGAGAGAGAGAGAGAAAGAGAAAGAACTTTCTTTGGAAATGATCTGAGATGAGCAAGCATGGAGATGAAAGCTAAGGGAAAATTGCAGTCTCGAGAAACATAAGAAGCCAAGGAAAGATTAAACTCCCTGATGCGTCGTGTGCACATGCACGCACACACACACACACACACACACACATTTTATGCTTGCCTTATGTGTCTTACTGAACACAAGGCCAATTTGCATTTTGGATGGGAAAAACAGGCATGACATGAAGGAGAGTGATACAGAAAGAGTGAGGGGGTGGGAGAAGGAGAGCAGGAGAATGGAGGATGATATGATGAAGTGTGCCATAGCTTGCTAAAGCACCTGATGAATGTCAATATGGATGTAATTGCAGCTTGTAGCTTTTATGTGGGGTTGTGCACAAGTCTTTAAAAAAAAACAAAAGCTCTATTCCGCGTCTGGCTCGTCATGATCTTTAGGTTGTTCCTTGTGTCATGCACATCGGTAAATTGGTATATAGCGCTTTTATCCAAAGCGCTTTTACACTGTGTCTTTCACCCATTCACACACACACCCACACACCAATGGTCGCCGAGCTGCCATGCAAGGCACTAACTTGCCATCGGGAGCAACTTGGGGTTCAGTGTCTTGCCCAAGGACACTTCGGCATGTGGAACCACTAACCCTACGATTAGTGGACAACCCGCTCTACCACCTGAGCCACAGCTGCCACATGCAGGAAGGTGGAGGTGCATGGATAATAATTGCTGTGTGTGTGTGTGTTAACAGTTGCGTTACAGGGTTTTGTTATGGTCTATTTAATATCTACTGTAGACATTTTGAGTTAAGTTAAAAGGTCTTTAGATTTAGCCGAAATAGAGATGCACCAGTCAGGCTGGATTTGGATTTTCTGATTTTTGTTTACGCTGTGTACAGGCATGGTTGGTCCCTCTGGGATTTAGCAATTTTTGTAAATCTCTGCAATATTCGGGTTAGCTTGCAATTTTTCTAAATTACTGGAACTTTTCTGCAGATCCTGGCAAAGACTCATCATGTGACATCATCACAACGCACGTTCAGCTGAAGTTCTCTTTGAGTCACGTGCAGCGATCATGACTACAGTTAAAAGGTCTCGTTTACCAACAAACCACCGCTAAAGGTCGAGCAAAACAATTTCATGCGATTGAAATTTGGTTTGAAAAAAGCTGCCGCAAAAATCAAGCACAACAATCACAAATAATGCCACGAAATCTTATATGGATTGAATAATAAGTCGCTAAAATAAACTGTGGGGTCATACGTTGTCTACTGAGTGTGTAACTATGTAATGAATATTTCTTGTGTGTGAGAAAGAGAGACGGGGAGAGAAAGAGAAAGAAAGAGAGAAAGAGTGAGAGAAAGAGCGAGAAAGTGAGAGAGAAAGAGACAGAGAGAGAGTGAGAGAGAAAGAGTGAGAATGAGAGAGACAGCAAGAGAGAGTGAGAGAGAAAGAGAGTGAGAAGGAGAGAGAGCGAGAGGGAGAGAAAAAAGAGAGAGAGAGTGAGAATGAGAGAGACAGAGCAAGAGAGAGTGTGAGAGAAAGTGAAAGCGTGAGAAGGAGAGAGCAAAAGAGAGAGGAAGAGAGAGTGAGAAAAAGAGAGTGAGAAGGAGAGAGCGAAAGAGAGAGGGAGAGAAAAAAGTGAGAGAGCGCGAGAGAGAGAGTGAGAATGAGAGAGACAGAGCAAGAGAGAGTGTGAGAGAAAGTGAAAGAGAGACGGGGAGAGAAAGAGAAAGAAAGAGAGGGAGTGAGAGAGAGAGAAAGAGTGAGAGAAATAGCGAGAAAGTGAGGGAGAAAGAGAGAGAGTGAGAGAGAAAGAGTGAGAGAGAAAGAGACAGTGAGAGAGAGAAAGAGTGAGAATGAGAGAGACAGCAAGAGAGAGTGAGAGAGAAAGAGAGTGAGAAGGAGAGAGGGAGAGAAAAAAGTGAGAGAGCGAGAGAGTGAGAATGAGAGAGTCAGAGCAAGAGAGAGTGTGAGAGAAAGTGAAAGAGAGAGTGAGAAGGAGAGATAGAGCGAAAGAGAGAGGAAGAGAAAGAGTGAGAAGGAGAGAGAGAGTGAGAAGGAGAGAGACAGAGCAAGAGAGAGTGTGAGAGAAAGTGAAAGAGAGAAAGAGTGAGAAGGAGAGAGAAAGAGTGAGAGAAATAGTGAGAGAGAGACAGAGAGAGAGTGAGAGAGAGAAAGAGTGAGAAAGTGAGAGAGAAAGAGGACAGAGTGAGAGAGAAAGAGTGAGAATGAGAGAGACAGCAAGAGAGAGTGAGAGAGAAAGAGAGAGTGAGAAGGAGAGAGGGAGAGAAAAAAGTGAGAGAGTGAGAATGAGAGAGTCAGAGCAAGAGAGAGTGTGAGAGAAAGTGAAAGAGAGAGTGAGAAGGAGAGAGAGCGAAAGAGAGAGGAAGAGAAAGAGTGAGAAGGAGAGAGAGAGTGAGAAGGAGAGAGACAGAGCAAGAGAGAGTGTGAGAGAAAGTGAAAGAGAGAAAGAGTGAGAAGGAGAGAGAGAGCGAAAGAGAGAGGAAGAGAAAGAGAGAGAAAGAGTGAGAAGGAGAGAGACCGAGCAAGAGAGAGTGTGAGAGAAAGTGAAAGAGAGAAAGAGTGAGAAGGAGAGAGAGAGCGAGAAAAAGAGACCGTGAGGGAGAGAGAGTGAGAAGGAGAGAGAGAGAGCGAGAGAAAGAGACAGAATGAGAGAGAGAGCGCGAAAGAGAGGGAGAGAGAGTGAGAAGGGGAGAGAGAACAAGAGCGCGAAAGAGAGAGAGAGAAAGAAAGAGCGAGAGGCAGAGAGAATGAGAGAAAGTGAGAGAGCGAAAGAGCGAGAAAGTCAAAGAAAGAGGGAGAGAAAGAAAGAGCAAGGGAGAGAGGCAGAGAGAATGAGAGAGTTAGAAGGAGAGAGAGAGCAAGAGAGAAAGCAAGAAAGAGGGAGAAGGAGAGAGCAAGAGAGAAAGATGGAGAGGGGGAGAAATAGAGAGAAAGAGAGCAAAAGAGTGAGAGGGAGAGAGAATGAGAGAAAGAGAGAAGGAAAGAAAGAGTGAGAAGGAGAGAGGGGGAGAGAGTGAGATGGAGAGAGAGAGAGAGCAAGAGAAAAAGCAAGAAAGAGGGAGAAGTAGAGAGAGAGAAAGAGGGAGAGAAATAGAGAATGAAAGGGAGAAGGAAAGCGAGACAAAGCATGAGAGAGAAAGGGTGAGAGAGAGCGGGAGAGGGAGAATGAGAGCGAGAGAGAGGGGGAGAGAGAAAGCAAGAAAGAGGGAGAGAGAGAAAAAGCAAGAAAGAGGAAGAAGGAGAGAGAGAGAGGGAGAAAACAAAAGAGAGAGAAAGAGAGTGAGAAGGAGAAGGAGAGAGAGAGTTTGGCGAGGGAGAGAAATAGAGAATGAAAGGGAGAAGGAAAGCGAGACAAAGCATGAGAGAGAAAGGGTGAGAGAGAGTGAGAAGGAGAGTGGGAGAGAGAGCGGGAGAGGGAGAATGAGAGCGAGAGAGAGGGGGAGAGAGAAAGCAAGAAAGAGGGAGAGAGAAAAAGCAAGAAAGAGGAAGAAGGAGAGAGAGAGAGGGAGAAAACAAAAGAGAGAAAGAGAGTGAGAAGGAGAAGGAGAGAGAGAGTTTGGCGAGGGAGAGAAATAGAGAGAGAAAGAGAGGGGAGAGAATGAGAGCGAGAGAATGAGAGAGGAAGAAAGAGAGAATGAGAGAGAGTGAGAAGGGGAGAGAGAGAAAGAGAATGAGAGAGAGTAAGAAGGAGAGAGAGAGTGGGAGAGGGAGAGAAATAGTGAGAGGGAGGGAGAGAGAATGAGAGAGAGGAAGAAAGAGAATGAGAGAGAGTGAGAAGGAGAGAGAATGGGAGGGAGAGAAATAGAGAGAGGGAGGGAGAGAGAATGAGAGAGAGAGGAAGAAAGAGAAGGAGAGAGTGGGAGAGGGAGAGAAATAGAGAGAGGGAGGGAGAGAGAATGAGAGAGAGGAAGAAAGAGAGAATGAGAGAATGAGAGAGAGTGAGAAGGAGGGAGAGGGAGAGAAATAAAGAGAGGGAGGGAGAGAGAGGAAGAAAGAGAGAGAGTGAGTATAGTAAGGTCAAAGGACTACCAATGATTGTTGTTCGTATATTTTCTCCAGGTCTCTTCGACCTCTTTTTCCCCTCCTTTTTATATTCTCTTCCCCCTCTCCCCTTGTTAAAGTGTATGGAGTCTTTCCATGGCATCGTAAAAGTGTGTTTAACAGTGCCAATATCTGCAGACAACACCACACCAAAATCCCCCTCCACCTCTGCTTCCATCTTTTCCTCCTGCGCTATGTAATCATTTCATCAACTCTCTTGCTTTCCCGTGCAGGCACGTAACTAAACGCGTTGGGTGACATTGAGAGGCTTTCACGCCTCTTGTCCCTGCCACTCAGAGAGATGGCTTTCTCTCTCTTCTCCCTCCATCTTTCTCTCTGGCTGATTGAGTGATTTGTCTTGGGCTGTAGAGGTAGTGAAGGTCTGCTCTCTGAAGGTCAGCGGGTGGTACACCTCAGAAGCAGAGGACACAGAATCTGCTGCGCTGCATGCACAGACTCGGCTGCTTGTAGCTTAGGTTGACACATGTGCTGATTAAGGCTCTTGATTTGCGGCATTCAGGTCGTACTCGGTGTCCTTTTTATAAATTCTCGGTCTGCATGAGATCTGACTGTACTTCTGTCCTTTTTGAGAACAACCTATTGTTGAGTTATGGGAAACAGGCCTTCTAAGAGGCACAGATTTTTTTTTTAAATGGCAGTATCTGTAAGGATATTCTTTTCATGGAATACAGTTTTCCTAAGGAAATACATTAGTCCAAATGGAAATCCCATTTTCATGGCTTTTTTTTGAGTATCAAATGCCTATGACACATAAAGCAGCCAGTTGTCCAGTGAATGTCACTCCAAATCAGGTTTCTCCAGACAGTAGCTGCTAAGTGTCATGTGATCACACAGTCCAATTGTATGTTTCAGAAGGCTTCAGAACCGTTTGAGGTTGTGAAACGTTTTCTTTGTGAATGTGAACTTTAATTAAAGGTGATTGTTTTAATCATGCTCTCTCTACAGAGTACTACTCTTATTTTAATCACCAGGGCATGTGAGAGGCCTCTTTTATCGAGGGCCTCTCTTAAAACTCAGGCACCCTTAACCCAGCACTCCACTGCCAACCACTAAACTGCCTGCTTTTCCAAATTAAACTTATTGTCTGAGCTGGAATTTATCATTTACATGCACATTATCCTCCTTAAAGACATGTATTTAATCAATCATGAAAAAAAAAGAATAATGTGTGGGATGCACCCTTCAGCGCATAATATCTAGGTACATAAGAAACCATGACTAATAAGTGCCAATCTTTTTGTCAGCATGTGAAACACGCATGAAAGTTTTATGTATTCACTCTTTAAGTACGCTAGGATGGGAACCTAATTCAAGCACACATTCTTGTATAGATGTTGTAGGTAGCCGTTTTGATGGATTTCAGGGTTTTTCTTTTTTTGTTTATATGTAATATAGAAAATGAAAGTTTTGAAGGACAGGTTTTCTACACACCCCTGTTAAAATGGCAGGTTTTTGTGAAGTAAAAAAAAAAAGAAAAGAAACTAAGATAAATCATGTCAGAACTTCTTCCACCCTCAATGTGAAATTACAACATAAAAGTGAAATGGAAAAATAATCAAACATTTTAGGAATAAATAAAAAAGTTACAATAACCTGGTTGGATAAGTGTGCATACTCTTTTATAATTGGGGATATGGCTGTGTTGAGAATGAACCAATCACATTCGATCTCATGTTCAAAAGTAACTATCATAGAGCTGTCATCAATGAAATTATTCTGATTAACCCCAAATAAAGACCAGCTGTTTCTTTAGGATTTTATTTACATCGTCTTGGTTTCATCTGACTGTTGAAGCCATGATCCGCAAATAGCTTATAAAGCCTGTATGGTATCTCACTTGTCAAAAGATGTGGACCAGGAGAGGGGTATATAAGAATTTCCAAAACATTAGATGTACCATGGAGCATCATGAAGTGGAGAAAATGGGGTATCAAAGTGATGATTACCAAGAACAGGACGTCCCACCAAAATTTATAAAAGGACAAGACAAAAACTCAATTCAATTCAATTCAATTCAATTTTATTTGTATAGCGCTTTTTACAATAGACATTGTCTCAAAGCAGCTTTACAGAAATATCAACATGGTATACAGATATTAAAGGTGCGAATTTATCCCAACTGAGCAAGCCACTGAGTGGCGACGGTGGCAAGGAAAAACTCCCTAAGATGTTTTAAGAGGAAGAAACCTTGAGAGGAACCCGACTCAGAAGGGAACCCATCCTCATCTGGGTAACAACAGATAGTGTGAAAAAGTTCATTATGGATTTATATGAAGTCTGTATGGCCTTAGGAGCATACAGGAGTAAAAACTGACCAGGGAGGCTGCCAAGAGAACAACGGCAACGTTTAAAGGAGCTGCAGGAATTTCTGACAAGTACTGGTTACTCTCTGTATGTGACACCAGTCTCATAGTCTTCAAATGTCTGGGTTATGGGGTAGGGTGGCTAGATGGAAGCCCTTTCTCAGAACAAAAACGTGGTAAAATGTTATGATCTGATGAGAACAATTCCAAAAAGGTATATTGATTCTATAATTCCAAAAGATATATTTGGTGCAAAAAATCAGTTCACCATAAGAACACCATACCCATGGTGTTGGCAGCATTAGGTTTTACAGCTGATTTTCTTCAGCCAGGCTTTTATCAAGGTAATGGGAATCATGAATATCTGCAAATACCAGTCGGTTTTTAGTGCAAAACATTCAGATATCTGCTAGTAAGCTGAAGATGAAAAGAAATACCACTTTTCAGCACGACAGTGACCCAAAGCATGCACCCATATCAACAAAGGAATGGTGTAATAAAATCAAAAGGTGCTTCAACAGAGTATTAGTTTAGGGATGTACACGTTTATGCAACTAGGTTATTGTACGTTTTTTTTTATTATTATTTTGTCCCTTAAAAAGGTTTTTGATTGTTTTTCTTTCTTTTTTTTTTTAAACAGGTTATATAAACTTTTGAAAAGAGCTTCCATTAATGTTCACATCAGACATGAGAATGAAGAAAAATGTGTCTCAGTGACTTTGACTGTGGCATGGTTGTTGGTACCAGAGGGACTGGTTTGAGTATTTCAGAAACTGCTGATCTTCTGAGATTTTCCCACAAAGTCTCTTGAGTTTATACAAAATGGTGCAAAAAACATTGAGTGACAGACACTTATGTGGGTGGAAACACCTTGTTGATAAGAGAGGTCAGAGGAAGTATATAGTAACTCAAACAACCACTGTTTACAACTATGGTGAGCAGAACAACAGCTCAGCATGCACAAAACATCGAACCTTGAGGTGCACTGGCTACAACAGCTGAAGACCACATTGGGTTCCACTCCTGTCAGCCAAGAACACGAAGCTGAGTCTATCACGGGAACAAACTCGACAGAATACGCATTTTCTGGTTTTGGTGAGCCTGTGCCCATGTAGCCTCAGATTCCTGTTCTTGGCTGACGGGATTGGAACTCAATGTGGTCTTCAGCTGTTGTAGCTCATCCACCTCAAGGTTCGATGTTTTGTGCATTTACTTTGACTGAAGTCACATCAACATTAACTGAAGCTCTTGACCTTTATCTGCATGATTTTTGCATTACTCTGCTGCCACATGATTGGCTGATTGGATAACTGCATGAAAGTGCAGGTGTATAGGTGTTCCTTTTAAAATGGACGGTGTGTGTGGGGCGGCTGTGGTTCAGGTGGTAGAGCGGGTTGTCCACTGGTCATAGGGTTGGCGGTTCGATTCCCGGCCCACGTGACTCCACATGCCGAAGTGTCCTTGGACAAGACACCCCAAGTTGCTCCTGATGGCAAGTTAGCGCCTTGTATGGCAGCTCTGCGACCATTGGTGTGTGTGAATGGGTGAATGAAACACAGTGTAAAGCGCATTGGATAAAAGTGCTATAAGTGCGCCATTTACCATTTTTATATGTATGTATGTATGTCTGTATGTGTAACTAGCTGTATAAAGTTAGAGGAACATGTATAAATAGCCATATGCTTTATCTACTGTATTTTTCCTTCTATACTGGACGTTCTTGTGAAAGTGTTGTAAAAGTCAAAATATATCATTCACATCCCAGGGTAAGTAAATTTCTTAGAGAATATTTTAGTGGAATATTTGCAAGGAATTGTGTTTTCGTGACTTACAATGGTCCAGAAGTGCTCACAGCCCACTTCTTTGTGCTGGTGTTCAATAGTAAAACCCATTCCACATGAGCCCTGAGCAATTTATCATCCCACTATAATCAGAATCCTGAAAGTCTGATTCAGGAAGCCAAGTGCAGAGAGCTGAGGTTTGTTTGCGCAGTCCTTTTTGGTTTATAGAAATGTGAAAGTCAGGTTTATAGGGTCCTCTCTGTGTCTGTGTTTCACTCAGACCCCATGCACCTGCACTGCAGATCAAAGGGCATTAGTCTTGTACTCGAACAACCTCTGGACCCATGGTGCGTTTGCGTTAATATATTGTCCATTCACAAAAGCTGGTGATTACTCCCCCGTCCCTCTGCCTTCCCCCTGCGCTCCTCCCAAAGGCTTTTATTCCTTAAATGATACAAAAGCGATAATTGGGTTGCTTTGAGATGAGGTGTCGATGGGGAAGGGGATCTGCCATCAGGGTGAATTCTGTTAAACGGTTCTGTTTCCCCCCCGCCTTCCTATCCCCAATCTCTCATTTTCTTTGTACCACTTCTCTCCCTCTTATCCATGTGGGGTCACCAGGATCACTAGCTTTTCTCCAAATGGCCATTTTGGCTGGCAGGTGCATTATACTTTTTTATTTCCAGATTGTTTTAACGTTGCTAATGCCTGGCAGGTTGATTGCTTGGGCCTGGCTGGCAGAGAAAGGGCTGCGGCATGCGCTTGGGCCCTGGACCGAAAGACACTGATTACTGTTTTCGTCTGAGCCTGATTGAGGCCCTTGAAAGGAAAGATTTTACCCTTCTGTGCTCTATCCTTGCCTGACTAAGGGCCCAGTGCATTGAGATGGCTTGTGTCATCAGCGTGACTCTGTAAACTCATCAGAACAATCCCCTTCCTCCCCTCCCCTTTTTTCCTCATTCCTGGTCTCCCTCCCCCTACTTTCCTCCCCTCACTCAAAACCCTGTTTGAAAGAGAGGGATGAAGACATCCCTAATGGAAGACCTGACAGATGACATTATGAATTTGATTTTCTCAGAAAAGGGCGATCTTTCCCTCCTGCTGCAGAGCCTTTATAATAACTCTCACAAAATCTGGCTAATTTCTGCAGAATGGTATGTCTGTAATTTATCTTCCTTTCGAGTTTCGCTGTATTCAGCATATGTTAACATTTCCCCCCCATAAGTTTGCAATAAGCGATGGACTTGTTTCAGATGATTAGAATGTATGTATATGTGCATTTGTGTGTTTGAGAAAAGCTTGACCTTTTGTTTGAGTAGTGTGTAGCTTGCCAGCTGGTCAGAGCCACAAGCTGTATTTGTTGCACATCCTCGCTGTTTGAATAGGAGTTGTCGGACCCCCTGTTGTGTTGGTAATTGCACAGGCTTGTGGTTCCGGAGAGAGTCTTGAGAAGGGGCAGTCAGGCAGAAAAAAAACTCAGTGCCATCTCTATGCCACCTCCCTATCGCACACAATCCCAACAGAGCCATCTGCCTCACGCACTCCACCCGTCAGCTGGCGTGGCCAATGGCAGAGGTTTAGGGCACCTGCTGCCCGCCCTCCTGCTCTGCATGTGAGAGTTGTGTGTACGCGTGTGTTACTGTGTCTGTCCGTGTATTCGAAAGCCGAGAGGATAACAGTGCAAACAAGTGTACTCCCTGTACAATAGTGTACCTCGTTAACTAAGGGGCTGTGGGGGAAGAAGGACCCTGACTGTGTTTTAACATGGTCTTGTTACTAATGAAAAGATGAGCAACTATAGGAGAGGTGACATTGTGATGGGAGGGTGGTTAACTGAGGTATTTGTCTAGGCTTTGTTCCATTTCTGAGCTAGTGTTTTCACAGTAACGTCTTGGAAACAGTGTCAAAAAGGAGCTTTGGTGTATTCAAATAGGGGCGCACGTTTCGTATGAAAGGCCTACCATACAATATTTTCTGATCGCTCAAAGTTGTGGCCAGTGTTGATGTTTCTCAGTGTGTTAGACCCAAGTTTGTGATTTGATTGATTGATTGATGAGTGTAATTTACCAACACAATGTGAAAATGTGAATATTTGACAGTTTTGTCTCATTTTCACTGTATCCCTGCCTCTGCGCTTGTGAATTTAAAATTATTATTTGTCTTCATAGCTAAATAACTATAGCAAGTTCAGCATTCAGCTTAATCCCAGCATAAACCATATTCCCCAGTTTACTAGCAGCAATGTCCTTATGACATGACTCACTGAAATGGTGAGTGTATTATGCGTTTGTCTTGATTTTTATTTGAACACATGACGATACATGTTTAATAAGTACAGTTATACGTGATCTTTCATCCTTTTTTCAACCCGTTATCATAAAAATCAACTGTTTGGTACATGATTGTCAGTTTTCTATTGATTTTAATATGTATTGGAAGTCCTTTTTTTTTTTTTTTTTTTTAAATATAAACAAAAGCTAAATGTACTATCTTTCCAGTTGTACAGGACTGTAATTTATGGTGACGTTTCTGGTCGTTCTCTTGTAAATGTTGTGTGATTTAATGGCCTGATAACTCATGATGGCTTGATTTCCTCAACAGAGGAAGAAGAGGAGGAAGAGCTGCCTCCTGCAGAAGCAGTGACCGAGGTGAAGAAGGAGACATCAGTGCAGGAACAAGAAGAAGAAGGTAGGTGTCAAATGATCGGAAGACACAGTATTTATCTTTATTTTTATACATTTGTGCACAGATTTTAACTTGGTTCATGATCAACACGATTCAATTTTATTTATAGAGCTTTTAACAAAACATCACATTAGATTTTGGTCTGTACCTGGCAAGCCATAGGCAACATTGGCAAGGAAAAACTCCGCAAAACTATTAACCAATGTAGCACGGATAAAATAGGGGGAAATATGATCAACTTTCCGATTCTAGTAAGGATTTTGCTAAGGCTGTTGCATTCTGCAGTAACTGGAGGTTGTCCTAGTACATCTCCGTGAGCTTCAAACGTGTAACCCGAGACATTAATCACACTTAGGTCTTAATGCTGCATATTATGTAACTTAAAGAGAAACTGTGCGAAGCTGAATAATAAGAGAGACTAAATTTTATATATCGAAATAAGAACATACTTCGATCGGTCTTTCTTTGTTAGTGTACTTTGAAATTTAGAGATCTATACAAATGTAGCTGAAATTTGCACTGGCTCTAAAAGATATTCACGGGTTACTAAATAATAAGAAAGCTTATGTCTAGTCTTTCTACTTCTGTCTTGTCAGAATTACTCACTTATTCAGCATCTTTTGTCAAACGTCCTTTATGTATTCCTTTACATAACTTTGTTAATCTGGTATTATCTGGCTATACTGAAATACACTATACGGCTAAAAGTATATGGACACCTGACCATCAGCATATGTGGGCCTTCCCTGGACTGTAGCCACAAAGTTTAAAGCACACAATTGTCTAGAATGTCTTTGTATGCGGTAGCATTACAATTTTCCTTCAGTGGAATTAAAGGGCTGACCCCAAACCCATTCCAGCATGACAATGGCTCTGTGCACAAAGCGAGGTCTATTAAGACATGGTTTGCCAAGGTTGGAATGGAAGAACTCAAGTGTCCTGCACAGAGCCCTGACCTCACCCCCACTGAACACCTTTAGGCTATTCATTTAACTCCAATGAAAAAAAAACTATTCTAGAAGAATATTGTGATCTGTGGTATCAAGATACGAAGCAACACATGCAAGCATACACAACCTTGATCAGAGGCCAGTAGTAGGTCATTTACTGCTTTAACCAACACTGTTTCAGTACTTAGATGGCCTGAAGTCTGACTGAAAGATGTATTGTATGTGATTCCTACACAGATATAAGCTTAGAGGTACAATCTTTTCTAATACCTTGGAGATAAAGTTGAGGTTTGGTATTGGTGTGTAGTTTAACAGCTGACAATAGTCAGGATGGTTTTATTGGTCGCTATGTGATGAAGTGTCCAACTGTCTGACTTTAAAGAAATTCTCAGAATTTTCTGTCTTATGTTTTTGTCATATGCTAAATCAAGTCATTGCTGTTATATATTGTTAGTGTTTGTGCTTTGGTGGTGGTCTTGCACGGACTGTATTGAATATTTTGACAGGAAGTGATGTATCCATTTGAACCCCTCTGTCTTTAGTGCCCCCTCATGAGCTTACCGAGGAGGAGAAGCTGCAGATCCTGCACTCGGAGGAATTTATGGACTTCTTTGACCACAGCACACGCATCATCGAGAGAGCTTTGTCCGAACGTGTCGATGTTTTCTTTGACTACAGTGGCCGTGACCTTGAGGACAAGGAGGGGTAAGAAGCCAAGATGGTCTACATTTTACAACAGCTTTATCTTTTCGCATAGGAGATAAGGATAGAGGCAGCTGTTTTAATGATAAAACAATACCCTGTGTTGCAGTGAGATGCAGGCTGGAGCAAAACTGTCTCTGACCAGACAGTTCACGGATGAGCGCTGGTCCAAACACAGGGTGGTCACCTGCCTGGATTGGTCCCCACAGGTAACTAAAGAATACATTCTCAGAGCCATATGGGCTGAATTTACAGGTGACAAGCAGAATACTGCCAAATCTGTTCAGTTTGATCCACTTCATATAAAGATATATTTAATTCTGTTGTCCTACCTAATGCTTATTAAGAAATGAGACATTACAAAAAAGATGCACGTACTGTTTATTTGTATTCATTATATTTTTAGTCCAAAGTTGTATTCGAGTGCAACAAGTGTCATGTCATGCCATTTTCCCTGTTAACAAATCTCCATGCAGTGCCTTTGATATCAAGATACAAGCAGTGAAGGAGCACCTTGCACAAGGCCTGAAAGCCTGCTTGAGAACATTTAAACAGTGACATACATTGATCAGGAGTGTGAAAATGGGGAAAATCTCCATGTCAGAACTCAGTCGTATGCAAAAACAGCAGAACATACACGAGAATGTAATAGTGTCAAGTCGTTTCTCTATCTCTCTTGGTTTAGAGGTTAGCACATTTGCCTCACACCTCGGGGGTTGGGCGTTTGATTTCCGCCTCTGCCTTGTGTGTGCGTGGAGCTTGGATGCTCTCCCAGTGCTTTGGGGTTTGCTCCTTGTACTCCAGTTTCCTCCCCCAGTCCAAAAACATGCACTGTAGGCTGATTGGCATCTCTAAATTGTCTGTAGTGTGTGAATGGGTGTGTGAGTGTGTGTGCGAGATTGTGCCCTGCGATGGGTTGCCACCCCATCCAGTGTGTCTCCCGCCTTGTGCCCCAAGTCCCTGTGTAGTCCCTGGGTACAGAAATGGATGGATGTTGCGATGGCCAATTTGTGTAAAAAATAGATTTTAGGTCAAATGTTTTCAGTTCTCTGTTTGTATACAGTGTCGGTGTTCTAGTGACATTTAAATGGTGAATATAGATAGAATTTCTCAAACATATGGATTTGTTTTTTACTCTCTCTCTCTTCCTCCCTCCCATCCTGTGTGTGTGTGTGTGTGTGTGTGTGTGTGTGTGTGTGTGTGTGTAGGTATGTGTGTGTGTGTGTGTAGGTGTGTGTGTGTGTGTGTGTGTGTGTGTGTAGGTCATGTGTGTGTGTGTGTGTGTGTGTAGGTATGTGTGTGTGTGTGTGTGTGTGTGTGTGTAGGTATGTGTGTGTGTGTGTGTGTGTGTAGGTATGTGTGTGTGTGTGTGTGTGTGTAGGTATGTGTGTGTGTGTAGGTGTGTGTGTGTGTGTGTGTAGGTATGTATGTGTAGGTATGTATGTGTGTATATGAGTGTGTATATGAGTGTGTGTGTGTTTGTGTATGTATGTATGTGTGTGTATTATCACTCTTGATTGGGGGGGAAAGTGTTAGTGTTGCTTCATATCTGAGCATTTGTTATGATTTAGTTTAGTATTGTCTATAATTTTGAACAAAAATAGAACCCCCCCCCCCCCTCCCCCAAAAGACAAGATTTGCAAGAGCGATCAATATATACATGGTCAAATCTTGTCTTGTCTTTGTACAAAGTTAATGTAGGTATCACCAGAAAGACGTTCCTCTTCCTCACATTGTATGAAGCTTGATTGTGTGCTTTTGGATAACAGTGACTCAAAGGATTAGTAGGTGATGTTTGGGTTTTGTTTTCTCTCTTTTCAGTCTACAAGTTTGAACTTAAAGATCACTGTCACATTTATTTATTAATTACATCATGGAAATTGCCTCTGGACTGTCAAAGCGAAAAAGCTTGATCAGAAGCACGGAGGCACTGCATCTAGTTATGAGTAATCGCCTCAGTGTGCTCTCCTGCTATCTCAATTTCACTGCCTCTAGTAAATGTGTACAATCTAAACAGACATGGATTATTGTTTTAGCTGCTGCGGTTTCTCCAGAGGCCTAAATATGTGTTTTGGCAACTCGTGGTTGAGGTGGCATGATTAAGTTCCACTCTGCTGTGTGATGTATATAGGGAGTAAATGACTTCTGGCACTAGTTGTGTACCCAAAACCATTTCTCACCGCACCGATTTGTGTTGTCATTTTTCTGTGCTAATGTATTACGGACATAACCGAATCTTTTCGTTTACATTAGTAGAGGCAGTAGTTAAGCGTTCGTTTCATCTGTGGTAAAAGATTTGGTTCTGCAGGGTATTACAAGTCTTACTGAGATTTGAATGTGAAGCAGGTCGCAGCAGTAGCCAGAGGCAGTGCATCTCTGGAGCAGCTCATAGTAGTCTGCAGTCTGCTGCTGGTGCATGTTAGCTTTTATTTACCGTCACCGCTGCTGAGGAAAAGTTTCCCTGTAATAAATCTTGTTGAAGCAGTGACGCGTTCTGGCTGGCATCCACACTTACACTCACGCGCGCACACGCGCACACACACACACACACCACAGCAGGAGGCAAGAGGAAAAGCGCCTGAGGGAGTGTGTGTGTGTATGTGTGTATGTGTGTGTGTGTGTGTGTGTGTGTGTGTGTGTGTGTGTGTGTGTGCGCGCTACATGTTACAAGGTTTTTTTTTCTCTGTGTGTGCAGTATCCTGAGCTGCTGGTTGCCTCCTATAACAACAACGAGGAGGCACCGCATGAGCCTGATGGAGTGGCGCTGGTCTGGAACATGAAGTATAAGAAAACTACGCCCGAGTATGTCTTTCACTGCCAGGTAAGAGAGGAAGTACCACCCTCTCAATTCAGCAGCCCACAAATATCCACATACAAACAAACTGACTGAAATAACATTTAACACACACGCATACACTAACACACCCTCTGAACCCCCCACCCCACCAGTCTGTCTCTCTCTCTCTCACACACACACACACACACACACACACACACACACACACACACACACACAGGTAACTGTTTCTCTGACCAACATGATCTGCTGCCAATTTTCCTGTCATCCGCTCTTCGTCTTCTCTCATCCCTCTGCACAGTTCTGTGATTTCATCATGCTGGTATTCTCTCTCTCTCTCTCTCTCTGTCTCTCTCTCTCTCACACACACATACACACACACAGTGTTAACCAAAACAGAATATTGCACTAATATGTCAGTTGAAGATTGTCTTAAACATAAAAAATGCCATTTGATACAAAAAAAAAAACCCAATAATTGATCTCACACACACACAATCTGTATGGATCGAAAGCTTACAGATTACAGAGAATGTGTTATGTTAGAGTGTTTTTATGCAAAAATGATCATAAAGATTGTGCAGCGCTTACACTAACACACACAGGTATTGGGTTGAAGAACGTAGGGTGACCATACGTCCTCTTTTTCTGGCCTTAAAAAAGCGTCTGGCCAATATTTCTAAATTTGAGAAAACGTCCAAGATTCTGTTTTAATTTCATTATGATGTGCCTATGGTCTAATACTGCATCATGTGTGCACATATTTGCATTTCTTTAAACCCTCTCTGTAATTCCCGCCTTCTCTCGTACCAATTGGTCGATTATAAAAGGCTTGCAGTAACCAAATTCCTGCCTCTCAACTATTATTCTACTGTCGGCGAACGCGCGAAGATGAAGCGTTCTTGTATATGGCATCAAACAGTTGCTTGACAGTAGCAGCAAATGACAGAAGTCCTGAGTCAAAACAATGCCCATGACCATATAAGGTCATTTTTTATTTCATGTTATCGCAGTAATTCCTATTACATGGCCATTCAAATGTGTAAATGACGGTAGAAGGTACACTCGTGGCATCTAAAATTTTATTTTATTCCATGGACATTCAAAAGAATGTTGGAAAAACGTGGGCAGGGTGAAACCGATTTTACATACAGTGCCCTCCACTAATATTGGCACCCTTGGTAAATATGAGCAAAGAAGGCTGTGAAAAAATGTCTTTATTGTTTAACCTTTTGATCTTTTGTTCAAAAAATTAACTAATATACTCAGCTCTCATGGATATCAAACAATTGCAAACACAGGTTTATCAAAACAAATCTTTGTTAAATATAGGTGTGCAACAATTATTGGCACCCTTTTAGTCAATACTTTGTACTACCTACCTTTGCCAAGATAACAGCTCTGAGTCTTCTCCTATAATGCCTGATGAGGTGAGAATACATAGCAAGGGATCTGAGACCATTCCTCCATACAGAATCTCTCCAGATCCTTCAAATTTTGAGGTCCATGCTGGTGGACGCTCCTCTTCAGTTCACCCCACAGGTTTTCTATGGGTTTCAAGTCAGGGGACTGGGATGGCCATTGCAGGACCTTGATTTTGTGTTCAGTAAACCATTTTTGTGTTTATTTTGATGTATGTTTTGGGTCATTGTCCTGCTGGAAGATCCAACCACGGCCCATTTTAAGCTTTCTGGCAGAGGCCGTCAGGTTTTCATTTAATCTCTGTTGATATTTGATAGTCCATGATGCCATGTGTCCTAACAAAATGTCCAGGTCATCTGGAAGAAAAACAGCCCCAAAACATTAAAGAGCCACCACCATATTTAACCGTGGGCATGAGGTACTTTTCCATATGGCTAGCTCTCTGTGTGCGCCAAAACCACCTCTGGTGTTTATTGCCAAAAAGCTCTATTTTGGTTTCATCTGACCATAGAAACAGATCCCATTTGAAGTGCCAGTAGTGTCTGTCAAACCGAAGACGCTTGAGTTTGCTTTTGGAGGAGAGTAGAGGCTTTTTTCTTGAAACCCTTCCAGCAGCTTATGGTGATGTAGGTGACTTCAGATTGTAGTTTTGGGGCCTTCTGCAATTCTCCAGCTGTGATCCTTGGAGATTTTTTAGCCACTCAAACCATCCAATTCCAGTTTTTTTCATAACATTTCCAGTTGACTGGAACTTCTTAATTATTGCCCTGATGGTGGAAATGGGCATTTTCAATGCTTGTGCCGTTTTCTTATAGCCACTTCCCGTTTTCTGAAGCTCAACAACCTTTTTCTGCAGATCAGAGATGTATTCCTTGGTCTTACCCATTATTATGAATGACTAAGGGAATTTGGCCTATGTGTTACCTCATATTTATACCCCTGTGAAACAGGAAGACATAGTTGAACAATTTCCTGTTCCTAGTCACCCAGGTATACTAACTTTTTTTTTTTTTTTAATATCAGTGGGAATATACCCCCAGGAAAAAAAAAAGATGTGCTCTTTCTGGAAATCCAGAATATGGTCACCCTAGAAGAACAACGGTATATTATTCAGTAACCTCTCAAAAAGGTATACTTGTAAGAAACAGCTTAGTTAATAAAAAGGCACAATGTAGATACCAAGACCAGCTAAATATTTTGGGGAATAAGCGCATTTATATTTTTAAATAAGAACATAATTAGATGAGATGTGCTCCAGTTTGAAATTTAGAGAACTGTAGAGCTGAAATTTCCACTGGCTCTAGCATGCATGTTTTACTTCTAGTTCTAGGTGTGTGTGTGTGTGTGTGTGTGTGTGTGTGTGTGTGTTTTTTGTGTGTGTGTGTCTGTGTGTGTGTGTGTGTGCACATACGCCCTGAGGTAGTGTTCCGTGGACATGCTGAGTAGAACCACATGTGCTGGCCTTCAGAGCGGATACATGACTCACACACACTACACACACTCAGCAAACTCCATACATACATATAAGTGTGAACTTGTTTTTTCTCCCCCTGTCTGTGTGTGTGAGAGAGAGTGAGTTGGAGAGAAAGACCGCGATTGATGGAGAATGACTCCAAAAATGGATTTTTCACCATTCTCTGAAAGCTGAAGAGGAACGTTTCCCAAACCCCCCTACCCCCCCACCCCCCCCAACTCCAGTTTGGGAAATTTCCTCAGAGGATTTAAAGACAGTGTTTGATTAGATGGTGCTGGATTATATTGGATACAGTAGGGGGTTAGGTCTGGCTGAACCATTCAGTAGCTGAAAACTCAGTGGTGCTGGTGGACCATTTCCAGTTTAATGAACAGCTGTATCTCATATTCACTCATGCACGCACTTACCCAGCCACTCATCCATTCACTCAAGAAAATGTGTGCGCCTCAAATACAAATGATGCTCTTCACATCGATGTATAGTTCATCACAAAGTATCACGCATCCACTATTAGAATATGTTCTGCATGATTGAGTTACAGCAGGAGACAAATGACTGCTTCTTATTCACCTTTAGTAGAAATGCAGCACTTTCTGTTAAGGTTCTATTAATGGACATTACGTAGTGTGTAGCTATGATGAACACACCATGTATTTCATTATTACTACACCAGAAGTAAAATTAACAAAAGTAACCAAGACTTCTTGTTAATTGACATTTAATTTTTTATGTATAATATAATAATCAAAGATAATCAACACCTAGATGAACCAACGCTAAATCGTTGTTGTGGGTAAAATGGCAGATTTCTGGACAAATCAGAAGGAAGAGGATAAATTATTTGTTGATGTGTCATTTTAAATAATATTGTTTATTTTGACCCCTGGTAAAGATCGTCTGCTCTTGTGTTTTGGTTTTAATCGGGATCATCCGCGAACCGTATGCTGTTTTCTGTATACTGTTTCATGAAGTACGATAAGAATCGAAATCGACAACAAATGCCTATAACTTACATTTGTGTAAAAATATTGTTCATAATGTATGACCTAATAATGGTTTTGGCTTACCACATGTCCTACCTTAAGATGTCTTTCTTGGAGTTGTTGATGCTGCTTGGGGGAAAACCGAGCAACATTTTGAAAGCTTTGCACATCCTCTGCCTGTAGTTCTCTGCGATCGCAACAGCCAAGGCTTCTCCCACATCCTCTTTCGTTTCGTGCTTTGTCTTTTCAGGCACACGTAAGGACACATAAAGAGTAATAGTAAAATTTGAATGTGGATCATCCATTTTAAAACAAGTCTGACTGTCCATAAAAAGTTTGTTGGTGTCTGTTGGGGCAGCGTGAACATGACGGTTGTGTTTCCCAACATTCTGAATCCAACAGCCAACTTTTAAAATTTGGTTATTGTCGATCAGCGTCTGTCGGTGCAGCGTGAACCAGGCTTTACTGTATATCACAGCACTGCTGAATTCTTGAGTCTAATTGGTCAGAAGGTCTTGAATCACTTTCTATATCTGACAGTAGTTTTGGCTATAATTCAAATCATAGGTTTCCTTTAATGCACTCGTTCTGTTATCGATGACTTGTATGGCCGACTCGCTACCAAATCTAAGGCTAATAATAAGGGTTTTTTTTTAAAAAACAACGACGTTTTTTATTTTACCCTGTGTAGGAGTCAAAAATACATTACAGAATTAGACAACATTAGACAAATAAATAAATAAGAGTGAGCGCGATCAAAAGAATATATGTATGTATAAATGTGCATACATGTATAATGAAACAAACAAAAAAAACAAATAGGGTACAGTCTAGTTGCAACTTAGCATAATTACAGTTTAATTTACGACAATAATCCATCATTTCATCTATTATATAATTACTATTTCTAAATTTTCCACAAATTCCTTCCATCTTTTCCACAACATTTTTGTTTTTTAATTTGAAAGAAAAGGATTTCCATTTTATATATTTCAATTACAATTGCTATCCAGTCTTCTATAGTAGGTGAAGTAGGTTGAAGCCATGTATGAGTAAGAGCCTTTTTAGCTGCAACCAGAAATATTCTCCATAGGTATAATGGATAATTGGTTTTATGCAAGTCCAGATTTCCTAAATATAAGACATAAAATTGGAATGGAATTTTGATCTTTAATCTAGCTTCTAATGTCTTGTGTATATCTTTCCAAAATATGTGAATGACTGGACACGCCCAAAATATATGGTGATGATTTGCTGCTTCTGAAGTACAGTGTCTCCAACACCCTGATCCTGTTTCACTCTGGCACTTTTGAGCCGGCGAAGTAAAAAATCTAATTACATTTTTCCAGGCAAATAACCTCCATTGGTTGGAGCCTGTGGTTTTCCATTGGGATGTTTTTAACCAAGCCTCTTCTGTTATAGTCATGTTTCCTTCCTTCTCCCATTTAATTCTGACAAAAGAGCTGGATTCTGGTGTGTGATTTTGAAGACGAAGAGGAGAGTCCACCAGCGTGGACCTCAAAATTTGAAGGATGTGGAGAGATTCTGTATGATGGAATGATCTCAGATCCCTTGCCATGTATTCTCCAACTTCATCAGGCATTATAGGAGAAGACTCAGAGCTGTTATCTTGGCAAAGGGAGGTAGCACAAAGTGTTGACTAAAAGGGTGCCAATAATTGTTGCATTTTTGTAAATTTTATGAACAAAAGATCAAAATGTTAAACAATAAAGGCAATTTTCACAGCCTTTTTTGCTCATATTTACCAAGGGTGCCAATATTAGTGGAGGGCAATGATAAAGTTTAGAAATAACCTTACTAATTGTAGTGGCCTTATATGCAGGCAAGAGTATCTTCACCAAATAATTCCCAATTCCCCTTCTTGTTCACTGTTGAGCTGAAGTGGTGTCTTATTTGAAAGTATCTATACATGTCATGATTACCCAACTCGAACCGATTCTTAAACTCTTGAAAGGTTAAGAAAATATTGTTGCGCGTGATAGAATAATATGATGTAACTCCTTTCTTAAACCATTTCTTAAAAACTTCGTCTAAATAATTAGGGGTAAACTCTGCATCATGTGCATAAAAAACGTTATTTAATAAATATATGGCTGATTAAAGCTTTCTAAAAGGAGATGTTTCTTTCTCTTGTGGTCGCACTTTGGAACCATCAGTAAGTTTTATGTCACAGGAAAGTGTTCAGAACAGATGGAGTTTGTGCTTTCTAAGAAAGAAAAGAGAGGGTGGTTGAGAGAACGACTGTTTGTAGCTACTATAGTGTAACTTGTCTTACCACTGTGGTTTAAAAGGAATAAAACACTTTGGGATGTTTTGTTATAGGAAAAAAATCCTTCTTTGGTGTTGGTAACTTCACTTTGTGGCAGGTCACATCACACCACTCCTTCATGGATTATTTTCCTAAAAAAAGCATGCTTTGTCGTGTTTTTTTCTTGTTCTTTTTAAAAAAAAATTTTTATAAACATTACTTACTATAATTAACTAATGCTGAAGGTTTATAGTTTGTTCATGATTGTTCATTATGTTACATTCACATAATTTGAATGCACTAAAACATGGCTGTGGTCTCATTCTATCCATCTTACTGTTCAAACACATGACCCATTTCCTCTCTCTCTCTCTCTCTCTCTCTCTCTCTCTCTCTCTCTCTCTCTCTCTCTCTGTAGTCTGCAGTGATGTCAGCTGCGTTTGTTAAGTTCCACCCTAACCTGGTAGTAGGTGGTACGTATTCAGGACAGATTGTGCTATGGGACAATAGGAGTAACAAGCGAACTCCAGTGCAGAGGACCCCGCTTTCGGCCGCTGCTCACACGGTAACTCTACCCGCATCATCGAGAGCCCCGTGAAGCAGCAGAATGTGTTCATGTTGATTAAAACAGTAGCTGCAACACGAATCACTCGTACAGAATGCAATTTAAGCCATAGGTTCCATGTAATCACTCATGAGGGATGGGGTACGATACGATGCACACGGTCACTGAGCCATACAAATCATTAGACTATAAATAGCAGCACTAGAATTTCTGTAACATATACGTGGGACGTTAAGTAGGATAATTTAGACCGAATAAATTTCTCTTTCAATGCGGAATTGTTTTTTTTTGTTTTGTTTAGTTTTTTTTTGCTATACTGCAAGAATTCCACAACTAATCATGTCCTATATTTAATCATTCCTGGTGATGTATTCATATAGCAGATAACAACAGTACCATTTTTTTGTGTGTCTGTCTTGTATATCCCCCAATTTTCCGTCTCTCTTTTGTAGCATCCTGTTTATTGTGTGAATGTCGTCGGCACTCAGAATGCTCACAACCTGATCAGCATCTCCACCGATGGCAAAATGTGCTCATGGAGTCTGGACATGTTGTCCCAGCCTCAGGTACCCGAATTCCTCTTTTCTTTCAATATGTTACTTATAGCAAAAAACAAAAATTTGACATACATTTCTCCCAGTATCCACACTCTTAGCCCTTATTACCGAGTATGGACATGGAAATCATTCTTGTAGGTTTGAGTCAGAGTACTGCGGTAATTGCTTAGGAAAGAGCCTTAGTGTAGAATCGGGGTCTAAGGGATGCACTCAAGGGGAAGTGGTTTGGAAATGCATCTGGACTTGGCAGGCAGTTTGCTCAGCTCTTTAAAGACTCAGCAATTTTTTTTTGGGGGGGGGGGGGGGGGGGGCTAAACGGCTGCTCCCTTGTCTTATATATTTAAAGTGTGAATAACATTACCTTCGTCATTCATAAAGTTTGCCAAACCCCAAGGTCAACCGTGAAGCATTTATGAAGTGCTAGCTGTATTGACATCATCCATGACGAAAGTGCCAAGAGAGGTTATTTACTGGAGGTTATTTACTGTGCTGTGAGACGTGTGCTGTGTGTTTGTGCGGATGTCACACTCGGTGTCTCTCTTACAGGACAGTATGGAGTTGGTGTTTAAGCAGTCTAAGTCTGTAGCAGTCACTTCCATGTCTTTCCCCCTGGGTGACGTCAATAACTTTGTGGTAGGCAGCGAGGACGGATCGGTCTATACGTCCTGTCGGCACGGCAGGTAAATCACACACTTCCAAAATCTTGTGCAGTAAGGGTGTACATCTGATTATCCTATATTCTAATGGACTGGAAACAATGGAAATGAACACACACGCACAAGCCTAGTGGAAACAACTAATCCCACTTCTATATTTCTTGTGGGTTTTTGGTTAAAGTATGAAATGTTTGTGGAAAACACAGCATCATAATTCATTCAGGAATTAACGAGTCGTTAGAACAGAAGAGGAAAAGCAGAAGTGTTCCCGTTGACTGGGATTTCTTGAAGCTATCCGTATGGCGAGTAGGTAAGGTTTCTTGTGCGTAGACGGAAATGTATTTGGAGCCAGCAAGAGCAGTTCAGTCAGTCAGCGAGATGTTCATCTGCGTGTTTGTGCTCAGATGTGATTGAGAGAGCTGCAGTGTTTCCACTTCATTTATGATGCTATGATTATGATATTCCCATCTCAACCCAGCTAATAAGACAGAAGCACCTCTCACACTGGCTATTTACCTCTCAGAGTAATGAGTACACATAGACACACACACACGCGTGCACACACACACTCATGTACGCATACAGTTATGTGAAGGCTTTATTTGTGTAGTGGAGCTTTTTTGTGCAGAATTAGCTCGTAACCTTAATATGCGGCAAAGTGTTTATGATCATAAAACAGCTGATGTTTAACTCTTATAAAATATTAGGAACTTTTTAAAAATTATTTTATTCCAGTTTGTATTTGTAGGCTTACTTAAGAGAATAAAATATATTTCAAGAAGTATAATGTAAAAGGACGCTCGTTTTTTTGTTTGTTTGTTTGTTTTTCCATTCAAAAAGCTGTATGGAAGACTTGCTTTAAAAAAAATGAGAGTTTAAGTAATGGAGAAATGTTTAACAAATAATATTAGATATAGAAAATAACCAGATCTGCTGTTGGGTAAGGTTGCATTCAATAAGGATTTTAAACATGCTGAAATTAGGAACTGTACTTTTCCCCCAAGCATAACGATCTCCAGAGCTGTTAAACACACTGCTGCACGCATAGGGAAGTCTGTCTCTCTCTCTCTCTCTCTTGCACACTCTCTCTCTCTCTCTCTCTCTCTCTCTCTCTCCTTAGAACAGACTAGTGGATTCATGCGTCAGTATCTCCTATTAGCATCTCTCTGTCCAAAAGTGTGGTTTTATATGACCTTACACAGACAAACCTGCCCAATAGTAAGTCTAGACAGCCAGGCTTTTTTCCATGTTTACTCCTCACATTGGAACCTTGTGTTTGGGTGTTTATTTGCCTCATCCTCACTGATGGAAACGCACCTAATTCACATTCCTGGTCGTGCATCAGGAACATATGATTGTGGAATTTAACGACTGTGCAACTGCCAAATAATCATACTCGAGTAATCATGAGCAGGCGAACGTGCCACAAGTACAACAGACCGGTGTGCATTTTCCATTAGTCCGTTCAGTTCAGGGATCTTTTGACATCCAGTAGTCCATTCCGTCTAATAATCATTTTATGTTCGCAAACACGATCCAGATGATGGAGAATTGTGATGAGTGTTCTTTCCTGTTTTCCATGTGTGTGTGTACGTGTTTGGGAGCAGTAAGGCAGGTATCAGCGAGATGTTTGAGGGCCACCATGGTCCAATTACAGGAATCCACTGCCACACAGCGGCTGGTTCTGTAGACTTCTCCCATCTCTTTCTCACCTCTTCCTTTGACTGGACCATCAAACTCTGGAGCACTAAGGTACCCTGACTTACCGTAACCTTGACGTAGAAGCAAAATGTCGATATGCTAAAAGAAGTTTAAGGGTATGTTCATACTAAGTATTTTTTCTGAACCGACAGTGTTTTTGTTTTTTCCTTCCAAAAATTTAAAAAAGTTCAACTTTGCATGAAGGATCCAAGTGACAAAGTGCTTTTTATCTCCATAACAATTATTTACAACTTGGGGTGAAGCATGTCGGACAGTAAAAATCAGTCTTGTCAGTGAGCTAGTATATAAGGTGTAAAATAATATAGTAGTTTATAATACTGAATCAAAAATATTTGACTGACAATATTCAAATGTTGCAATCTAATTAACAATAATAACATATGTGATGACTATGCAGCTACAGCTAAAGTGGGACAAGTTACACAGACAGCACTGCTTCTCTAATTTTCTACATCCCAAGTTCCAATAAAGACAAACAACCTCCTCATTGCCAGAGTAAAACTTAAATCAATAAATCTAACATGGCGAGTAAGCTAGACTAGTTAGCTAATACTAGTTAAGATTGATTAGAGCTTTGTTCTGGTTATAGTGGGTCACAGTGTGAGCCACTTTTTCTCCTATAAACACAAAAAGCTCTCCGGCTAGTGATTGTTCTGTTAAAAAATGCTGTGTGAAAGCAGCCTTAGTTTAGTCTCTGTGAGTTCCTGGAAACATGGAGAGTAATAACAGCAGTGGAAAAGTGATTTTGGTTCCATTGACAATGTGATTAGTGTTGTGTTGTGCAAGCCAGTGACTCTACGTCTCTGCTATTTTTATGTCCTGTAGAATAATAAGCCGCTCTACTCGTTTGAGGATAACTCTGACTATGTGTATGATGTGATGTGGTCGCCTGTTCACCCTGCCCTCTTTGCTTGCGTGGATGGAGTTGGCCATTTAGACCTGTGGAACCTCAACAATGACACAGAGGTCTCTGAAACACACACACTTGCACATGCATGTTGACCCAGGTTTTGTTATTAACTTTGAATATGCTTCAGTATTGCTAAACTTTTTTTTGTGCTGTTATGTAGGTTCCCACTGCCAGTGTTACAGTGGAGGGGACTCCTGCTCTGAATAGGCTGAGGTGGGCACAGACAGGCCGAGAGATTGCTGTGGGAGACTCTGATGGACAGGTTCTCATTTATGATGTTGGAGAGGTGAGAACCTTAAAAAGGCTTTATTGTAAAAACTGGCTTTGTTTCTATACTTTGGTAGTTTTTAGACTACAAGGAGTTGAAGAAGCATTGAGGCCAAGGTACGATTATTACCTAGTCCGGTTTCTGCACTTGGCAGTAAAAAAAAACAAAAAAACTTTCCTTATCATTACATGCTGTCTTTATCCACGTCATGTGATTGACCCATGGCTGCAGTTAACATACAGTACAAAAGAGATGCAGGCTACATCCCAAACTGTAAACTATCATTCTGAGTATTACTCGACTCTATAATCACAAAGAGTGACACACTATATTGACATAGTATTTAATACTGTATTATGTGACTTTGTGACATGACCACAGCTTGCGAAACAGCCAAATCCACATAATTCAACAGGAGTGAAAAGAGCCTCTGAATTGTGTAATTCTTGCTGCCAAGTGGCAAAAAAATCCCTTCTTTTGTTTCCCAAACAAACCCTTTCATAACCAGTGTTTCCCCCCCCCACCCACCCCCCAACATTTCTGCCCCAATTTTCTCTTTAAAATCACTCTTAAATTCCTTAGAGCACATTTCTTAATTAAACATTACAACAGCATAGATTATGCGTGCATCAGCTAGCTAATGTACAGGTGTAAACTAACATTGCCTTACTTATACAGCACTATACAGTTGCAATAAAAATGATTCGACCCCCATTGCGAATCAGGTTTATTGTAAAAACGTACAGACTTTCAGCTGTTTGCAATGAACAAATCAAACAAAAGCAATTGAAATAGTTCAACTCAACGAATGCTTTAAGTGCTTTCCCCAAATTCAGCCGAAAATGCAACTTAGAATGTCAAAATTATTCAACCCCCTGAATAGAATCCCTCACAACAACACAAATATGCAAAACAGGTGTTGTCTCAAGCACACCTGATGCAACTAATCATTAGTTGCACCAGGTGTGTTTGAGCTGGAACACTTGAAATACCTGAACTGGCTAGGGGCAGAAAATAATGAAATACCTGTACAGGGCAGAAATATGAAGCTGTCAACAGCTGCAATCAGATTTTTGAGAAGGCAGGTTGTGAAAAACCCTGGACTTGGTAACAGGCACTGAGGTTTTAGTGAGCACAGTAAGGCGCGTACTAAACGCAGAAGGTTTCCATGCCAGAACTCCAAGACGTGCACCGCCACTGACACAAAAGCACAAGAAAAGTCAGCTCAAAATCATATAAATAAGCCACAGAAGTTTTGGGATTCTGCTCCGTGGAGCGATGAAACAAAACTGGAACTTTTTGGCACGATGGATCAGCGGTATGTCTGGAGGAAGAAGAATGAAGAAAGAACACTCTGTCCACAGTCAAGCATGGTGGAGGATCTGTGATGCTCTGGGGCTGCTTTGCATCCTCTGGCACTGGAAACCTGCAGCGTGTGGAAGGCAAGCTGGCTTCATTGGAGTATCAGGAAATCCTAGGAGAAAACGTCATGCCGTCCGTGAGGAAGCTGAAGCTTGGGCGTCATTGGACCTTCCAACAGGACAATGATCCCAAGCATACCACAAATTCCACCAAGGCTTGGTTGCAGAAGTCGTCCTGGAAGATTCTACAGGGCCATCACAGTCACCTGACTTGAACCCCATAGAAAATCTCTGGTGGGATTTGAAGAAGGCGGTTGCAGCACGCAAACCCAACAATATTACTGACCTGGAGGCCATTGCTCATGAGGAATGGGATAAGATTCCTCAGGAACGCTGACAGAAGCTGGTGTCTGGCTATACATCTCGTTTGCAGCAGGTCATACCAGCAAAACAGCACAACAGTGCTCTACTAAGTACTAAAGACACTTGCCATGAAGGGGTTGAATAATTTTGAGACTGGAGAAATCATTACAAGTTGTATTTTCAGTTTGGGGAAACCACTTGAAGCATTCGTTGTGCTTCAATTGCTTTTGTATAATTTGTTCATTGCAAACAGCTGAAAGTCTGTAAATTTTGACAGTAAACCTGATTTGCAATGGGGGTTGAATCATTTTGTTTGCAACTGCATATTCATCACTCTAAAGCTCCTCTAATATTTCGCTCTTGCTTATATTCTGTATTATTTAAGCCAGCTGTATTTCAGAGCCATTGTCAACTGATGAACATGAATGAACATCGCGGGTCTGCTTAGTAGTATGCATGACTAATGGGCATTACCAAAACTGCATCGGAGAGACAGAAATCCATTCTACAACAATAAGTAAATATGTGAACAAACCAAATTCAATTATAAGTGTTTCATAGACATTCAGGAATAATATGAAAAGCTTTAAGACAAATGGTGCCTTTCTACAGAATACTACATTGTACACTTTGTGGCCTCCTTAACCATCACTGTCATGTGCTTGTTGAACATCTCATTCCAGATTTAGTCCCCTTTGCTGCTATAATAACCTCCAATCTCTGAGAAGGCTTTATGCTATATTTCTGAACATGGCTGTTGGGGGTTTGTGCTCATTCAATCACAAGAGCATTAGTGAAGTCAGGTAATGATGTTGGGTGAGGAGCCCTGGTGTGCAGTTGACATTCTAATTCATTCCAAAGGTGTTTAGTGGAGTTGAGGTCAGAGCTCTGTGCAGGCCAGTCGAGCTATTCTACTCCAACCTTGGTTTGTGCACAGGACCTGTTTGTTTTTAGTACAAACTTTGTTGTAGATTTTTATTTTATGACTTCTCCATTATTGAGTCAGTACAAAAAACATTTTAGATTTCCAAACATTACTTTTCCAGCACAAAATTAGAGTAGAAATGTGTTGTAGAAAAATGTTTGTATGTCAGTAAAGAAAGCAGCATATTACATAAGAGACACTTTTCAGACAAAAAAAAAAAACACACAATGAAGGCTGCTGGGTTTTGCTGCAAAAATAAGAAGAAAGTGCGACAGTCAAAGTCTCCAGAAGAAACGTGGCTGGTTCTGCAAGATGCTCAATAAAACTTACAGCTCATTTCCTTATAAAACTGCATTAATTCTACCTGAGACTACTAAAAAAAAAAAAAAAAAAAAAAAAAGCAAGGGGTCATCACAACAAATATTGACTTAGTTTCATTTACTTCTGTTTACTGCCCTTTATTGTATAGTATTTTTTTTAAATGTAGAAACATTTCTTTTCTTTATGCTGTACAGCATAACTTTGCATGTGCCCAAGACTAATGCACAGTACTGTATGTAATAATGCGCTGTTTCCGAGGATGTTCTTCTTGTATAAAACACAACAGTGTAAAAAGGTCAAGAATCTAATGTATGGATAACAGTTATCCATGTTAGTCTTACTCTGACAATGTGTGTGTCTGAGACACTCATACATGAGGGAAGTGGGCAGACTACATGAGGGAAGACTTTAGAAGGTTGCTTAAGAGAAAGCAGACAGTAACTACAGCGAAGAAAGAGTCGGAGAAAGACAGCTGGAAATGTGTAAGTGTTTGAGACTGTATGAGAGAGGAGGTGAACTGGAGAGTAGCTTTAGTTACTGGACTCCTCCTGTGTGAACTCTCTCTGGACAGATAACAGAATGCGTCTCTGCTTCTCTGTGTCTTTCCCTCTACAGCAGATCGCCGTGCCGCGGACTGACGAGTGGACACGCTTCGTCAGGACGCTCACAGAGATTAATGAAAACCGCGAGGATGCCGAGGAGCTCGTGGCCCAGCGCATCCCGTCCTAATCACCACACATCCAGTGCCATTCCACAAACAAGCTACAGGTTTTCAATGCAAAAAAAAATACATAAATCAATCAAAAGCATGTGCATCCACACAAGGCATGATGACAGTGCTAATGATTATGAAGACTTCTTTATCCGAAACCTTTGTATGGTTTACAACTTTTGCCTTTTCTTTGAGTTTGAGTAAAGAATGTGGTGAGAGTGATGGGAATGACAATGAAGTTCAGCAACCAGCAGTTTTCCTATTCTCTTCCAGTACCAGGAGCCTTAAAATTGTCAGGTAGAAATCCATCAGAAACAGTTTCACTCCTGCTGGTATTTACACCTGAGCTCTTTATCCCATTTGAAGGGATCTAAAACTTCAATCAATTGTAAAGTACTGCACAGAGCCTGTTCTTTTCATTTCTCTTGCTGACTGGTGTCTGAGTGCACTCATAAATTCACTGTAATTTGAAAATGAAAGCATCATTGTGATACAGGTTTGTAAAAATTAAAACCCTCATTGATGTTTTTTTTTTTTCTTCCCCTGACTAGAAAGTTGTCCAAGTGCTACAGTTTCAAACGCTGGGCATTATGACACTCCACGTGAGAAACCAAAGATTTTACTTGAGTGAGTGGAGTTTTCGGACAGGAGCACTTATCACCTATATTAAAAAATGGCTGATATAATTAACTCCACAAAAAGAAGCAGGTATTTTTGTGCGTTTGTCATTCTGTCTTTCACAAATGAAGCCACAAATGAAGCATCCGAGGAGTGATGGTGGATTTATGAACGCACTCCTGATTTGCATATTATTGTGGGGCAGCTAAGATCAAGAGTCCCTGTCAACTGCTAGTCTGGCTCTTACTCCATTTCTGACTCTAAATTCTGGTTATTGATTAAACACAGTTTTGTCTTCGTGCTCACATAAACATCCCATACTTATTATGCAGTGAGATGCTGTACGATCGTCATCAACCCGAGTATTTTTAAGCCATTGTTTTACAAAACTGGATCCTCTTCTTCCAATTTTACAGTTCTATTTGTAACCTGTATGACTCACTTTCCTTCAGCTGATCTTTGAATGTCTTTTTACATCTCTATAAATTCCACTTTCTGAACCCAAATTGTTTCACGTGTTGATTCAAAACTCCTCGTCTTGGTAACTACGGCACACCTGATAAATCATATAATTAAAATATTCAGCATTAGTATTAAGCAGATAGAAATTTGTGAAAAAATGGTACTTTGATTTAGGCTTTAAATTGTAAAGCATGTCTCCAATTAATATCAAGTCAATGTACAAGATTTAAAATAAACCATTACATTTTATTTCAATAAAATACTTAAAATGCATTATTTTTCCAAACATTATTCCTGATTTCCATAAGAATTGAAATACACCCCGTTAGATTTTCCAGTACATACATCCCTCTGTTTTGACTACAGCAGCAAGTTATCATTACGCAAGCCACACAGGGAGTAATAAATAAATAGCGTAATAAATATTCATGCAGGAGGATGGGGAATCAGAACAACTTCTGTTGGTGAAATGCAGAAGCGTGTCAGTGTGTCTACATGGCATGGTTTGAGTTTGGACAAAGAGGCCACAGACAGAAACTGAATGTCACCTGATGGTTGATATTGCCTTTGCGTGGAGCTGAATGGAGCTCTACGAGTCCACAGCTGGGTGCTCTGTGGGAGCTGCCTTTACTGTTACAGTGCCTGATGATTTGAACTTGGGGAGATGCAAACCGAACTTGCTTTCTACACCTGCAAACGTAGCAGCAGCCAATCGGTAACCTCCAATGTGCTCTGCATTCAGGGGAGGAAGCTCGGGGATGCGTGACTTCAGTGTCGGCTCTGATCCTGCAGGACGGCTGATCAAAAACAAGTACGATACAATTAATAAAAGTTAATCTAACAGTTATTATGAAATAAAGCTGAACGTGACACTTACTGTCCTCCAAAATCAATGTAGAACCATCTCTGTAGGAGCTCATAAGTGACCAGTGTAACACCAAACTGAGGGGAGGACCTACACACACGTGCTGAGAGGAGAATGGAAAAGCTGCATGACTGCACACACAAGTATCTGAACTCAAAAGTGCATTTACAAGAGCCAGGGTGTGCCTCATTCTACAGTCATGAAACCTCTCATTTCAGTGCTGCATGGATGGCCCATGTGTGTTATGTACCTCCTGCTCCCTTCCAAAATGCTTTGAAGCCTTCTTCTCTGAGAATTTTCCTAAAGCAGTCGATCACGCCGTTGTATGTGGTCTGGCCTGCGCGGGCTGCTACCTGCAGACGTGTTTTGATCACATCAGCAGGAGTCACCAGAGAGGCAGCAGGGACACCTAAACAAGACATGTTCAGTTACCTACAATACACTGAGAAGGTACCATAATGATAAGGTGGGGACCTGATCTGAATTTCTTACCCTGCAACACTGGGAACAGTACATTAAAAATTCAGTTCTAGCATAACACTTTAGATGCACAGATTCCTACCTCTGGTGAGTAAGCTCAGCTGTTTTACCAGTTCACTGGCCCACTAGTATTTATGATGAAGATATCAGCTGTTATACACCTGCGATAGCTCCAGCGATGAGAAGCTGTAGTGCTCCCAGTCTGCCCTCCTCATCTGCTAGCTCTGTCTTGGCATGAGCGTACACAGGGAAGTAGATGGCAGAGAAAGGAATATCTCTCAGGAAGCAGGCCTTTGCTCCCTATATCCAAACATACTGAGTGGTTAATGATTAAAACCAACACTATGTACTGGGGAAAGTTCAGCGATTCTACCACACAGTACTATTTTCTGGCTGGTTTTGATGTTGGACAAAAATCGCACATAAAATAATTCTTTGGGCATAAGTTTTGATCAGTGGTCACCGGCAGCTGATGGAGTGACCAAAGATGACCAAAGGCAAAGCTCTTGCATTGTCATCAGATTTTTGGTTAAAAATCTCAGTGCGAGACTGCTGCTCATTGGAAGACGGCATAGGATGATGTGAAACTTATGGGAGAGCTACGAATGTGGTAGTGACAATGGCAAAACATAGAAAGTAAAACATGCTAATGGACAGAACAAATATTCTTTTTACCTCAAGCTCTCTTAAAGAATGGTTCTGTTTATGCAACCACGTTTTCTGCACAAGCCCACATTGCACGCATTGATAATGGAAGCACAGTCATTTTCAGCATATTTGTATCATTGGGGGAATCATCATTTAATAATGACATGGAGAACAATATCACACATTGTTAAAGAATTTAGCATCATCTCACAAGCTTTTTTATATATATATATATATATATATATGTGTGTGTGTGTGTGTGTGTGTGTATATATACATGTATATGTGTATATATATATATATGTGTGTGTGTGTGTGTGTGTATATATACATGTATATGTGTGTATATATATATATATATATATATAATGTGTGTGTGTGTGTATGTGTATATATGTGTGTGTGTGTGTGTGTGTGTATATATATATATATATATATATATATATATATATATATATATATATATATATGTGTGTGTGTGTGTGTGTATATATACATGTATATGTGTATATGTGTATATATATATATCTATGTACGTATGTATGTATGTGTACCCTCAAAAATTTTAATCAGCTCACGGAAATAAAAATTTATAAGAATTTATAATAGAGAAATGTCGACCTGAGTAGAGCTCTAATCAGCTAATTAACTCAAAACACCTGCAAAGGTTTCCTGAGTCTTTAATCTCTCAGTGTGGTTCAGTACACACAACCACAATCATGGGGAAGATGAAAGTTAAATTTGCATTTCAGTTGGAAATCAAGGTCCCAGAGTCTGGATGAAGAGAAGCACAGAATCCAAGTTGCTTGAAGTCCAGTGTGAAGTTTCCACAGTCAGTGATGATTTGGGGTGCCATGTCATCTGCTGGTGTTGGTCCACTGTGTTTTCTCAAGTCCAGAGTTAATGCAGCGTCTACCAGGAGATTTTAGAGCACTTCATGCTTCCATCTGCTGACAAGCTTTATGGAGATGCTGATTTCCTTTTCCAGCAGGACTTGCACCTGCCCACAGTGCCAAAACTACTAGTAACTGTTTTTCTGACCATGGTATTACTGTGCTTGATTGGCCAGCCGTCTCGCCTGACCTCAACCCCATAGAGAATTTATGAGAGACACCAGACCCAACAATACAGACGAGCTGAAGGCCACTATCAAAGCAACCTGGGTTTCCAGAACACCTCAGCAGTGCCACAGGCTGATTGCCTCCATGCCACACCGCACTGATGGAGTAATTCATGCAAAAGGAGCCATAACCAAGTAGTGAGTGCATAAATTAACATACTTTTCGGAAGGTCGACATTTCTGTATTATAAATTCTTTATTCTAGTATTTTGAGATCCTGGATGTTTGATTTCCATGAGATGTAAGCCATAATCATCAAGACTAAAACAAAAAAAGGCTTGAAATATTTCACGTTATGTGTAATGAATAAATAAAAGTTCCACTTTTTGAATTAAATTATGGCGGGAAAAAGGAACTTTTCCACGATAATTTTTTTTTTTAGATGCACCTGTGTGTGTGTGTGTGTGTGTGTGTGTGTGTGTGTGTGTGTGTGTGTGTGTGTGTAAACGTACTTTACTTCTGACTATTACAAATCACTGACACTGGAGACTCCTTCCATAAATGTAAACTAATTCTATCCTGACAGAACAAGTCCCCACCTCAGCAATTACATACATACATTTTTAACCCTTTTCTGTGAGCATCCATTATACAAATCCCTGTGAATTAGCTGTTAATATAGAAATGATCATGTAAATATTGCAACAAGTGCAGTAATATTCTGTACATCTTTGATCTATCTTGCAGCTGGCACTACTGTCAGAGCTGGCGTTCTAGAAAATTAATCAACAACTTCTTAACAATCAGAATCGAGAATTCAACAGCGCTGTGGTATAAACATGCAGAAAAAGTGCAAAACTGAGACTGTATCCTGAGCTGGAATTCACAACTGGAATGCTTATAATGAAAACACTGTGATTATCAAGACTCCTGGAGTAATAGTAATCTTACTCTGTAGATAATTGATTTCTTTATAATATTAGTACAAAATCTTTTTTTTGTGTAAGACACTGCTTCTCCTGCATCTTAGTGTAAACCCTACTCTATCAGAACAATTCTTAAATTAAATGCAGGGTTTGGAACTAGATGCTGAGTAAAGTCAGATGTGATGAAGCAGGAAAAAACATTACAATGTGTTATTCAACACGGAAACATGGAGAAGGTCTGAGGTAGGACTGCACAAATAACCTAATATTTGGGGAACATGAAAGACACCAATAATAGATAGCTTAGTTGAAGTTAGCCAACTAGTAGATTGTGTTGGCTCTGGTCAAAAAAAAAAAAAAAAGCCATATGATATGTTTCAACTTTTTGACCAATTACAGCACTGACAAATTTCAAGTCTCTGCTTCAGACAAAAGTAATGTCATTTAGTTTTAATTTAGAGTTTAAATGATCCAATTAACCCAATTTTAATCTATGGTGGAGGAAAAGTTTTATTCAGAGTCAAAAAAAAAAGAATACCTAAATAATTCTAACAAATAATAGCAAACGGATCATTTTTTTAGCCTTTGTTTTTGTCCATTTTGTTTACTACAGTCTAAAAAATGTCCTGAACGTAGCAGTAGTTGGCATTTTTGGTTTTACTGACATCTGTTCAATCATGAAGAATCATTTTATTTTGAACTGAATGAAAAGTCACTTTGTTAAATGAATAAGTGAGATGCGGAGCAAACCAAAACCAAGCTGCTGATTTAAAAAAAAAAAAAAAAAAACCACAGCGACATGATACAAATGCAAAAACACTTAACACAGGTAAACACAGTCTCACTCTATAACACACCCACATAAAGCACAATAGACATCTCTCATGCAAGCTGGAGGCACTCTGACTCAGGCACAGTTTGAGCACAAATAGCTTGTGTTCACGTCTTTTCATGCAGAGAAGAAGTAATAGGCGTGTTCACATTTTAACAAGCTGCACATTGTCTGCTCCTCATTAGAATATGGCATATGAGAACGCTCCTGGAGATCTAAGGCAAAAGCCACAGGAACTTGGAGAGCAACAGCAGCACAATCTTTCCACCTCCTTTAGTGTTGAATACTGGCTACAGGAAAAACCTGTGTGTGTGTTTTTGTTTACATCCAAGTGTCTCGGTGTGTGTGAAGTGACAAAGACACTGTAGTACTTGTACATTTTAACAGGAATAATATGATTGGCACTATGTACAGCTCTAGCATGTTTTCAGCTGTTCATCATTAGCCACTGATTAAGCAACCACACAACATCTCCTTTCCTGCGGTGTGTGTCCAGATCAACCGCACCAATCACTGCAACTACTCTGGTGTTTCTAGCAAATCAGGTCGTGGACCATTATTTATGAATGTTTGTGCATAAGATTTGATTTTAATTTGCATGGATATTACATTACGTTCAAAATGAGGCACAAAAGATGATGTATGAAACCGGAAACTGACACGAAAAAGGTTCTTCAACGCACAAACGTAAAAGTAGATATACGAACGTGTCCGACAAAATTGTCCAATCCAACACTGAAAATGTAAGTAAAATAGGCATTAGATATTGAAAATGCAATACATCCATGGTGATGAGAATACTCAGTTAAGGAACAAAATATCTGTATTAAATATTGTCAAGTGGGTTTTTATTGTCATTCCTCTATATAGCTTGTTTACAATCGATCGAAATGTCATTTCTCCTGGACCATAGGTGCAACACAGAACAGTATGCAAGACTACATAAAGTGCAAATACGCAACAGTGTGAGACGAGTACAGAACAATAAATACACAACAGAACAATACGTACACGGGACAATAAATACACAGAACAGAAAAATAGGTACACAGGACAATAAATACACAGAATATGGGCTGTTAACTGTAAACTATTTTGTAGTATAGCAGCAGTAAGTATACAGCAATATTGGCAGCAGAAACAAAACAGAAATAACAAAATGAGAAAAACAGGTAAACAAGCAATGAATGAATAAGTCTTGATTGTACTGGCTGTATAGAGCACCTCTCTAACTGCATATTACATACAGAGCGTGTTTTATAAAATCAATGAGATCTTTCCAATCATGATGATGAATGAAAATTGAGGTCCTTTTGGACCGTTTTAACAGAAAATCAACAGGAATATGGACTTGACCATATAAGTTAATGTGTTTGTTTATGACTGATTGAGATTAATAAACAGTAGGAATAAGGTAGGAAGTACTTAGAAACACATTTTCTTGCATATGGACATTTTATAAAAATGTTTAGAATCTTTGAGAATAATAATCATATATTACCATTTAGGAATAGTAAATGATTATATATGAGAGAGAGAGTGTGTGTGTGTGTGTATGAGAGAGAGCGAGTGAGCGAGCTGTCATGAATAAAATGTCCTGACTATGTATCAAAACCAGAAAAAGACAGGGATATGCCTATCTTGTCAGGACCAGCAAGTCCGGAAAATGTAATTATTTTATTTTTAATAAAAGCTATAGGATTTTTTTTTTAAGAGAGGGTAAAACCATTTCTTTGTGGTTACTTTGGTTCAGCTAGGGTTAGGTTTAGGATTTAGGTGTAACACAAACCTTGTTACTAAATACATAAATACAATATACCTTTACACATTACATACATTACACACACACACGCACAAGTCAAAGACAAATGAAAAAGATTATTTTCATCTGTTGAAATAATTATTAACACCATCATTTATCTAGCATTCAGCTCACCTTGTAGAGGCCAAAGAATCCGAGCTCTCGCATCACGGTGAGAGCACCGACACGCGGTCCGGTTGTGATCTCACCTGCCACCTGCAGACGGATCTTCACTATCTCTAGAGGGTTGGTGAAGATCACCTGAGAGCCTCCGGCCTGTAGAAGATATACACATAGATGTCATTCATGTTGTATAAGCTCTCTGTGTCCTTAGAGCTCCACTTATGAATGTGATATATGAAGCAGCTGTGTGGTTAATAATTACAACTGATAATATAAGTTTATATAGACATGCTGAGAATTGCAACTAGGATGTTTATTTTCCTGAGGAATCTGAGGTCCTATGAGGTGATCAGTTATGACGCCACTTGAGGTTGACAGTCTGGCCTCCAAGTTTTGTCACATCAGCATTCTCCTCCCAGTAAGCACTTCTAAATTAGCTACGTAAACTCTAAAACAAGGCTCTCTTTAAGTGAGTGTAGTCTCTATGTCGGCACAACTACACTGGTGTCCATTCACAGCAGAAAATTAGGGGTCATGTCAGAGCAGCGTTGGTGTTAGACGGAGCCTAGCAGCCCTGACCCTAGCACCAGTGCTGTCTCCCCTCTCTGGCCTAGCCTCAAGGCTGCAGCTCCACCCCCTCATCCTCCTCATCCCTGTCTCCATCACAGTCCACACACACACTCCTCAGCCTCCCCTTCTCCTCCCGGGGGACAATTCGCTCTGAGTGGAGACAGCCTCAGGCTTGACGCCCTCTGACTCTGGAGCATCTATCACCCCTCTGGAGCCTAATCAGGGCCGAGGGTGACACCCGGGGTCGAAGTCGATTCTGTAAACATCCGAACAGCTTCTTTTAAAAGCACATCGACGGTTCATCATGATCAAAACAGTAAAGACATCCGCTTCTCACTCTCTAATTATTCCTACTATTATATAGGTATATATGTAGCATATGCATTCATCTTAAATCCAGATCACTCTGAGCTGTCTTTATTTCTGTCAGAAACAGGCCATTTTATTTACAACCAGGTGTCCACAGGTCCTTAAATAATGAATAAAACATGACAGGGCATGCTGTTATAGGAAAATAATCCATGCCAGGCTGGTGTAAAGCAATGCGGAGTGATTTGCCAACGACTACAATTTTTTATTTATTAAGGAACAACATGTCTTCCTTTTCAACCATTTATTAGTTACATTTAATGTTTTGGAACATCACGAGACAAGTTCTGTTATTACTTATGTTATAGTTCCCTCAATGGATTCTCTTTTATTCTCTCTCTCTTGAAGTTAAAACAAAAAAAAGCCATTTTACAGAGAAACCATAACGGGTAAACTCTCATGTCATAAACCTTACTGACTGTTACGAAGCCCTGACACTCGAGACTCCTTCCATAAATGTCAAATAAAAATCTCCTCGCAGAAATTTCACCATTTCAATGATTGTATACCTTTCTTTGTTAGATAACATTTCTTTCTTAGCCTTAGATTATACGGAATGTCCTGTTTACGAGCTGTTACTATAGAAACAATACCATATCAGAACAAGTGCAATAATATAAACCTATCACTTGAATTACAGCTGGAAATACTGTCACGGCTGCTGTTATAGAAAATTAATCCACATCTTCAGATTAGAGAATTCTATAAAAAATGTCTTGGTTTGAGATTACATTACACCATTCAAGGCCCTTTTAAGTATTATAGGTATTACATTATCTTATTTACTAATTTACATGGTCACAGATTTTTAGGCTCTTGTTAAATCTGGTGTCATAAGATTTATCGAATATTTCTCACATTGATCTAATATTCCTCAATATGACACCATGATAAAACATTGATTTCTAAACCAATTTCCAAACTAATTCCAAGCTTGAAATTGTATTTTTCTACTGGAAAATCATTTTCCTTACTTCAAGTAAAGATAAATTATCAATAGGACCAATATCAAGCTAGAAAGGAGGGGAAAAATCCCTCAAGTTTGTCTTAACAGTCTTATATTTGTTTGATCTCATTTTGAGAAATTCAACTATATTCCAGATTCCAGCTTTCACTGGATAAGTGTGCAGTGTAACCATATTCAAGCAGTTTATGCGATAAAACATTTTCTTTAACACACTGACATAGAAGATGCCTAGCTCTGTATAGCTTTGGTAAAGAAGACGCAAAACAAGACAACATAACACAGGTTTTTCCTCACGTGCGAGTTATTTTGGAAGATATAATTTGGTGTTTTGACTGCAAATTCAATTTCAGATATCAAGCTTTTAAAAGTGTTAAATGTAGAGAGTATGCTAATATAAGGATCAAAAATCAGACAACGATGCTTTAACAACTCCTAATTCTACACTGTAAGATTGCTATACTTCTGCCCAAGAATTGCAGTGGCCCAAAGCAGAGGATTCCAGTGTACTTGGTGACACGTCATAAGCGCGTGATCGTCTGCATGTTGGTTGTTCCTCCAGGCCCGAGGCTGAGGAGGCCACAGGTATGCATGCTGCTGTCAAACTCAATAAGATCGAGCTCCACATAATTTTAGCCACAGTCCTCCAGGGCATCTTCCTCCAATTAGGCCCTGACAGGGGTCGCAACCTCCCAGACCTGACCCTCTTTGTCCAGTTCCAGTCTTCACTTCTCTCCTCTATCCGGTCGGCCTGGTCGCTGTCACCAGGACTCATTACACAGATCAGGCATCGCCATATCCACATCCTCTGAAGCCCATTGGCCAGGCTAAATTATAGCACTGGGTAAAAATAGTGCGCTCACACTCGAGCATCATTTTTCAGATTGTGCTCAATTAGTGGGTTCAGGGTGCAGAGGAAGAGTGGCTCGAACAGGCCAGAGTCTCTGTACAAGCTCTGATTGTGGTTCAATAACAGCCACAAGTCACTCACTCTCAAAGAGGCAAATTACAGAGAGAGAGAAAAAAAATCACTTAGGACATTATCAATTCTAAGAATATAATTGGGGCTTCACATCTGTCAGAAAGTTTCCTTGAAGGAGAAAGAAATCACAAGCCCCTAGAGTTTTCAATTAGCTCTCGGGTGTTTCTCGTGCTTGTTTGAAGCTCACTATTTATTCATTTACACGTGTAAATATTCAGTAAAAACGGAACAGGAAAATCAGGCATAACGCTTGAGTTGAAGAAACAGCGCTTTTCACGTCCACTGCATCAGAATCAATTATAAGCCGAGTGCAGAGAGGAGAGCAGCTGCCTCACTCAGACCTGCTTAACATGAGGGACAAGAGCTCTTGTACTGGCACCACACACACACACACACACACACAAAACACAAAGCCAGGCACCATCACCACACACACTCATAAACCCTGTACTTACATTCTCCATACAGACACACTATCACAGTAAACTACACACACAGATATACAATTTGAAGTGTGTAGATATTCGCGTACTCACACAGCCTCCTGCCAGCACTTCTGCAGCCAGTGGAATGGTGTCATCTTTATCAGTGAATTTATCCCTCACAAAGTCATTGACCTGCAAAACAGTCAGTCAGTCATGTTACACTCAGTGCAAGAGACGAGTCAATCTTTCTGCTGTCGCTCTATCATACAAAACTTTTTACCATCCCTGTAATAAAAACACCAGGACGCGTGGTTCATTTGCACGTTATAAAATTAAACCTTGGGTGTTCTATGACAGTGCATAGGAACAGACAAGGCTTAAGAATGATTCGATGTGGATGGCTTTAATAACTTGCAGTGAGTTTGATAGCCTTCTCAGGAGCCACTCCGATCAGCTGTGGTAACAGACCTGCAGGGGAGAGAACACACACAGAAATGTAATACGTTATGCTGAGTTTAAACACCGCTGACAGAAATCCATTACATCATTCACAACCTTCTGAAAGAGTAAGTATGGAATAAAACATGACAGGGCATGCTGTTATATGAAAATAACGACTTTGTAGTCCTCTTTCAGCACAGCAATTTGACAAAGCTAACACGTTTTTATTTATGAAAGAGCAAGAAGTTGTACTTTTTTAAAAATCTGGTTATAGTTACATCTAGTGTTATGGAACATCTGTGAAACAAGTTAAGTTCCTGTTATCACTTACACTATAACAGCTATAAACAGTTAGTCCCTCACTAAACCCTTTTTTTTCCTCCATTGAAGAAAAAAAAAAAGTGTTACCAAAAAACTGCAAAGCCTTATGTCTTGAAGACTTTCCTAATGCTTTCCACAGAACACTTCACCATATGAACAATTACAATGGTTCATTTGTAATAGTTTGTATTCTCTATCTGTATGGGACCTCATTACACTGTGATCTAACTACAACTAACAAAGTCTGAAAAGGCCAAAAAAGAAAAAAACAAACCAATAAAGAAAAAAACTAATTTGTAGACTGGTTTAAGTTGTTACTATAGAAACAACAATGTTCCAAAAAGTAAGGGTTAATATAAACCTGTGATTTGCCTTGCAGATGGCACTATTGTCAGAGCTGCTGTTATATGTATGTTATATATATATATTATATATATAAATGAATTATAGTAACACCTTCTGACTGATCAGATTCGACAATTCAACAGCACTGTAGTACAATAACCTAATAACAACCATGCTCATAATTATAATTTTATATATATATATATATGTGTGATATATATAGGATGTGTGTGTGCGTGTGTGTGCGTGTGTATATATATATATATATATATATATATATATATATATATATATATATATATATATATATATATATATAACCATGCTAGTAATTATAACTAGCAAGACTAAAAACATCATCTCCACCTGTAACTACACATCTATTCATAGATCTGCTCTGAATAAAATAGCTAATAAGCGACCGTTCAAACAAACAAGATAAAATTTGAGGAAACATTTTGGAGCATTTGACAACTGTTGGCTGATGGCAGTGTGCAGAAGGGAGAACAGAAGCAAACTATCTGTGTGTCTGTGTGCGTGCAAAAAGGCTTGAGAGAGCCGTTTCAGTGGATCTCAGTCAGCTGCTCTGATAAAACTCTGCTGACTTTGTGTGTGTGTGTGTGTGTGTGTGTGTGTGTGTGTGTAACCCTCTGTCAGCCAGTATGATACAGTCTGAGGGCAATGCTGAGTGAGTGGACGATGTGGCAGACTGCCAGCATACAGAACAGCCAGTCTAGCTATCTCTATGCCACACAATAGACAGAGAGAGAGAGAGAGAGAGAGAGAGAGCGAAAGGAAAGCAGGAAGGATGGGGGGGACAAAATGAGAGTGTGAACAGATAGGACGTGATGCCAGCAGAGAGACCAGCAGAGAAGCAGAATCGGATAAATAAAGGTTGCAATGTCAAAAGCAGCAGCAGATGGCAGTCTTGGACTCTCTCGCTGTCTATGATGCCATTTATTTTTTTGCTCAAGGTGTGGACAAGCAACATCTACATTGGATTAGCCGACTGTGGGAAGCTGCTGCACTAGTTCTGGCAAATCTCTTTTGCTGTCTGACTTCTCCAGACACACAGGCCTCGGGGGTTTAATTCCATTACAAAGCAGTCACTACAGGACAGACCTTCATTCCACAAGCCAGTGGCACCCATTTTCTGTGTTAAAACTGCACATTTGACTAGCTAAAATGAATCTCAGGGCTCTCATTTTAATGTATTTAGGAGGGAACAACCTCAATTCTGAAATTTGACATTTTTACTGGCTGTTTCACAGACTCTTCCCAATCTTACTGTCAATTTTTGACATAATGATGTTCTGAAAAACCATGTCTCGCTGAATTGCTATGTAATCCTGGTGCATTATTTGAGTTGTTTGGTGAGTCTTTTCTTTATTTAGTAACCATTCAGTGTTGTATCAACCACTAAAGCACTAAAGCTATGTGCTTTGGTATTAACTTGTGTAGGGCCACACATGTCAGTGACGCAGTACACAGTGAATGATAATCCAGTATAAACAGAGGTAACTTCACTCCATCTTCTCCTCTGGTGCATTGGGTTTAAAGGCTAACACTCTGAATCCGGTGAATATTAACACAAACATATTGTTTATACTCTCTTTGGAAGCTGTCTTGTCATGGTGGAAAGTTGTACCTCTGTAGAAACCAAAGAATCCCTCATATCGGAGCACTTTCTTGGCACAGTCGAAGCTGTTCTTATACATGAGCTCTCCCACAAAGGAGCCGGTGGATCTCTGGTTCTGCATTCGTGTCTTCACCAGATCGATGGGGTACACAGCCGTGGCACCCGTGGCTGTAAGAGAGCACATGACTTTATCCAACCTAATTTCACAAACACACTTAGTATCAATGTATGAATGAATTTGTCCTCCTTATGAAAAACTCACACATGAAATATAATCACTGGTGCTTTCGGTATCTGCATTTCACAATCAAGCTATATAATGTTAAGTCCCCAAGACATCACACTTTTCACATTCTCCTGACTAGTTTGTCCCAACAACTAGTAAAACACAATACAAACACACACAATGTATGAAATCCTTGGCTTTCACTCCTAAACCACACAAACATGAAACAAATAAAATAATCTACCTGCATTGACCTTTCACTGTCTGATTTATACATCCTGTTTTGGTGTTTCCTTTCACCATGCTAAAGATGTTTGAATAAACTATACATGCAGAAAACAGTTATTAGGCTCAGACTGAGTCCTTACTTTGTGCTGTGTGCCTGTGGGAACTTCCAATTCCCACACAGCCTTGTTTTTTTGTATCTGTGTGTTTATTCAAGCTTGTGAGCATGAGAAAGTGTGTATGGGAGAAGGATCTGTGTGTGTATGCATGTCAACGTATGTGTGAATTTGGGTTCGGTCAGGATATGTGTCTGCACACATATGTGCATGTGTGAGAGTTTGGAGGTTGTGAAAGTGCGCATGCATGCATTATACACTCTGTGTGTGTGTGTGTGTGTGTGTGTGTGAGCTCAGCAGCAGCAGGTTGCCATAAATGCCGCTCTCAGCCTCAAAAGCTTGTCATGTCTTGTCTTGACTTCAAAGCATGTATAACGACTGCGCCTCTAAAACATTCAGAAGGAGTGCGAGAGGGGAAAAAAGACAGCAGCAGAAAAGGTTTGCTAACCCTTCCTACCTGTAGACAGGTAGAAGGTGTTGTAGAAACCCCCCCACCCAGGAAGAACGAAACTCAAGGAGGAGCCCAAGGGAGGAGCAACGTTCACCATGAAGCTAGAGGGGGGAGCAGAGTTCTCTGTGAAGCCAGAGAGGGGAGCGGAGTTCTCCGTGAGCCAAGAGGGGGAAGCAAAGTTTTCCGTGAGGCCAGACGGGGGAGCGAAGTACTCCGTGAGGCCAGAGGGTGGGAACAAAGTACTCCTGAGGCCAGAGGGTGGGAACGAAGTACTCCGTGAGGCCAGAAGGGGGAGCGAAGTACTCCGTGAGGCCAGAGGGTGGGAACGAAGTACTCTGTGAGGCCAGAAGGGGGAGCGAAGTACTCCGTGAGGCCAGAGGGTGGGAACGAAGTACTCCGTGAGGCCAGAGGGGGGAGCGATGCTCTTCACGAAGCATGAGGGGAGAGCGATGTCCTCGGTGGAGCAGGTAAGTGAAATGACATACGGCGCAAAGCATAGAAAAGGAGCGGCGTCTTCAGTGGAGCATGGAGACAGAACAACGTCCTCAACGGAGCAAGATAGCAGAGCGATGTCCTCAGCCAAGCAGGGTGGCATAGAGACGTCCTCAGCCAAGCAAGAAGGCAGAGCGACGTCCTTGGCGGAGTAGGAAGGTGGAGCGATGTCCGAAGGGGAGCCTGACGTAGTGACATCCGAGGTGGAACAAGGAAGCAAAGCAGAGCTCTTGTCTGCACCGGGAGGTGGAGCAACGTCCTCGGCTGAACAAGGAGACTGAGAGGAGTCCTCAGTCGAGCAGGGAGGTTGAGCAATGTTCTCAGTTGACTTGGTGGGCTGAACAAGAGCCACAGTGGGGGAGGGAGGGTGGGAGATGACTTCAGCCTGGATGGAAGGCTCCTTCTTGATATATCCCCTGATGGCGTACACCATGTCAAGCCATTCCCTATTGGCTTTGATTAGAAAGAATCTCCCATCCTTCTCCCACCTTGGTTTTTCCCTTTCATAAAGGACCTCTTGGACTCTGAAAAATTCTGCTGCATCCATTGTTTTCAGTCTTGTGTTGTGAGTACGATTTGGATTTAGAGGTGGATGCAAACGCAGAATACAACTGAAACGTTTTTAATAAGGTGCAAGCAAAACAAGACTTGCATGAAACCAGGACTAGAATAACATGATGCAGATGGACATACCAAACAATGCAAGACAACTTGTGCAGTGCAGAACTTGACTATTTATACACAAGTGCTAATGAGCCAAACGTGAATCAGGTGAAACAGACGGCATGTGACTAGGTGTAGTGGCTGATGGAAATCGTCTTAATCTTTCTCCACTATTTACATGACAGTCTGCTCCAAAAAATACACTTTAATTAGAAGTGAGTTTTAATTACCAATCTTTTAAAACCCCAATCCCAAAAAAAAGTTGGGACGCTGCTGTGTAAAATGTAAATAAAAACAGAATGCAATGATTTGCAAATATCATAAACCCATATTCACAATAGAACATAAAAAACATTTCAAATGTTTAAAGTGATTAAATGTACCATTTTAAGATAAAAATACGGTAATTTTGAATTCGATGGCCGCAACACGTCTCAAAAGAGTTGGGACGGGGGCAACAAAAGGCTGGAAATAAATAAAAAAAAAACAGCTGGAGGTACATTTTGCAACTAATTAGGTTAATAGGCAACAGGTCAATAACATGATTGGGTATAAAAATAGTATCTTAGAGAGGCAGAGTTTTTCAGAAGTAAAGATGGGCAGAGGTTCACCAATCTGCGAAAAACTGTGTCTACAATTTGTGGAATAATTTCCGAATAATGTTCCTAAGCATAAAATTGCGAAGACTGTGAATATCTCATCATCTACACTATATAATATCATCAAAAGATTCAGAGAATTTGGAGAAATCTCTGTGCGCAAGGGACAAGGGTGAAAATCAATATTGCATGCCTGTGATCTTCGGGCCCTCAGGCGGCACTGCATTAAAAACAGGCATGATTCTGTAATGGAAATCACTGCATGGGCTCAGAAACACCTCCAGAACTCATTGTCTGTGAACACAGATCGCCGTGCCATCCACAAATGCTGGTTAAAGCTCTATCATGCAAAGAAGAAGCCATATGTGTACATGATCCAGAAACGCTGCCGTCTTATCTGGGCCAAAGATCATTTAAAATGGACTGAGGCAAAATGGAAAACTGTTCTGTGGTCAGACGAATCGAAATTTTTTATTCTTTTTGGAAACCATGGACATCTTGTCCTCTAAACTAAAGAGGACTAAAGAGGAGAGGGACCATCCGACTTTTTTATCAGCGCTCAGTTCAAAAGCCTGTATCTCTGATGGTATGGGGCTGCATTAGTGCCTATGGAATGGGCAGCATGCACATCTGGAAAGGCAACATCAATGGAAAGGTATATACAGGTTTTAGCACAACATATGCTTCCATCCAGATTCCATCCCATCTTTACTTCCGAGAGACTCTGCCTCTCTAAGACACTCTTTTATACCAAATCATGTTACTGACCTGTTGCCAATTAACCTAATAAGATGCAAAATGTTCCTTCTTTTTAGTAACGCTTACTTTTCCAGCTTTTTGTTTCCCCGTCTTAATTTTTTTGAGACATGTTGCAGCCATGAAATTCAAAATTACCTTATTTTGTTCTTCAGTTTAAACATTTGATATGTTTTCTATGTTCTAATTGTGAATAACATATGGGTTTTTGAGAATTGCAAATCATTGCATTCTGTTTTTGTTTATATTTATTTACATTTTACACAACATCCCAACTTTTTTGGAATTGGTATTGTACATTCTTTTCTCACTTCTCATTTTAGGGAAACGTAAAAAAAAAAATTGCCCTGGGTATTTTGACATACAGTACAGATCTGGTGGACAGAAAATAGGTTAAAAACATTTGAGTATTCCTTTGATAGTGCCCAAACTACAGTACAGTGCAAAAGGCTTAGACACCCTAAATTTTAAATATACATTTTAATATACATTTTGCCTGGTTAAGATAGAAAATAACATTAATTAATAGACCACTGATTCTGCAACAAACATCAAGGTTTATTGAGGTTTGAGAAGCAGGTAAAAGCCAAAATCTGTTTAAGTAAGACAAAATATATAGAAAACCCTACCAGCTGATTTTCCTCATAAAACTGCATAACAGTGTAGAATTAATGGCATTTATGAAGGTAAATAATGGTCACACCAAATATTGTTTTTTGTTTTACACTGTAATTGGTTTGCATCAAATTTCTAAGCTATAATATTTAGTCACTGACATAATACACCATAACCTAACGAGACACACTCGTCCTTTTAAATGTTAAATAAATATTACTCACTATCTTGCTGACAAATATTACAGAGTTTTGGAAGTGACATTTCAGTCAAGGAGTTATGATGACTTATTCAAATTGATGTACAGTAAGGCTTTAACATTTTTCTCCATCATAATGTTAACTTAATAAGACGTTGATATAAAGCATTAGCAGCATAAGCGCAACCACTTGACACAGTCGTGTTTCTGCACACAGACAGTGCGGTCTTTCAAAACTCTCACAAGCCTGCATGTGTATGAGTGTGTGTATGAAAATGTGCACATGTATGTGTGTGTGTGTGTGTGTGTCATTTTGTCAGTGGTCTCCTTGTATCAGTTCCTTCTTGGTAATTATTCGGAGATTCCACCACAATACCGGAAGATTTGTGTCATTCCGGAACAGTGGCCTCCAAAGACAGCCTGGAGCCATGCATCAGCCTCTCTCTCTCTCTCTCTCTCTCTCTCTCACTCTATCCATGGGACAATAACAAGCCCTGGGGCCTCCCTATATGTCAGTCTGGCCAGCTCAGGTTACTCCTCAGCCAGCGGAGCTTGGACGTCACTCACCTCCCGCGATGGAGCCCAAACTGAAGCGGTACGCAGACTCAGCAGCCTGGAGCCAGACCGGCCTCGAGATGTCTGTATGCTACAGCAAAAAGACAGAAGGAGAGTATGAGAGGGAGAATAAAACACTGAGCAAAACTAGAGGGAGGGGATGAATGAATTGAGCTTTATAAAACTATCGCCAACCAGATACTGTGCGGACAGAAGAGTGCTATAGAGCAGTTGACAGGAGAGGAAAGATGTGGAATGTGCTGCAGGCGCCTTGCATCTTATCCTCCCCTCTTTTCCCACTCTTATTTATGTGAAGATGGAGTCCTGTCTGTAGATGGTTAAGATTATTTCCAAAAATTCTGAAGTAATAAAATTGCTTACGGTATGGCTATTAGCCGATCTTTACCTTATCACCCAAAGCAGGACTTTCTAGTTATGAGGCTGTCTCGCTTTCTCCACTGTGATGCAAAGGAGATGATTATTCCTGTGAAATGTTCAGGTCTCAGATAAGCATCTACATGAGTTACAAAAGTGTGCTTGCATACTTATGAGTAGTCTATGTCTCTTTGTCATGCGCACGCTCTCTCTCTCTCTCTCTCTTTCTCTGTGTCTCTGCACAGCTGTTTTTACTGTAGGGCAGAATGCTAATGAGGCTGCACTCTGATCAAAGGAGCTTGTGCAATTACCCCAACTTCCACCCAAGGAGGCCTGAGAATGCCACAAATGTGTATGTGTATGTGTATGTGTGTGTGTGTGTGTTCCCAGTATGCTGTTCCAGACCTCCAGCAGTGAAGGCAGAGACCACAGCACTGACTAGATTAGGCCTCCAGACACACCCTCAGGTAAACTCCCACTATGTCACTAATGCTCTCCATCTCACTGCTTCTTTTTCTCGTCTTTTCACTGATTCTCTGATTATGTTTTGTCTGCTTCGTTTGCTTTCTCCATCACTCTCTCTTGCCCAAACTTTTAGACAAAACAGGCCTTGCTTCAGGATCTTCATACAATGAGACTTCAGAAAGCCCAGCCTGGAGAAAAGCACCTATTAAAGACTCTCAGATGTCAGTGTCTGTGTCTCTGTCTCTCTCTCTCTATGTGTGTGTGTGTGTGTGTGTGTGGAGGGGTATGTTTGTGATGTCTGTATCCGTGCATAGGTGACAAGCTTTTACTGGGGGGAAATTGTGGATAATGTTCTGTCCAATTAGTTTTACATAATGCAGGATCACAAAGAAGAAACCATCACCCTACTAATTCTATTATGGAGAGAGCATGTGTAATTTTAGTGTAATAAGAATGTGGTTATGTTATTACCCAGCAAAAAGGCTCGGAGATTAAAGCGTGCTCTCTATCTGCATCCAGAGAGAGAGAAAAGAGAGAAAACCGTGGAGGTGCGAGGGACCTTACCTGCCTCTGCACTTCAGCTAGGTGATAAGGCAGAGCGCCTTCTTCCAGAGGAGCTATCCTCTCAATATCAGCCAGGTTCAGCCATCTACACACACCACAACACAGAGAGACAACGTGTATATTGAGAAAGGGAGCAGTAAAGACAGAAAGATGGAAAGAGAGAGGAAAGGAGAAAGATAACAGAAGACTGTAAAGAGAAAGAGAGACACACAGCAGCAAGGGTTAGAATGAGATGCCAGGAAAGCTTCACGTCACTGAAGCCAGAACACCAAACGCGCAGTATCCCTCCCAGCAGCATGAAGTCACATTTTCCATAAGCTTTTTACAGTGCAGTAACACCAAGTTACTGCGTGCTTATACACACAGACAGGTAAACAAAGCTGGACACGAGCCTGCAACACACACAGATACACACACGCAGAGTGAGACTCCTTCAGAGAGCCAAAGAGACACCCACAGTGTTCTCCACTACATGCCGCAGGCATTCTTATGGCTCCCTCATGCTCTCCTTCCCAATAAATCAACTGGCTGGAGCCACTGTTGTTACAGAAAACAGGCAATAACACTAAATTTACAAGCTATAAACCATGCTGTAATGTTTTAATGGCATTTATAGATTCATTCAACAGAGTCTGTTTTTGAGAAATGCGTTAGATAGGTAAACCCATGAGGTCGAACTATAATGGCAATGTTCATAAGAAAGACCAAATCAACTGCACTGGTTGCATTCAGGGTAAATAAAGCCTATCTGTGGTATAAAGTATAGACTGAGAGTCGAAATGAACTGAAATCTCTTTTTGTACAGTGATTAAGCCTAAAAACACGACATGGGGATATGATTCGTGTTATAATAATAAAAGCAACCGTGTTTTACATTGATGAATTTATGACAATTTAATGAAGGTTTGTTTGAATTTGTGCAGAGAAATGTTTTACTACATTCTAGTTTTATTATGTGTATATAACCTTAGTGCTTGCTGGTCTGTTCGTTGTTGTGCTGTAGGACGAGTAACTAAGGAAAAACCTTTCACTACATTACATCACATGTATGTAATATGTATGTGACAAATAAAGAACCTTGAACCTTGAAAGATGTTTAGCTTATATAGTGTTTACCCTGAGTGAGTGTGGAGGCCAGCGAGCTGGTACAGGATGTCTACCTCCAGCGGTGTGATCTGACCAAATTTATTGGCAGCATTAACAAATTCCTCTGGGAAAAGAGCAATGGGAGAGTCATGTAAATGACACTAATACTAATTCCACTATTAATATTACTGCTAGCACTGCTACTACCAGTAATACTGATCAAAATAATAAGGTAGATATAATAATTATTACTATAACAACTAAAGAATACAAACAGCCACAAGACACCCACTGAGATAGGAAGCTCAAAAGATTTGGGGACATAATAGAATAACCTGCTGCCCAAGTTTGTGTACAGTTGAGAAGATGTGCTTGATAAGAGCAAATCCCTCCAAAAATTGAATTGTCAGACATAGGAATGTGTAATGAATGAGTTATGCAGATCTTGCAATATGACAAGGGGAGAACATCATCATCAAATCAGGCACATACTAATTACTGTGTCTACAGAAATAACTATGCACAGTCAAGTGTAGTGCCTTTCTGCAATTTTTTTGTTTTTTCTGATCCTAGTAAGAGGTGAAACCTGGCCGTATTTACCATTAAAATATAACAACACTATTTAGCAATGTAAATCAGCAGTACTCAAAGTGGAGCCCATGAAGCTCAGCCAGGAGGTGTGTAATTTTTTTTAATTGAGCTACAGCAGCGAAAAGCACAACCCACCATTATCAAAGTTATTATAGAGTTCTTATAATTATTAGTTTGTCTGGTCACTAGAATTGAATGAATTTAATCCATCCTCAAAAACTCAAAATCAAGTAGGCCTACAAACAATGCTCTGGAAGGGGAAGTTCATTAATAAAAATCTCTATGGTGCCAATAAATAGACAAACATTATTGTACATATTTATCTAATATTGAAATATATAATGGAATGATGAAATACAGTATGAAATACTGTATGTATAAATATCTATGCTGAGGGGGTCCCTGGAATTTATTTCACAGTTAATAGGGCTCACTGGCTACAAGAAGTTTGAGAACGATGTAAGACCAAGTATTGAATCTTACACACTGACATTAAGCTTTTGTGTGGTGTTTATTGTTCTGAGATAACATTGCATTCCTGTTTTGAGACTTGTCTTGTGACCGGCACCAACCCAGTAGTACACAGCAACATTCTACCAAACAAAACAGGAAATGGCTACATAGAGTTCTAATCTGTAAGCTCACTCATACTGAACTTCCTGGAAAATATAAAAGAGCTCAGTCTGGTAGGTACCTTTGGTGACGAGTATGTCCTTGCGCGTGCCAGCTAATGTGCTGTAGATTTTCCGAATGATCTCCATATTGTTGAGGAGGGAGTTGAAAGCATTAAAGAAGGAGAAGCTAACCATGTGAGTAGTGCCTCCTCCCACAACCTGCAAACCAGTGAGTCAATACAGCATTTATTAAGTGCAGTAAAGGTAATTCATTATAATTAATAATAAAATCCTATATAATAATATATCCTACACAAACTCTGCAATTTTTTATGGTCTTCCTTCCTTACTCAGAGAAATCTGTTTACAATATCAAATGGTTTCTGAACACATAATCATCCACTTAATGTACTATTTGGTCACACACTAAGATTAATCTGATTGGGGGCATGTCCAGGGGGTTGATTCCCAGATATAGATTAAAGAGATACATGAATTAATAAACAGTAAGTTCAGTTATTTAAAGTAATGATTTATTCATTTTAGAAAAGAACTTGGTATCATATGCATGACTGTTCACACTGATTACTCACTGAGACAAGGTTCTCCTCAACAAAAGGAGTAAGCACGTGATGGCGGATGGTGGACATGATGTCACTGAAGTCTAAGGCTGAAATCATCCCAGTCTTCCCCTTGTCCTTTATAGCAAAGGCCTGCCGGGCATGCTCAAACTGCAGCTCCTACAGCAGGAAACAGAGGAGCAAATATGTGAGGGCCATTCAACAACCCGTTTTAACAGACTAGCAAAATGACAATATTTTTCATTACAGGGTTTTACACAAATACTAATGACAGTGAAGAAATCAGTCACAGTACATACTGTAAGACCTTGTTTTGTAACTGATAGATGTTCCTTCTAACATCAAACAGCTCATCAATAAAACCTCAAGTTACTGTCTTTTAATGAACAGTTACTGAGCCTGTGGCGTGATGTCAGAATGAGTCAGGGCTCTGTGCTTTGTATGTATGCCTATGTGTTTCTCTGCGTCCACATCTTCTGTGTGTGTGTGTGTGTGTGTGTGTGTGCACTTAATGAAAACCACATCAGGTGTAGTCTGATCCTATGCTGCATGCCCTGGAGAGGAGGCAGGTGTTTCCGGAGCAGGGGGCTGTGATTTAGCCGGACAGGCCTGCAATCAGACACATGAGCTGGAGGAGAGAGAGCGGGAGGAGGGGGTCGCACCAGGAGTCAGCGCTGATGTCAAAACTGATCAGATATTACCATCCCCTCTGATCTCCATAACTCAACATGCCACCAACTAAAATGGCAGCCATTTCTCGCACTCTCATCTCTCTGGAACACAACATAACTGATGGACAGAGGGATCACCTGTGTAGTAAATTTGAATTTACAGACAAAAGTAGACTTTGACTTTTTTTTTTTTTTTTTTTTACTAGTGCTTGGTGCACTAGCTTATCTAAAGTGCTTGAAACCAAGCAAAGATTCAAGGAAATGCACTGTAGCAGAATCATGCTAATTTTTTTCCCCCATCGCTGAATGTGTGTGTGTGTATGTGTGGGACATTTCCTATAGAAACTGATATGTTAAAGGGTTTGTGCTCTTATCTTCACAAATTACATGTGGAGATATTTCAGCCACAAGATGGCAGAGTGAAAACAAACTCCTAGGACCAGGTTAGTGATGGCTGGAAGGTGGGTGTTTCCCACCTGTAGGAACTGGGTGAACTCTAAGTAGCTGAGGTGCTTTTTGAAGTCCTGTCCAAAGTGCAGGTGGATAAATTCACAGTCCCACTTAAAGGGGATATGATGGTGAACAGTTGTCTGGCTGAAGATGTCCCGTACATTTTCTACAACACAAACACACACCCAGCTCCTATTAACAAATCTAGTCAGCTTTTTAATCTTGTGTTATAAACCTCATATTTATCTGATCAATTTATTTTATTTTCAGATGGACAATAATAGTTTATACATCAGTAAAGACAGTTGTACAAACACATACATTTAACAGACATTAAAGTCAGTTATGACAGACAAGCATATATCACGTTAAACTAGCCAGTTCATAAGTTCCTGGCACCTACATACCAAAAGATATATCCCCAGTTCCAGTCTTGTCAAATAACTGAAAAGCAACTAGGAAGAGGGCATCGGGCACACAGAGCACTGATTCAAAGGCCAGAAACTCCTGGAAAGAGATCAGTCTGTTTGGACATGAAAAAAAAGAGAGCACTATCTGAAACACACAGATACAGCCTTTAACTCTTCATTTATTTATTTATTTTTAGTATTAACTATTTTAACATATGTAGTATACCGTATGTGTACTTATGTTATACAATATAATGCGATCTACTAGATCTACTACTGCATGAGAGTTATTCACTAAAAGGGTATAATGTATCCTCCATTCAGTTTTTATAGTTAATAAAAATCAAGTCATCTATATCAGCTTTAGACTTGTACAACATGTACAGCTGTATAAGCAAAGACGTGATGGAGACTTCAGGTAGCCCTAAATCATTTTTCAATCTATTTCAGTTTTCAGGAATACAATAAAAAATAGCTAACATTCAAACAGACTAGACACTTTTTCTGAGGATTTATGACTAGAAGAATAGCTAGGCCAACTACTGCTGCAGTTTGAATAAGCTCGTAAAGTATCAAAGCATTAAACCCTGGCAGGAGAGATGGAATCTCAAATGCACTGAAAAATAATTTGAAAGCAGAGACATAAATCATTATTAATCTTCCTTAAACACCATAGGATATTTCTAACGTCGAACAAAAGATGTTCAAAATTTCACTTGCTGGTATGCTTTAGTGTGATACAATAAAACAGGTCAAACATAAGAGTTTTGAATATTATTTCTGAAATCATTAATATCAGTCTCACGATAGCATTACTTTGTTACCTCTTACCCATCTTTAGTGGTGTCTGCAACCCCAGCAATGAGTTGTACGGTTTTTGGATTGTGGGTAGGTTGAGTGTGGAGTCCCAGATAATTCTGCACAAAGTCTTTAGGAGTCATGTAATGCTCCCCATCCTTATCCACCACACTTGCATGCTGTGGGGGAAATTTTTTTGGTTATTTTAAACATTTCAAGCAAATATGGTGCAACTAAATTAGTTTCTCAGGGATATCTGACTGTGCAAGGTCATTTAAGTGCTACTTTAAAGCAGTCGATTTAGTAAGCTAAGTCTTCTGACCAAAGCTATGGTGTGTATTTTGAGCATAGTTTTATGTTGTTCTTTTTGATAATAATTTTCAAAACCATCCCACTGAGCAGTTTCTTGCTTTCTACGTTAAAAGTTACTTAGTGAAAATGTTGATTGTTGAAAGTCTTTTTCCATCTCCTAAAATAATAATACATCCTGTGCACTGACAGTAGTAGGAAATTAAATGCTCTACAGATCAAGATTTGTTTACTCTCTCTATAAATGCTTCAGTGAAAGATGATGTAAAATCAGCAGCAATCTATCCTTTGTATCACTGTTCTCACTGCTATTATTGACCACTCTCTTCCAGTAACTATTCCAGTCCACTCTATATAACAGTAAATGCTCTAAGCTGAAACTGCCTTTCAACAGTGTTTCTCTCTGTGTAAGAACATCAATGTCATTGATTTATGGTTCTCTTTGCAAACCCAGTGTATACTCTGATTGAAATACATCAATAATTTCACATTATTCATGGATTCCATTGATAGCCGATGAGTTCAAAAGTACACAATCAAAAAGGAAAAAAGAAAGAAAGAAAGAAAGAACCTGTTAGCTGTGCAAAGGGTTGGTGACTTCTGCAGTATTATTACAAGACATCCCAGAAAACTCAGTGGACTTGATTGTGTAATGATCAAGCAAAATACATGAATCCTCAACTCATTACACAAATAAATTAATCAAGAATAAGATCACAAGACAGATACATTTATGCCATTCTTCTAGTCCTGAATACCTCATCAGCGGCATGAAAGAGTGATACAAGCACTTTGAGTGAAGTCTTTCAAAGTTACTTTTGTTGTAGTTGTAAAGTTTTACAGTATATAATGGTGCAAGTTAAAGAGCAATAGTAAAAGATCCCGCTTTGATGAAATACACACGCTCTCTTTCTGTGTGTGTCTCCCTCTCCCTCCCTACCTCACACACACACACAAACACACTCTACAGCTAATGCTTGTGGGGGAAAGCATTAATTCCAATCAATTTATTAACAGCTTCACCATATAATTGAGTGCAAGTTCAGCCATGGTAAGCCTAGAGTACTTCATCATCAAATCAAGCACGTACTGTAGTCAGCACTGAGTGAAATACTACTCTTGCGTTCAGTGGCTCCTTTACACATTATAGCAGACTTCATTTCTGAGAGCTACTTAATTATTTCATGCAACGAGGGTGGTATTAAAATCATAGCTCCGTCAATTATAGATTTGATCACTGTCGAGCAAGGTTAACTGTGCAGTGATGTGTGGTGAGAGAGTGAGCGGCTTTTAAAATGTTGCTAGGTTAAAACGGGAGCCACTCTTTTTGAGAGTTGTCGAAGTGCTTTCAATAACTAGCAACTGACAGTGTAATGTAACATCAGCTGCCATGACTGCTGTACTGTGCCATCACAGATTCACCAGCAGCCCAGTCATGAAATCACAAGAAACTTAGTGCTCAGGGTCCAAATTATAGTGAAAATAACCTGTGTTGCAGTTTGCATGTACGTTGACTAATTGCCTTGCTGAGACTACAAGAGACTGAAATAAATGTCAGAGGTTGGGAAGAGTCCAGAAAGGGCAAATACCAGGGTGAAGGGAAGGGACAGAATTAGTCCAAGCATGTGTGCGACCTTTTCTGTAAGTCCTTGGACCTCAGCCAACTCTTGACACACATCCTCAAAGACTAATTACACACACAGAGTGCTAGGTGGTTTTTATTCAAACACATATGCTAGGGCTATCACAAGTAAAAACGGGCTCGTGTATAGTTGTCGCGCTCCAAGTTCCTTCTTAAACAATCCCACTTATTTCTGATCAATTGTTGGAAGCTTATATCATTGAAAATTATTTTAGGTCACTTTAACACACTTTAAATAAAACCATTTGCTTAATAAATAAATGCAAATGTAACAGCTATGCCCTGTGACAGACTGGTATCCAATCCAGAGGGTATTCCCACCTCGTTGGGATCTTCATTTTGCTGGCATGGTTTGGGTCCACTAAGAGGGGAGGTTCACTGCAAACCAATACAGTATTATTCCGACAGATCAACTTTATCCAATGAAGAAACATTTCTATCCTGATCTGGAATGGTCTCTTCATGTCTCAGGTTGACAATACCTCCCTCCACAGGGCATCACGGCTCACTGAATGGTCTGATGAGTATGAAAATCATATGCTATGACCTTTACAGTCAGCAGATCTCAGCCCAAGTGAACACCTCTGGGAGAGTTTAGACCTTTGTGTTCTCCATCACAAAATTCAAAACACCACTGAGGGAATATCTTCAGGAAGAATGGTGTTACTCCCCCGAATACAGTTCCAGAAATCTGTAGAATCTATGCCAAAACACAATGAAGCTTTTGTGGTAGCTTGTGGTGGCCCAACACCTTACAAAGAAGCTTTATGTTACTCATTAATTCATCTTCATTAGTTTCTTCATCCTGGACAAAGTCAAGGCTATCCTGGGAACACTTATCATGAGGCGAGACTACACCCTAGATAGGGCACCAGTTCATCACAGGGCACCATGCGCACACACACACACACACACACACACACACACACACACACACCTAGGGGCAATTTAGTGTTGCTAGTCCTCCTACCAGCCCAGCATGTTTTTTGGAGGTGGGAGGAAACCGGAGAACCTGGAGGAAACCCACACACACAAGGGGAGAACCTGCGAAACACCTGGAGCTGTGAGACAGCAATGCTGCACCACCATGCCACCCACTTTAAATTATTTGTCCCTTTAATTTGTCACCCGTCTGTAGACTGTATTAATCGACATCTAGCAGTGGTTAATTTGTCAGGAATGGTATGCAGACCTACTCAGGTGAACACGCGGTTTGATGATACGTAGACCAACAAATCAGGATATAACCACTTTCAGCAGAAAACTGTACAGCTCATGCACATGCAACTTAAAACGGTGCTTTAAAAATAGGAGATACATCGTTATGACTTCTCAAATCAGAGTAAAAATCATTGTAGGAGAGCTCATACCTTCAGGAATATTTCTTTAAGTTCATTCGGGTTGGCTCGTTTAATGGACTGCACCTGCAAACACATATAAATCACCGGGCTCTACATTAAGACCTTTCCACTTTTACATAAGTTATGCTGTATATGATCATATAGTCACGTTTTACAATAGCAACAAGTGTTTTATTTCACCAGATAAGACACAAGATTAGATAATTACACATGTAATTACACTAAACTATACACCATATTTAGCACATAAAACAAAAATAGCATTTAAAAAAAAAATAAAAAATCCGAACTGTCTCGTATGCATTATGTTTATAACTATAGCAGTAAGCATGAAAAGCATAACAGAATGACTGACTAAGTAAACGCCAGCCTGAACATCTTCCAGCATGCAGTAACTTCTCAAATGAGACGCTGAAAGCGATAAGAAGTAACACTTCACAAGCAACGTTAGTTACTGTGTAAAAAAAGAAATACAAATAAATAACAAATATATATATATATAGGCTACTCTTCTTCAGGACAGTCTAGAAGAGGATTACGAACAGGAGTACGCTCGACAACCGGCACAGAGACAAGTCAGACGCGTGTGGATTATTATAATAGGTTATACACTCACAAATAGAAGAAATAAAGTTTTGTGGTTAGTATTTTTGACAAGCATAAACATTGACAGAGTCACCTTGACCGCCATGCTGGGTGTGACGTCACGCTTCCTCGCGCACGCTTCTTTTGAGCCCAACACACCTCTCCTCCGGCTGTGTGCTGAAGCGAGTGGCTCCACGACTGCGGCGTCATTTGTGTCCAACTGATGTTACGTTTATAAATATGCGTGTAAAGGTAAAATACATTTTAAACATAAGTAAAGAGAATAATCTAGATCCATATCTCAGATAAATAACTTAAAACATTAATCAAACTCAGATAGAGTACTAACAAAACAGGATTTTGCCTGTCCAGATCCACTATAGCTACATTTTACCTGGAAATATAATCAATGAATACTTTTATATATATATATATATATATATATATATATATATATATATATATATATATATATATATATATATATATAATGACCTCATGTAGCAAAATGCCCAGATGCAGCAAAACAGGCCCAAACAATGATACTACCACCACCACATTTCATAGATGGGATAAGGTTCTTATGCTGGATTGCAGAGTTTTCCTTTCTCCAAAAAATAAAACACTCATAATGCTCATCTCATGCCTGAAATCTCATGTCTTTCCATGACTTATCCATTTTAGGTTATGAAAAATATACATTCGTTCAATATTATAAATATTCTACATGTTCAACAGGAATTTTCACCATTCGGGGGAAAAAAGTTGTTTTACTATGGTTTTACTATGATTACTATGGTATGACCATAGTACAACAATGTTTCAAGCAAGGTTTTTGCCATTGTTACTATGAAAACCATAAAAACTATGGTTATATGATTGTAAGCATGACTGTACATTCATAGTTCTTGTGGTCTAACTAATAAGTTTGTTGTAAAAGAAAACAAAACCCTTTTCTGAAAGGTACAGTTTATGCCAAACCAAGGATGGTAGATACAACCTTTTCCCCTATCATTGTAAGCTATTTTATACCACTATGAATACATAGATAATTTAGGTTGTTGTCATGAGTTTCAGTGAAGTCAAAATGACAGGGCAACTAAACCAAGGTATTTATTTTATCTTAGAACATGATTTGTTTTGTAATGGCTTTTCAAGTAAGCTAAGGTTATCATATACTTCTTTATTATGGGTTTGGCAAGACCCAGAGGCTGTTATTCACATCTCTAAAGAGGCTAATTGAGTGGTGACTGATTGGGAGTGGCGTGGCCACATGGGTGGCAGGTCTTGCTATCCCCATTTGCCATCCCCAACTCTGACATTAAATAACATCTCTGAGATGTCTATTACTCATACAATTACGTCAGACTTCACGAAACATATCCAGCTCTGGTTAATTTATATAAATTATATAATTTATAGTTATATCATTGTAATATTGCCAGTGTTGTGCTATTATATGAGAAACAACTTAAAAATTTTGCATAAATCAGCATTATTTTAAAAATATTTATGTGGTGCCATCCCCTCTTTGCCATCGCATGTCTGAAAACTAAGACATGCCATTGTTGGCTGGTTTAGACTTCTCTTAGCTTCATTGTTCATTCATGGAGGCCATCACTATAATCCACAGTTGCATTTTCCTCTGTGCCTGGACTTATGAGGACTGCAGCAGATCCAAAAATGATGCTGAAACTACATCCTTGTCTTCATCATCAAAAGCATTGATCAGCATCAAGCATCAACAGCAGAGTCCACAGAACGCACACGTGTTGTTACACACTGATTGCTTTGATGTGAACAGGCATTGATTAAACAAAAAGGACTTCACAATCAAGAAATAATACATTGATTTTCAGCTGATGTTGATGTTTAGTTGATTTACTGTTGATTTATTATTGAGCTGTAATGCATAGCCATGCATGAAATCTCTAGAATACCCCAATAAGAACTGCCTACACAAATCCACAATGCCATTTTTTATTACTAGAGTGTGTATGGCATTGCTTGCAATGATTTATTTATTTATTTATTTATTTATTTATTGCAAGGAAAAGGTTCAACTTCTAGCATATCAAACATATTACTTAGGTCAAGTAATCCAAGCTTTATTAATGAAGTGATTTTGTAGCTAAATAATAATTTCATTACCTTTTGCATATGGACTGGTCTGTATATGAGAATATAAGAACCCCATTAACTCAAATGGTTAGGACCAATTCCATTTCACACTGCTGTGCTGATTATACAGGGCAAAGTTTCTTGCCTTTATTATTAAAATTACATACAATGAAATGATAATGAAAGCAAAGCTTCATTTATGGAGTCTTTTTAGCTCTTCTTTTATTTTTATTTTCTTGCACTCGGCCTTCCAGCTCTACAGAATTCAGATTTTTATTGAAGATATTGTCGTTGCATTACTTCGCCTAGATTTTGTGAACTTACTCCTCTTAAAATTTACTTCTGTATTAATGTGCTTCTCTGTTTTGATGCTCTGACCGGGTTAGAGTTTCTGTTTATTTAATTTTATTAGTGTTATCTCCTCGGCTTTACGTGCTACACTGTTATATTATTTGTTACAAGTCTTTAAAAGGTAAGGACATTATATATATTATTGTGTGCAGACTGTTTATCAGACTTGAAGTCAGTAGGGGCTTTTTCTCTTACTGGAACTTTTTGTCTTGGTAATTTTGTTGGTTAGTCCAGCTTACTCTCCGAGTCGTTTTCACATTGTGGACAACGTTCTGTTTTTGTAGGATACACTGCTGTCTCATTTGTTTATGGAGACTTTGGGTGTGTGGGTGTTTGGTGGATTGTGAGAGTAAGCAGAACATGCCAATGCTTTGAAGGATGTGAATTAGAACAGAGTAATGTTATTTAATTGCGAATCTGTTTTTAGAGGATTTAAACCTAACATGGTGAACAAATTATATTACAGAATTCAGGCAATTTTACTGAGGTTATCTCATACAGTGTAGCAAGTAATAATCAGGAAAGACCTTTGTAATATCACAGTCTAAAACTGGATTTAAAGAGAAGCAAATTATTATTGCAACTCACTGTTTTCAGGCCTCCCAGCCAGCCTCATCAAACCCCTTCAGAATGCTGCAGCGCGCCTCGTCTTCAACCAGCCCAAGAGAACCCATGTCACACCCCTCTTCATCTCCCTCCACTGGCTTCCTGTAGCTGCCCGCATCAAATTCAAGGCCTTGATGCTCACCTACAAGACCTTGTCAGGAACAGCACCCTCCTACGTCAACTCTCTCCTGAAGGCCCACGTTCCCTCTCGCAATCGATTAGCGACCGACGTTTAGTAGTTCCCACTCAGCGTGGCGCAGGGTCCCTTTCCAGAACCTTCACGCTAACTGTTCCTCAGTGGTGGAATGAACTTCCAATCTCAATCCGGACCGCAGAATCTCTCATCATCTTCAAAAAACAGCTAAAGACCCACCTCTTCTGTGAACACCTAACCAACTCATCCATCCATCTTCTACCACTTACTCCTTCTTCAGGGTCGCGGGGGAACCTGGAGCCAAACCCAGGGAGGGTACACACAAGGCAGGGTACACCCCGGACAGGGTGCCAGTCCATCGCAGGGCACAATCACATACACACTCATACTCTACAGACACTTTAGACATGCCAATCAGCCTACCATGCATGTCTTTGGACTGGGGGAGAAAACCGGAGTACCCAGAGGAAACCCCCACAGCACGGGGAGAACATGCAAACTCTGCACACACATGGCCCCAGCGGGAATTGAACCCCGGACGTGAGGCGAACATGCTAACCACTAAGCCACCGTGCGCCCAGCTAACCAACTCATAAAAATAAATAAATTTAAAAAATAAATAAATTAAAATAAAATAAAAAATTGCACTTACACCTCTACTTTGCTTCTTAACTCAATTAATACACCTCTACTTTGCTTCTTAACTCAATTAATGGATCTTGTATGGTAGCACTACTTGTATTGTTCTCTGTATTTTTCTCATTTGTAAGTCGCTTTGGATAAAAGCGTCTGCTAAGTGAATAAATGTAAATGTAAATGTAAATTAGTAAATCAATCACATGTAAACGAATCAAACGTAAATGAATCACATGAAAATGAATCACTTGAATACGAATCACATGAAAATTAATCACATGTAAATGAATCATACGTAAATGAATCACATGTAAATGAATCACATGAAAATGAATCACATGTAAATGAATCATATGAAAATGAATAAATAAATTAAAGACAAAGCTTCATTTATAACTGTACCGTTATTGGGACACGTCCAGAGACTTTGCTTTACGTGACCAGGAAGTACGTCAAAAGCAGCAATATCCAATCACGTGCGAGAGCGGAAGCACGTGGGTAAACAGGACGTACTTTTGCATTTCGCGGGTTATGTGGTAAAGCGTGCATGTAAATGGCGGGTAAGTGTATTTTTATATTATGTAAGACAATACATGAATGCATTGTCAAATACTGCTGTAGCTATCAGTGCTCTTTAGCGAGTTGACTGGCTAGCATGGTAAACAGCCTTCAGTGAGCTAGCTAGTTAGCTACCTGACAGCTAGCTATGCGACTGACTAACTTGGCTAACTATAATTCAGTAATGGCCTGCTAGCAGTAAATACTCGTGAACTTGCTTTTGAGGAATATGTTAATGATAAGTAATGTGTAGGGGGATAAAGATAACAGAACTGAGAGAGGGCTGAACGCCGTGTTTGTAACACGTTGTTAGCCGGGTAACTGTGAAAGGTTAGCATTAAAGCACACATGCGTATATAGCTAGCCAGAGTAGCTGCTGTTGTTTTTGACGTTTTGAATGAGGTAAAGAAGTATAACAGCTCGGTCTAGCTTTGCTAGATAGTCATTACCAGTCGGGTACACTGCTGTTACTTTGCGAGCTAACACTGGGTGCCCATCCATCCATCCATCCGCACGCACCCACCCACCCGCACGCACGCACGCACGCACGCACCCACGCACGCACGCACGCACCCACGCACGCACGCACCCACCCGCACGCACGCACCCATCCGCACGCACCCACCCGCACCCATCCGCACGCACCCACCCGCACGCACCCACCCATCCGCACGCACCCACGCATCCACCCATCCGCACGCACCCACGCATCCACCCATCCGCACCCACCCGCACCCACCCATCCGCACGCACGCACCCACCCACCCATCCGCACGCACGCACCCATCCGCACGCACGCACCGACCCACCCACCCATCCGCACGCACCCACCCACCCACCCGCACGCACGCAATCCGCCCACCCACCCATCCGCACGCACGCACGCACGCACCCACCCACCCATCCGCACGCACGCACCCACCCACCCATCCGCACGCACGCACCCACCCACCCATACGCACGCACGCACCCACCCACCCATACGCACGCACCCAAACCACCCACCCATCCGCACGCACGCACCCACCCACCCATCCGCACCCACCCACCCACCCATACGCACGCACCCAAAACACCCACCCACCCATCCGCACGCACGCACCCACCCATCCGCACGCACGCACCCACCCATCCGCACGCACGCACGCACGCACCCACCCATCCGCACGCACGCAAATCCGCACGCACCCACCCACCAACCCACCCATCCGCACGCACCCACCCGCACGCACCCACCCATCCGCACTCACCCACCCATCCATCCATCCGCACGCACCCACCCGCACGCACCCACCCATCCGCACTCACCCACCCATCCATCCATCCGCACGCACCCACCCATCCACCCATCCATCCATCCATCCATCCGCACGCACCCACCCATCCATCTGCACGCACGCACCCACCCCCCCACCCATCCATCCATCCATCCTTCCGCACGCACCCACCCCTCCATCCATCCGCACGCACCCACCCATCCATCCGCACGCACCCACCCACGCACCCACCCATCCATCCGCACGCACCCACCCATCCATCCACCCATCCATCCATCCACCCGCACGCACCCACCCATCCATCCTTCCGCACGCACCCACCCATCCATCCATCCACCCGCACCCACCCATCCATCCATCCACCCGCACGCACCCACCCATCCATCCATCCATCCACCCGCACACACCCATCCATCCATCCATCCATCCACCCGCACACACCCATCCATCCACCTGCACGCACGCACCCACCCACCCGCATGCACCCATCCATCCACCTACCTATCCACCCATCCATCCACCCACCTACCCACCCATCCATCTACCTACCTACCCACCCATCTTCCTAGCCTTCCTTTCCTTCAGTAATTGTTCTATCCTGGTCAGGGTCGTGGTAGAACGTGGGAATCCCCCCCCTTCACAGGGCAACACATTCACACCTAGAGGTATGTTAAGACATATAGTTCTGGAGATTCAGCTAGCATAGTAACATTCACTTCTTCCTTCTCAAATGTCCTCCAACAAACTGGTCACGGTCTTTTTTTTTTTTTTTTTTTTTTTTTTTTTTAACCCCCTTATAAAACCAAGTAAACATCTGATTTGCTTTCTGCTTGTCCTTCAGATATGAACGCAATGGAGAAGAAACTGGCCGAATACAAATGCGACACCAATAAAGCGATTTGTTTAAAATTAGGTAAATAACACACACCTGTTGTTCATATGTTCATATATGCTTTGAACATTTCAGAATCCAGCACAGTTTATACACATGCTTAGACTCCTGATTCACCTCACCAGTGATAACAGACTTAAGTCCTATTCAGACTATATTATTTTTTACATGTGGATGTGGGGTAATTATTATTCTGTAAGAATGAATATGTTGGTAAAGATTCCATTATATTCTGGGAAAAGAGGTTTTGTGATTTTTTTTTTTTTTTTCTTTTCTCCGCTCTGTTAAAAGACACTCTTGGGAGTGTCTTTTCTGTTGTCTCCTAAAAAACCAAACGAGAACTGTCTGAGTGTAAAACTCAGTAAAATATAAATGACAGTAAAATATAGATGACATTAAAACAGTAAAATATAGATGACATTTAAAAGGACTTGTCAGAGAAGTGAAGGTTTTAGGTAAGTTATTGATTTCCTGGCCTACATGCAACCTACTAATGATCGAGCTCAATTTGCGCTGAAAGGCAATCTAAAACTAGTGCTTATAATAAGTCAAGTCAGTTTGTATTAAAATGAGGTGGAATTTGAACGCATAATTTTTTTTTAGTACGACAACAATGAATACATCACGTAAACACTCCTATCTCTGGGATTTATAGAGAAATCGCTTATCCCTTGTCGTAATTGCTATAGACATTAACATTGCTACAGATTTAACACTACTTAACATGCCTATATCTGGAAAAAATAGTACTTTAGTTGGTATGTCATAGCAGGAAAATCACCAAACTTTTCTGTGCTCTGGTCCTTCAAGACTGGAATTGATGTCTCCTTTCTTACATTATATGCATGTGAACAAAGCATACTAAACCAATGTTAGTAATAATGCATGTTTCTCTTTATTTCCTGTAGTACGTTTCGCAGAGGATGTAGATGATGAAAGTACAACGTTCCACCCTGAGTACAGCCATCAACTGTATGGTGATGAGTAAGTACCTGCAAGATTTATAAATATTGAGATCAGTGTTTTAAAAATTTATGTATGTTTCTAAGGCTTCATTACAAAAAAATGCAGGGAAAGGGCTTTTTCATAGGCTAATAAACATTCAAGCCACATACAACCCCCAAGCAGTGGGAGAGTCCCTGAATGTTAGTTGTTCATGTCACCTAATTTGAAGCCCTGTATGTTTCTATGACACACTGTGGGGCATCTTCAGCTAGATAATTGGTTATTTCACATGACTCTTTTATTTAATTACGTATGATGGTTTGAGAGAAAATCACTGCAAATTTTATTTAAAAAAAAAAAGGTAATTCAGAATTCTACAAACTACTTTGAATAGTTCTTCTTTGTAAACATATTTCAACATGGATGATCAGCCAGGGGAACAGTGATGCTATAGACACCCTGCGATTTGTGGCTCATTTGGAAGCTATTTCCTGTTGGAATTTGGTGTAGTAGTCTACAGTTCAGCACACTACCTGTAATGGTAGACTACTTTCTTTTGCCTGTATATGTGTGTTATGGTGACCCATTAATGTTTGTTATTCTGCACGCTCAGTTTATCATTGTTGATCGAAGAGCTGTGGCTTGTCAAATATAGTCAATGCTCTCTTACTATTTGTTCCTGAATCTCACAACAGTGAAGTGGCATTTGGATACAAAGGCCTTCAGATTCAGCTTTACTACACTGCTGGCAACCTGAGCACGCTGTTCAAAGTGAAGTACACTTCCAAAGTCACTGAGACGTTTGGCTGTGTTCAGGTAGGCTAATAATATTTCCTGTTGTTGTCTTGTGTAAACTTCATATATATTGTATTGATATGAAAGTATGATGTAATTGTACAACCCAAAGCTAACCATTATTTTCCTTTTCCTTCTTTCGTATTTATGGCAAGCGTTGGTTATTGGATAGGACTTCTCCCTTGCAGATAATTACCTGGTCTCCTCTGTAGAAATCAGACTTGTGATTCATGCAGAGCTGTTGGGATGTAGGGCTTAAACCACTGACCATTATGATAATTGAGATTCATTGGTAATTGAAATCTACAGAAATTATAACGGTTGTAACGTGCATTGCACAAATCCCAACAGGTTTTAAAATGTGAGAGAATTTCACACTTGGCAAAAGTTTTTTTTCTTCTTCTTCTATCTTTTTTATTAAACTTGTTATAAGGTAATTCTGTATATGGTGGATGATAATTCCCTGATCCCCAAAATAATAATAAAGCGTGACATACTGCATCTTGCTGCACTTGTTTAGGTAGTGTGGATTTTTATTTATTCATTACACATAATGTGTGAAAATATTTCAAGCCTTTTTTGTTTTAGTCTTGATGATTATGGCTTACAGCTCATATAATCAAAAATCCAGTATCTCCGAATATTAGAATAAAGAATTTATAATACAGAAATGTCTACCTTCTGAAAAGTATGTTAATTTATGCACTCAGTACTTGGTTACGGCTTCTTTTGTATGAATTACTGCATCAATGTGGCGTGGCATGGAGGCAATCAGCCTGTGGCACTGCTGAGGTGTTTTGGAAGCCCAGGTTGCTTTGATAGCGGCCTTCAGCTCGTCTGTATTGTTGGGTCTGGTGTCTCTCATAGATTTTCTATGGGGATCAGGTCAGGCGAGTCGGCTGGCCAATCAAGCACAGTAATACAAACCAGTTACTAGTAGTTTTGGCACTGTGGGCAGGTGCAGAATCCTGCTGGAAAAGGAAATCAGCATCTCCATAAAGCTTGTCAGCAGATGGAAGCATGAAGTGCTCTAAAATCTCCTGGTAGACGCTGCATTGACTCTGGACTTGAGAAAACACAGTGGACCAACACCAGCAGATGACATGGCACCCCAAATCATCACTGACTGTAGAAACTTCTCACTGGACTTCAAGCAACTTGAATTCTGTGCCTGTCCGCTCTTCCTCCAGACTCTGGGACCTTGATTTCCAAATGAAATGCAAATTTTACTTTCATCTTCCCCATGATTGTGGTTGTGTGTACTGAACCAGAGTGAGAGATTAAAGGCTCAGGAAACCTTCGCAGGTGTTTTGAGTTAATTAGTTGATTAGAGCTCTTCTCAGGTCGACATTTCTGTATTATAAATTCTTTATTCTAATATTTTGAGATATTGGATGTTTGATTTCCATGAGCTGTAAGCCGTAATCATCAAGAATAAAACAAACAAAAAAGGCTTGAAATATTTCAGTTTGTGTAATGAATCTAGAATATATGAAAGTTCCACTTTTTTTAAATTAAATTACTGGGAAAGAATGAACTTTTCCACGATATCCTTGTGTATGTGCGTGTGTGCGTGTGTATAAAATATAATATGCGCACACCTACAAAAGTATTGGAACAAAATATTGCTATTATATCATCATATAGCCCAGGCCAAGTTGCACCGTCATTCAGATTGCACTTCAGCTGTTGTTTGTAGTGTAGCAGGTTTCAGATTGCGTAATATCTGCTATAGTTATAGTGTCAAGGTGCGGCACACCATAGTTGTTTATACAGGGGTGGACAAATCACAATCAACGCTGCTTGGATGTTTAGATATCGTAGACTTTTTCTCAGATTGCACCTCTGCCAGTGTTTATTCTGTACTTCTCAGAATATAGGTATCATTATAAGTGTAACTAATAGTTAGATAAAGTACTTTATCAGTCCACACCACATATAGTGTAGACCATTTAGTAGTAATTCTCTTCAGTAAATATGTACACAGTTCTTCAACAAGAGTAAATTGCTGCTCACATTGAGGTACTCTTCCCCTTTTTAGGTACAGAACAAGATCCTCTTTAATTAAAATGAAACCTTTTATGTAAGAATTAGATCTTACACTGGCATTTACCTTTGTTGCGCTTTCAGCTGAAAAGATGATGTATTCCCGAATAGACTAAAAGCTCTGAAGAAGCACAGTTAGTTAATATAGTGACCCAACAATGCACTCTTTATATTGAAGATTGCAATTTGTAAATGTTGTATAGAAGAGAGCAGGGACAATCTGACTTGTTTGTCCTTTGCCTTTTATGTGCATCCCCTGATTCTCTTATTCGTCAGAAATGCAGTTGAGTTGTAACAATAGTGAAGTGTTTCTCAGACGCAGGTGCATTGCTTCCTGGCTGATATTAGCTGATGTCTGAAAGAGCAGGAATTAGCGCTGTGTTGCATTAGCCTTTTGTTGCGCATTTTGTCCTTGTCCTTCTTCATTTCCCTGTTTTGAATGTGGAGCAGCGAGAGGCCTGCTACAGAACTAATGCCTATCACGCGTCTAAATGGTGCCAAAGGCCCTGCTTAGCAACTTAATACGAAGTGTTCTCATGTCAATCCGCATGGAAATGGATACAATGCAAACATCGCAGCTGAAGCCACTGCGCATTCTGCTGAGTAAAAAAATCCCAAAGAGGGCAAAGGGGGGTCTTTTGTCTGCCCAGGAGCCACTGAATGGCAGGGGCAAACTTGTTTGATTGAGTTCACTCACCAGGCTTAGAGGAGAGGAGCCTATTATCGATGCCTGTTTTTTTTGTTTTGTGTTTTTTTTTTTTTTTTTTGGTTAAGGTTGAGATCAATTCATTAAATTTTATTGCCCTGTGAGAAGCAGAGATGCATTATTGTGGGGGGACTTCATCAAATATTCATGGTTTAAGATAAGTAGTAAATGTATTCAATTAAGTGGTCTTTCAGAGAGGATTGGCGAGAGGGGGGCTGAAGGCCTACTCAGCTGACAGGACTAATTGCCTAATGGTTCTCTTTTTTTGTTCGACAAAAATATGTATTCTTTCTTTTTTAGTTTCACGTGTGCTATGTCAATCAAGGCTGAAGTATAGCCTAATGACAGAACAATAGGGCTTTATTCTGTTGTTGCTCCAGCAGGGTTACATGAAAGACCATAGAGCACTGGGAATAACGTTTTGTGTATCGGTGTGCTTTTAACTTGGTGTACGCAATTCTAAGAATACATGTAAGCCCCTTTTGAATTATACTAGTTTATTTATTACACTTTATTCATGTAGCTGCAAAATACATCCGTTTTTAAGGTAATAAATTCTATCTTTAACCCATCATGTACTGTATAAAATACATGAAAGAAATATGACTAACCTGTACTAATCCTTCTGATATGTTTTTTGTGTGCCTTCAGCCTGATGATGTGGAAGGGAAGATCAGAGAGATCATTCCTCCAGGCTTTAGCTCCAACACAGATGACTTTATCTCTCTCTTGGAAAAGGAGGCTAACTTCAAGCCATTTGGCAGCCTCTTGCACACCTATAAAGTTCACAATGTGGAAGAGGGAGCAGATTTTACTTACCTGATACACAAGGTACTGCCAGGTGCTGTGACAGAAGAAGCTTTGGGGATGGTGGCTGCCTCCACTGAGTGACGTCTTTAAAACAATTTAATTCAGTGACAGTATTACTTGTACATCTTTGTTATTGCTGCATAATTTCCTGTACAGGTTCACCAGTACACACTGGTTCAGTAATGTGTAGTTAATGTTTAATCAGAAGTTTTACTTTCCTGTAAATACTGTATATTTGTCTGTGACTGCTTTAATAAGAATAATCCGTGGGGCGTACACATGACCGTCTTGATGTTGAATCTCTTTGTGTTGTTGCCTTATAAGGCAGATATCTCATGTCCAGGATTCAGAGAACACCATGAGCGCCTTCAGACATTCCTTATGTGGTTCATCGAGACAGCCAGCTTTATTGATGTAGACGATGATCACTGGGATTTCTTCCTTGTGTGAGTTGTGAGCTGTTTTTGATTCTTCGTACTTTCCTGCACTGACAGCATAAACCTAGGTGCCTCAGGCCTGTAGAGCATACGTGTTCCTACATGGGTTGCTAAACTGTTTCTTGATATGAGTGTTGTCTTTACATGTGATAGGACTGTTATCTCTGTTAAGGGGGGTAAAAGTAAAAAAAAAATAATAATAATGTTCAAGGTCAGAATTTAGACCAATTGTGGCTACACGGAACATTTGGGAGCCTGCATTTCGAAACATTAACCTTTTGTGTCAAGTTAGAACTCTGAAGGGAACTGGAGAGAAGAAAGTTGTCAGGATTACTAAGAGTACAGAACAGGATCATACTGTCGGGAAAATGCTCTTTTCTCTCTTAGTCAGGTGCATGTGCGTATACACACACACACACATTTGAGCGGACGCAACTACCACTCATTGTGGTGCTTGCAACCAATTACCAAGCCTGTTTAATTATATTTCCCCCTTGTATAGAGGTGAACTGTTCATCTCATATAAGAGTTTCCTTTTGTGTTGTTTGTCTCTTTTCTTTGCTGTCCTTATTTTTTGGCAGAGCAAGAGGCTGAACTGAATGCTGTTGTCTTTTGAAACAGTGAATGGAATCTCTAGCAGTCGAAAAGGAGACTCCGCTAGTGTTTTCTTTAGTGTGGCACCTATTAAAGCTGACAATAGGCAAATGGACTGGAGAGATTTGAAGAGGCTAGATGCCTCCCTCTCTCTGCTCTACTGTTCTCTAAGTTGCAGTGCACCAATTAAGTGCATAATGCATTCACTCTCTACAGCAGGTGCACAGACTGCAACTGCTCTGCTCTCTGCTCCAGCATGCTCACACTGACAGGAGGCCAGAGCGAGAAAACAAGCAGCGTGCAAGAGAGGGTGGGGAAGGATGGTCAAAGTAGAGAAAGAGAGAAGAGTTGAAAGAGTGCTAGAAGAACCAGTGCATGGGAGCGTGCCTATGATTGACCTGGTTGCCTTTTGTGTTCTCTCTCCCTGTACAGATTTGAGAAATACAATAAGGACGGGGAGACTCTCTACGCTACGGTTGGCTACATGACAGTGTATAATTACTACGTATACCCAGACAAAACCAGACCACGTGTTAGGTAATTACCAGGGAAGCACGTGCCTTCTCTCTCCTTTATTCTTTGAAAAAAGGGAAAAGAAAATTATACATCTCTGGCTCTCTTGTCCCTGAGTGCCCCAAATTGCTGGCTTATATATCCTATAAGCCAATCCCCATTTGCTTATTATAAGGATGGCAAAATCAGCAGCACCCATCAGAAAGCCCATTTTGAAAATCAGTGTAATATATTGATTGGCACAACATAGTAACATTTCATTATGTTGGCCAAGTGAATGAACAAAAATAATCTTTTGGTAGAGATTATATCAAGTTGTTATACTGGAGAAAAGAACGCTGTCTGGACATGAAGTGTGTGTATTGAACAAAACATATTGTCATATCTGTATCAGGTCATCATCATGATCATAATGTCCATTGTATCAAGGAAAGCTGAATAGGACTGGGAGATATAGGGAGGGCTGGCATTAGCTGTATATTAGCTGGCACTATGGGATGAGCAAAGAACAATATTTAAAATTTTGGCCTGTATGTTGATGCACTTAGAACTCAGGTCTTATTCTTATGGTCCTGTAAAGGTTGTCTTTGGTGTTTGTGTGTTTGAACCTCTTGTTCTTTTGTCTCACTTTTCTGTCTTTTTCTATTTCAGTCAGATGCTGATCCTGCCACCGTTTCAGGGTGAAGGACATGGAGCCCAGCTGTTAGAGACGGTTCATCGGTTCTACTGCAACCTACCTAACATTCAGGATATCACGGGTATTCTGGGATGAAAACTGTTTAACAGAATTTGTACAGTGTGGTTATACTTGGGCTAATATTCATACTGCACACTGGTCGCTGGATTGTGTCACTGGTTTGCACGTCTTGCTTCTATAACAGGTACTCAGATGAGCCATACCCAGGTATGATTGCAGAATGCATGTCACATTTTTCTTTTTTCCTTTTGAAAATGGAATAAAGTACTTTTTAGGTAGTTTCTTGAAACTTTCTTTAAGTATGTGAGAGAGGAATGAACAGAGCCTTCTTATCAAGGGTAGCTGCTGGCTGAATTTAAATACCTCTCTGCCACGGCTGTGTATGGAGCTCTCTGGTCCAACGTGTGGCAAGGTGGGAGGGATGTATGTAAATTGCAGGCAGTTTGCAGCTGAAATGTGCTGGCCACATGCTGCTGCTCAGGCTCTCTCACACAATGGCATAATTATTGAGCTGTGTGGGGAGAGAGAGATTAGCTTTCATTCAAACTGAATACGCAGCTCCACTCTACTACGGCAGACCTGCAGCCACCATTTGTACAGCCTTTGTTTGTTCTTTTTGTTCTATTTTTGTGCTCTTTTTCCTTTTTGTACTGTTTCTCTCTGTCTCTATCTACTGTTAATGTTATGCCACATGTTAGAAAGTGAAAGTTGTGTCTTACCAGCAGTCCATAGCCTCTCTGGTTCTCGCTATCATTTAATCTATATGGGACACCCACACTACAGCATTGCCATTTTTTGTTGTTTTGGCTCTGTATTCCAACACATTGAATTTTTAACAAAATCATGAGAACAAGATTGAAGCACAGCATTGGTTTAAGAGTATTTACATATAAAGTATATATTGGATTTATTATTTTTCATTTTAAGCCCAAAAGTAAAAAAGATGCGTATAGTGAAAACAAGCTAAAACATTAACATTAACATCATTAACAACAAAAACATTAACACTTCATCGTACTAGAATAAATGGACACTTGTTGCTGCCAGATTATAGGAGTTCGTTTGTTTAGTTGCTTTAAGTTGTACCTTTTGTGTGTGTTTCCTAGCGGAAGACCCATCTGACAATTACGTGAAGTTGAGGGACTTTGTGCTGGTGAAGCTGTGTATGGATCTGCCTTCTTTCTCCACTGAAAAATTGCCTCTGGGCTTTAGTGAAGAAATGGCTACTGAAGCACGAGAGAAGCTCAAAATCAACAAGGTATGAGCTACATACTTAATACAACACATGATACTTCAAGTTTAAGTGAAAAAGCAGCTGCGCCTTCAAATTCGGTACTCAATCTGTAGTTGTTATATTCTTTATATGCAGTTGCAATCAAAATGATTCAACCCCCATTGCAAATCAAGTTTATTTATAGACTTTCAGCTGTTTGCAATGAACAAATAAAACAAAAGCAATTGAAATGGTTCAACACAATGAATGGTTTCCCCAAATTCAACTGAAAATGTAACTTATAATGACTTCTCCAGTTTCAAGATAATTCAACCTCCTGAATAGAATCCCTCACAGCAGCACAAATATGCAAAACAGTTGTCTCAAGCACACCTGATGTAACGAATCAAGGCCTTCATTAGTTGCACCAGGTGTGCTTGAGCTGGAACACATGAAATACCTGAACTGGCTAGGGGTAGAAAATAATGAAATACCTGTACATGGCAGAAAGATGAAGCTGTCAACAGCTGCAATCAGATTTTTGAGAAGGCAGGTTGTGAAAAACCCTCGAGTGACTGCAAAAGACCTGCAGCAAGACTTGGAGGTAACGGGCACTGAAGTTTCAGTGAGCACAGTAAGGCGTGTACTAAACGCAGAAGGTTTCCATGCCAGAACTCCAAGACGTGCACCACTACTGACCCAAAAGCACAAGAAAAGTCAGCTCAAAATCATATAAATAAGCCACAGAAGTTTTGGGATTTTGTTCTGTGGAGCGATGACACAAAACTGGAACTTTTTGGCATAATGGATCAGCAGTATCTTTGGAGGAAGAAGAATGAAGAAAGAACACTCTGTCCACAGTCAAGCATGATGGAGGATCTGTGATGCTCTGGGGCTGCTTGCATCCTCTGGCACTGGAAACCTGCAGCATGTGGAAGGGAAGATGGATTCATTGAAGTAACAGGAAATCCTAGGAGAAAACGTCATGCCCTCTGTGAAGAAGCTGAAGCTTGGGTATCATTGGACCTTCCAACAGGACAATGATCCCAAGCACACCACAAATTCTACCAAGGCTTGGTTGCAGAAGTCGTCGTGGAATATTCTACAGGGCCATCACAGTCACCTGACTTGAGCCCCATAGAAAATCTCTGGTAGGAATTGAAGAAGTCGGTTTCAGCACGCAAACCCAACAATATTACTGACCTGGAGGCCATTGCTCATGAGGAATGGGATAAGATTCCTCAGGAACACTGACAGAAGCTGGTGTCTGGCTATGCATCTCGTTTGCAGCAGGTCATAATAGCAAAAGTGTGCTCTACGAAGTACTAAAGATGCTTGCCATGAAGGGGTTGAATAATTTAGAGACTGGAAAAGTCATTCTGAGTTGCATTTTCAGTTGAATTTGGGGAAACTACTTGAAGCATTTGTTGTGTTGAACTATTTCAATAGCTTTTGTTTGATTTGTTCATTGCAAACAGCTGAAAGTCTGTAAATTTTGACAATAAACCTGATTTGCAATGGGGGTTAAATAATTTTGATTGCAACAGTATTTTTTTCTTCAAAAGTGACAAATGTGAGTTATGATGATTGAATAATATATAATTAACTCTCCATCTCAGTTTGGAGCCACATGAAAGTATTTGACCTTAAATGACCTTTCACTACACCCACATCCACACACCCCACTGGAAGCTGGCCATTAGTGAATGGGTGGGAGTTCACCTCAGTGTGCTCCCTGTATGACTTCTTTCTGTCTGCACTTAGGCCGCTATTTAACTGCGCCAATTACATCCCACCAGAGTTGGGTATAACTAATATTCTGTAATAAGTGTATTCTAATTAAGCCTACTTTTTCTGATAACACAGTAATGTAATGCATTGCATTTTAAATTTATTTGATTACAGTTACTGATGTCAATAAAATTACGTTGCTTGCATTACTAATATATTGTTAAGAAAACAATATCAAGTAGAATGCATTTTTAAAATACATCACGTTTTGTGTGGCTGCCGGGGGTGTAACCTTTCCTGGGCATTCGGGGCTGTAGCCTAGAAGATTTTTTCTTTAGCCCCAAATAATTCTCCACTTGGAGTGGTTCGTCACTACGTAACTGAATGTCAGTAAAAGAAGACGGTGGTGTTAAAATTTTATATCTTCAGTGAACGGAGGCGAGACCAGTCAGACAGGGTTTACAGGAAAATATGGGGAAACATTCGTGTCAATTCTGCCAAACGCTAGCTCACACAGTCAGTGTGAGGGGAAAAATGGATATACTATCTTTTATTTCCTTTCTGGCCATGTTGTTTGTGAGTGATTATCACAGTCTGGTGCCTGTGCCATGACAAAGTCCTTCTAGTAAAATCTGTCCACACTGCAGCCATTTTGGCAGTGCTCCCGGGTTCAATTATTTTCAGTCATACGTGACCAGGTTTCCGTCTACTTGAATGGCGAGACACTCCCATATACCAGAAAAGGATTGACAGTATAACTTCAAACAAAGAATTGAAATGGTTATTAAAATTTGGTAAATAATCTTTGACACAAATAACATGGGGAAATTCATAGTCATGTGTATACAAAATAAGTACACCCCATGGAAATTAAAAAAAACAATTTTTAACATATTTGGACAAGCAAATATTTGATCCTCTTTGAAACAGTGCTTATTAATAAAGTTGATACACTCAATCAAATGACACAAAATTGACATTTTGTAGTAATTTTCCCAATTTAAATTAACTGGGGGGGAAAAAAGTCACATACACACACAAAACAAAAAAGTAAGTACACCCCTACATTTATCACACCTTCAAATCCATAACATTAATCAGGTGTTCAAGTTTAGTTGCCAGTGATTAGAACCTGCTTAGTGAGTGCAGGTGAAACCTGTCTTATTTATACCCCTCTCATATCTAGTGTCTGGTGTTCCCTTTGTTATTGAGGTGTGTGGTGTCATCATGCCAAGATCTGAAGAGTTCTGTAAGGCCTTCAGAGAAAGGTTGTGGATGCCTAGGAGTCTGGCAAGGGATTTAAAAAGATCTCCAAATTATTTGAAATACATCATTCCACTGTAAGGAAAATCATCTACACGCTGCAGATTTCAAACAACTGCCAATCTGACCATCTGCCAATTGCCAATCAGACCATCTGATGCAAAAAGAAGTCTCCAAGGACCCCAAAATTTCATCACATGATCTAATAGTAACTGTTGGTGTCAAAGTGCATACTTCTACAATCAGAAAGAGATTGCACAAATTGAGCATATAGGCAAAGACCAGGCCTTTTGGAATAATGTGCTCTGGACAGACGAATCAAAGACAGAGTTGTTTGGCCACAGTAACAGCAAACATGTTTACCGTAGACAAAAGACAGCTTTTCAGGAGAAGCACAGTGGTGGAAATGTTACAGTTTGGTGTTGCTTTGCTGCCTCAGGGACTGGACAGCTTGCATACATTGATTCAACTATGAATTCTGCATCAAATCAAAGAGTGCTTGAAGATTATGTGAGGCCATCTGTCCAAAAGTTGAAGTTGATATGAAAGTGAATCTTTCAACAGGATCATGCAGGGTTCGTACAAGGTGCTTGAATTTGGCTTTTTGAAATTTAAGTACTGGAAAAGCTTGAAAATAGGCATATTTTTAATCTAGTGGTGCTTAAAAAGTGCTTGAAATTATAAAAAAAAAAAAAAAAAAAAAAAGTCAATATATACGAAATCACTAAAAACTTTAGTCTTCATTTTTGATAGAACACAAATATATCCTTTGACTCAAAATATGACTCCCTGCTGTGGCCCCTCCCCCTCCTCCTCCTCCCGCTATTCACTCACTCATTGTGACAGAGACAGCAACTTTTTTGTTGTGTTTTTCTTTTCTTTCTTTCAAAAAATCACCTTGCGACAACTCTATCGACTTTTTGGCCAAACCTTGGCAATTTCCCATTAAAGAGACTGGCCAGTACTGCCCCGTGAGTGTGAGGTCCTGCTTTCCCGCTGCAGGTACTCCTCTCTCTCTCCGTCTGCTCTGTTCAGTGAGGGGCAGAGAGGAGCAGTACATTCATTCTCTGAGTGATTGTTTTACCTGTAAATATACCTGAAATCACAGCACGGCCGTTGTCTTTAATTTATGTGTCTGGTGATTTTGTCAGACGACGTCGTGGTTATAAAATCAGGATTTTAGCAGTGCAGAGCAGTAGCTTGGACGTGACTGCTGGTTAACATGGAGTCTAAATGGGCTGCGTTTCAGTCACTGTTTTCATACTCGTTCCGTTGTCTGACAGCAGAAAAATATGTAAATGAGAACAACTTTATTGGGAATTCAGCTATATTAAAATATAGTATGTGAGTACAGAGTAGTGAATGAATACATAATGAATATGCTAATTGGCGCATGACATCTAGCAACTTTTAGCGACTTTCCATTGAAACTTTTTGGCAACAGTGCTCCTGTCACTCATCCAGAGTGTACGTTATGGTGAAGACAAAGCAATGCCTGGGAAATGCAAATTTAGTCCAGCATGGCTGGAAAAGGTGCCATATAAAATTTGGTTGTGTATTATTATTATTATTATTATTAATTGTTTTGAAATTTACAAAGAAAAACAAATAAAGAATATGTTTGAATGACATCTCTTGTGGGGGGCACGGTGGCTTAGTGGTTATCACGTTCGCCTCACACCTCCAGGGTTGGCGATTTGATTTCTGCCTCTGGCCTGTGTGTGCAGAGTTTGCCTGGTCTCCCCGTGCTTTGGGGGTTTTCTCTGGGTACTCCAGTTTCCTCCCCCAGTCCAGAGACATGCGTTGTAGGCTGTAGTGTATGGATGGGTGTGTGAATGTGTGTGTGATTGTGCCCTGCGATGAGTTGGCACCCTATACAGGATGTCCCCCGACTTGTGCACTGAGTCCCCTTCGATAGGCTCCAGGCTCCCCATGACCCTGTGTAGGATAAGCAGTACAGAAATTGAATGGATGGCTGGACACCTCTTGTATAGTCCTTGAAAACAAAAAGTTTGTGCTTTAAAAGTCCTGGAATTTCATTATGATGAATCTGTACGAACCCTGATAATGATCCTGAGCACACTAGCAAATCCACCAAGGAATGTCTCAAAAAGAAGACTTGAAGGGTTACAGAATGGCCTAGTCAAAGTCTGGATTTGAATCCCATTGAAATGTTGTGGGGGGATTTGAACTGGGCAGAACATGCAAGAAAACCCTCAAACATCTTGCAACTGAAAATATTACATGAAAGAGTGGTCAAAAATTCCAGTAAGCCTGGTGGACAATTATGCAAAATGCCTACAGTGGTTATTTCTGCTAAAGGGGGCAACACTACCTTCTAATTCCAAGGGTGTACTTAGTTTTCCAAAGAAGAATATCACTTTTTTATATATATTTTTTTGCTGAATAAATGATCGAACAATACAATTTTCTTTGTGGTTTTGTTCAGGTATGTCAACTTTATTAAGAGGCACTATTTCAAATGTCAAAAAAAACAAAAAATTTCCATGGGGTGTACTTATTTTTTCACATAACTGTAATTGTTTTGATTGTTTCAGCTACTGCTCATGCGTGATTCTCCATTATTACAGTGGAAGGCACCTTACATGTCCTCATGTGTCACTATAAGAATCTGATAGGCTAAAGCTACGTCCACATTAATCCGGATAGATCTGCACTGCGTTTACACTGGCGTTTTCAAGCGTTTTCCAAAAATTTCTTGTCCACATTGAAACATCTGAAAGCGCTTACATCTTTTTACTGCGCATGCGTAAAAACGTTAAAAGCTTTGGCCTGTATTTTCCTTCAGGCGTTTACTTACTTTCCGTCACTTTGAATTGATGCAACAATGTCAAGGAAAAGCATCAAGTTTTTTAAATGCACAGACAAAGAGGTGGCATTGTTGCTGCATTGTTTTTTAATATCTCCGTTTTCTCAGTCCACATTTTCACATTTATCCACTGCGAAGAGTGTTTTCGAAAAGCTCCATTTTTGCTGGACAAAAACGCCGTCCCAAAAGGTAGAGAAAAGGGTGCTTTTTCAAATGTATTCGAATTAATCCAGATGTGGACGTAGCCTAAGTGTGTTTGTGCCCTGACTACCTTTGAAATGAATGTATTACTGTATGCCTACAATAGGCATATGACCCCAATTACATTTGTATTTACCGTTGTCCACTTTTGATCCGATTCCTCAAGATGAATGTTAATACCAGGTCTAAACTGGGTCTGTGTAAATCTTAGAACTATGTTTTCCAAACAAGGCAACGTTACTGTCCTTTTGTTTTGTTTGAAATTAACAGCTTTATGTCCCTGTGATATTTTTATTTTTCCCTACAAATGGGAATGAGACGACGACTACTTTTCACCATGATTTTATGAAGCATTTTGCCATTTTGTGTGCAGAAGCATGCCAGGCGGGTGTACGAGATTCTACGTCTCAGGAACACGGACATGAGCAACGAGGAAAAGGCCAGAGAGTTTCGGCTAGAGGTGAAGAAAAGACTTTTTGGGCCTTACAGGGTAGGTGTCTCTACCTGATTTTCTGTGATGCATCAGAAACATTTATCCCTTTTATTAACATGAATTTAATAGAAAATCCAAAAAAAAGAAAGAATTTATGACTAAATAAAGATCTGTATCTTGACTTTCACAGCTATTAAATAAAAGGGAATAAATAGCCTACTGGAGTGTTGAGGGATTCTTAAGCCAAAGATGATGGAGACTGACTACCTGATCTTTGGCAGCTGCCTGATTTACACAATGCATGCACACTGTTGTCATGGAAGTTTTTACTCACTTAGACTTTCGTAAGATAAGATAAGAGAACTTGATTGATCCCACACTGAAGAAATTCCCTAACATCAAACTTAAATCATATATAAAGCCAAAGTAAATAAAGCTCAGAAAAAGTCCAAGGAAAGGAGCCATGATTTAAAATGAATTTTCAGTTCAGCTGAACATTTGCTCTATATGTGTTCTATAAATTCTCAGAGCAACTCTTAGCTCGGAATGGGGCTTATTCATAGGAATAAACCTTAAGCATAAAGTACAAAGACATCACCATAAATTAGTCAACCACATCCCATAGTATGAGCCACCAGAAATGCACAAGAATTTACCAGTGTTAAATGATCTTAATAATAATAAGAGGAGGACATTCATGCTTCATAATTTGAATACGTTTGTGTGAAGTCCAAATAAAACCAGCATTTGATAAGCTACGGTCATGGTAAGAATTTGTATAATGCCATTTAAACAATCGTGGGTGCATGATTTTCATGTCTCAGTGCTGCCACGTTTTCTTCTTTTTATTGTTATTTCCTTAATAGACTTAACTCTGAAGCACTTCTAAACATTCACACATTTAAGAGTATTTTTAAGCGTAAAGAAATTTTGGGTATTGCTGCTATATTAGGCCTAAGTATAGGAATACATTTTCTGATTTCTAGGAATTTTGCCCCTTAAATTTTACTCTGAGACGATTTTTACGGGACCTCTTTACAGCCATGATTAAGGATTTGTATCTCATTGAAGGAAAACAAGGAGTGTATCATGAAAATATAATATTGTGATATTGAAGACATTTCTCTGATACACAATCTGTATCATGGTTTGCTAACATATGTATATAGGTTTTCTAACAGTAGTGTTGTTTTGTTTTTTTAAACAAAACCTGTATAGTTTAAGGATTTTTATATTTAATGTCTACAAAATTAAATTATTTAAAATAAAACTATAAAAAACAAAACATTTTGTAATCTTAAGCTGTGTCCAGTTGGATTATGTCATAGATAAACTAAATTAAAAAGTTACTAATGATATCACAATATCTCAGAAAAGTGTATTGTGACATGATTTATCATGATATGAAAATTATATTGTCATGTCACCCAGGCCTAGTACACATCAATGTTCAAAATCATTTGTCCCCGCTCTCTCTCTCAGACACACACAGACACATACACACAATCCTTTATTCATGACTGAGCTTACTTGCTCGCCCGCCTTCTCACTCTTTGTGGAGCAATTTCAGAATTGCAGCAGTGCTTGTTAAATTCTAATGAGCCTACTATGTGTAACCTTTCCAACATTTAATTATGATACATGGTCAGTATTTTCACAAGCATTGATAATTTTATACCCCAGGTGGAGTTCTAATTTAACAGTCTGTTAACAGCGGTGATTAGTCGCTAAATATCAATTTTCTTTCATTCTATTCTTCAAAATTCATTTCAGATTTTATTCTAAAAGGTGTGAAATTGGCTTTGGTGCCATGATTCTTGTAAGATAAACATTTCTAATTCTAGGGTCAGTTTTAGAAGCAAAACTAGATAATGTATTTGCATCACATAATCCACAGAAGGTGAAAACGGTGTAGTTCAGTCAACTGCTTGCATCCGTCAGTAGTATAGGTCTCTGCTTGGTATACCGAAGTTCTCTTGCATCTGTCTGATTGCTCTCATCTCTTCAACTGTAAACATTTGTGTAAATAAATAAATAACATAAAGCATTTTGGACATGGTCAGTTGTATGCAGTACCATTTTGAAGTCTCTTTAAAAAGAGATGGAAATACATTTGCTGTATTAAAACATCCCTTAAAATTTGTGTCACATAACAGAAAGAAGTGCAGGAGTGGACAAATGATAGGTAGCCTACTGAACGAGTGTGCTGCACAATCCCATGTTTTAGTTGCTTGTAACCCTAATTGGTAGCTACTGTAATGTAATTGTGTATGGCAACCTAGTCACATAGTTTAGGGCATTAATAAAGAATAAGGGAAAGGAACTAACATATGAATTTCCAGGGAGGAAATGGCTATGTAGCAATAATCCTCGTCCTCCTGTAGAACATCAACAAAAAGTCATGTAGTGTTTGTGACAGATTATGCATGTTCTACTAGCAGGAGTTTTATATGATGGCTTTGCACTCCAACTTTATTTTGCTTGTTTATCTTTTTTATTATGTTGAAAAGTCCGTCTGTCATCTGTTCATTCAAATTATGGCTGAAGCTAAAGTTTTCAGGAAGCTAAATCTCCAGGAACACTGATTTAAATGGTCAACGTTTGCTATACTGAGAATTTGGTTCTACAAACAAGATTCTACAGAAAGTGGATCTAAATACAAAAGCATATTATTAGTGTAAATGCTTTACTCAGTCGTACCAGAGAGGTTTACTCTAGATCTGATCTATTCAGCTAGCAGTTGTATAACTACTGTGAACAGCAGTAGAGAATTGTTGTCAGCTTTGTCTGCAGACTGTGCTCCGAGTTAAACATTTACCAGAAATATAGGATCAGTGGGGACTGCTGGATCATGGCTCCCTAACCTCTAACTATGATGTTAAGCAGGATCGAGCCTCCTGACAGAAGAAAAAAAATGGGACATAGACGAGAGTGAAAAAAATGAGATTGAAAAGGAAATTGGAATTCCTTAGTAGGAGAGAATGGAGGGATCTGGAGGCCAGATGCTCTCTCTCCTGGTCCCCTGTTCACTCTCCCTCTCTCTCACACACTCTTGCTCAGCTTCCCTCAGGGGGGAGAAGGGGACTGTTAGGGTGTATGTTTTTGCACACAGGTGGGAATGGTATGTATAGTATATGTATATGCGTGTGCGTGTGCTACAACGGGCGGGGGGGGGGGCAGTATGGGGAATGTGTGCATTCAAAAGAGAAAGTACATTCTTACATGCATTCTTCTTTTTTTGTGTGCTTCAATCATTATGGGTCTGTGGGATATTTGAAATGACATCCTCTCATTTTCTCTCCCTCCATTTGAGAAGTGTTTAACTGATTGTAATTGTTAAACTGATCATTTAATTTGGGAATATTTGACCATGTACTATTGGCACCCTTCGTAGAGATTTAGTTCTGTTTAGTTTAATCTGACATTGAAAATATGAATGAAGGCTAACTTTTAATTGAAGTACATTTATTCTAGGACAGTAGAACCTCTTATAGAAATAAACAAAACCATGTTTGACAATTATTGGTATCTGCATTTAGTACTTTGTGCAACATGTTTTTGCCAACATAACATCAGTGAATTTTCTCCGACAGTGCTTGATGAGATTGGAGAATAAAGAGCAAGAAATGTGAGACCCTGTTGACAACTTGATTCTGTTGTCACTGAACCATTTTTGTATGCATTTTGGGTAATTGTTTCTGCCAGAACATCCAACCACAGCCCAGTTGTAGCTTCTTGGCAGAGGCAACCTGATTTTCATTTATAATTTTCTGGTACTTCATGAGTTCCATGATGTTCCCAGTCCCTTTATAGGGAAAAACAACCCAACATCTTCACCAACCTTCAACCATACTTAAATATTGAATACATGCTTTTACACCCAACTCTCCTTAATTGTTTGTTACTGAAAGACAATTTTAGTATGATCATAGAATCCGGTTCCAGTCAAAGTTCCAGCAGCGTCAAGAGAATTTCAGGTGCTTACGTTTGTGGCTAGATGGAATAAAAGGCTTTGTTCTGGTGCGTCTTCCAAATAGTTAGTTCGCATAGAGGTGGTGTCTAATTGTAGATTTGGAGACTTTATACCCAAATGAAACAGGAAGTCATGGATGACATTGTTTGGTCTGTTGAGTTATTTAATTAAAATTAATGTTTAGTTACATGTATAAGCCAAATAAATTGCAGTAAATTATTGGTGTTTGCAACATCTAATACGAGGCTGTACTGTCATTTGTTTACTGCGTAGAAGAACCAGCGTGAGCTGACTAAGATGCACAAGTGTTTGAGTCCAGAGGAACTGGCATCCCACAGCAGTCAGATGGACACAAAGCTACAGCATGAAGAACTGGAGAAAAGCTACCAGGATGTTCTGGCAGAGTATCGTAGAGTGCTCGAAAGACTGGCCCAGGCATGAATACACCCGGTGGGGGGGGTCAGGGGTAGGTTGCTGTAGCAGGGGTTAGATGAGTGTTCAGCTATAACATGGATACACACATTTGACAACAACATGCCACCTCCTACCATTTTGTTTTGAACACCATACCTTAAATGGCATAAAACGTCTCAGAAAAAACTGGATCTCATTTGAATCACATTTCTTCACTTGTCACTGATGTTCCGGTCTGCTTTTTTAAATGATTTCCTTTTCTCCTTGTATTTCTGTGTCAGACTCAGATGTGAGATTAAATAGGTTTTGAAGCACTTCCTATAAAAAGAAATAAATGTTTTGTATATTGATCAACTGTGTACTGATTTTGTTCAAAAAGATTTTTTAAAAATCATGTCATGCCAACTTTTTCTTATCTATCTCGGTTCCTTAGCGACCTGTGTTGAATTTTAATATGTTTTATCCCACTCATATTCATAACCATTACCTGCCAGATAAAGAGCACTGTAATGAGTATATGTGCATAGATTATTGCAGTGGAGGCTGCACAACAAGAAATGTGTGATGGCTGCTGATGTATGAAAAAATATTTAGTGTAATGGAGTTTAGAGCAATTCATTTTGTTCAGATCTCAAGCTACTCTTGTTTTCCATGAAGATACAGTGCATCCGGAAAGTATTCACAGCGCTTCACTTTTTCCACATTTTGTTATGTTACAGCCTTATTCCAAAATGGATTAAATTAATTATTTTCCTCAAAATTCTACAAACAATACACCGTAATGACAATGTGAAAGAAGTTTGTTTGAAATCTTTGCAAATTTATTGAAAATAAAAAACAAAAAAGCACATGTATACAAGTATTCACAGCCTTTGCTCAATACTTTGTTGAAGCACCTTTGGCACCAATTACAGCCTCAAGTCTTTTGTAGTATCATGCTACAAGCTTGGCACACCTATTTTTGGGCAGTTTCTCCCATTCTTCTTTGCAGGACCTCTCAAGCTCCATCAGGTTGGATGGGGAGCGTCGGTGCACGGCCATTTTCAGATCTCTCCAGAGATGTTCAATCGGGTTCAAGTCTGGTCTCTGGCTGGGCCACTCAAGGACATTCACAGAGTTGTCCTGTAGCCACTCCTTTGTTATCTTGGCTGTGTGCTTAGGGTCGTTGTCCTGTTGGAAGATGAACCTTCACCCCAGTCTGAGGTCCAGAGCGCTCTGGAGCAGGTTTTCATTAAGGATGTCTCTGTACATTGCTGCATTCATCTTTCCCTCGATCCTGACTAGTCTCCCAGTTCCTGCTGCTGAAAAACATCCCCACAGCATGATGCTTCCACCACCATGCTTCACTGTAGGGATGGTATTGGCCAGGTGATGAGTGGTGCCTGGTTTCCTCCAGACATGACGCTTGCCATTCAGGCCAAAGAGTTCAATCTTTGTTTCTCATGGTCTGAGAGTCCTTCAGGTGCCTTTTGGCAAACTCCAGGTGGGCTGTCACGTGCCTTTTACTGAGGAGTGGCTTCCGTCTGGCCACTCTACCATACAGGCCTGATTGGTGGAGTGCTGCAGAGATGGTTGTTCTTCTGGAAGGTTCTCTCTCCACAGAGACACGCTGGAGCTCTGTCAGAGTGACCATCGGGTTTTTGGTCACCTCCCTGACTAAGGCCCTTCTCCCCCGAACGCTCAGTTTGGCCAGGTGGCCAGCTCTAGGAAGGGTCCTGCTTTTTCCAAACTTCTTCCATTTACGGATGATGGAGGCCACTGTGCTCATTGGGACCTTCAATGCTGCAGAAATGTTTCTGTACCCTTCCCCAGATCTGTGCCTCGATACAATCCTGTCTCGGAGGTCTCCAGACAATTCCTTGGACTTCATGGCTTAGTTTGTGCTCTGACATGCATTGTTAACTGTGGGACCTTATGTAGAAAGGTGTGTGCCTTTCCAAATCATGTCCAATCAACTGAATTTACCACAGGTGGACTCCAATCAAGTTGTAGAAACATCTCAAGGATGATCAGTGAAAACAGGATGCACCTGAGCTCAATTTTGAGTGTCATGGCAAAGGCTGTGAATACTTGTATACATGTGCTTTTTTGTTTTTTATTTTTAATAAATTTGCAAAGATTTCAAACAAACTTCTTTCACGTTGTCATTATGGGGTATTGTTTGTAGAATTTTGAGAAAAATAATTAATTTAATCCATTTTGGAATAAGGCTGTAACATAACAAAATGTGGAAACAGTGAAGCGCTGTGAATACTTTCCGGATGCACTGCATGTCTTAGCCTTAGTTTCATTGATGGAGCATTTTGGATTGATGTGGTGGAAAACTGTCACTGGCAGCCCACCCTGTGTTTAAAATTACTGCATATTCAGCACTCAGGTTTATCACTCTTTGATAAGCTGGGTTATTAGCAGAATTGTTTGTGAGGCAAATGTCCTATAAAACAGGTCTTGTAACTGCGTGTTTGCATTTGATTTAGGGCTGCACAATTCTTGATCAAATAAGAATCATGATGGGATAAAAACATTTTTTACTCTGAATTAAGATCCTAGTACATGATTCTTGCTCGTGATTCTTTGATTGATTTTGTCTACAATAATATGCATATTTATAAATGTTTTACATTACTGTAACAGATTGTGGTAGCCACAGTTTTACTGAAAATGTATTTATTTATTTTTTAAATCATCAAACGCGATAAGTAGTATCTGTAGTAAAATATAGGACCGGCTCGTGAACATAGATTCTGGTGGGACAGGCCAACAGAAACCCCAGAAATGGCAGTTGGGAGTGGTAAAATACAGTCTAACAGCTTGGTTTGAGTGGTTTTTGATACAGCAAGGTGCACACAGGAGAGCTAATATTATTAAGTTGGTTTGCCAGGTCTCAACAACAACAAAAAAAAGCCTGATGTTCTTTTTACATGCTGAAAGCCACATAAAAGACCTGATAGTAGCCCACTTTATTTATATCTTTATGAAGATTAACATTTGTTGAATGGCTGATCTATATACACATGATTGGGCTCGGCCCAACCTGCCCTTATGGGTGAACCTTCAATGATCTGGATGAACTGTCTACTTTATGATAAAATTCGCATAAATAATTTACCATGGCAATTGTTCGTCTGTTGACAGCGTCTCATAAGCCACGTATGGTCTAAAATCTCACTGGCAAAGTTTTAGTGAGCTAAGCCAATTCACACCAAACATGATTCCGAACGTTTTTATTGCTTTGTACTGTAATTCTAGCTAGCCACACCTTGTCTCCTATGTTCCACATAATGGAACATTTGGGCAATAGATTGTAAAATTTAAGCCCACTCTCATGACAGTAGCATATACAGAACGTGTGCAGCATGGATTGAGCTGAATTTCACCAGGCACCACAGCTAGTGTGAATTCGGGGTTACTCCTTTGCAAATTCATTTCACACGTATTTATTTCATACATTTAGTCATTGTTGAGTAATTTGGTAAAAATTTCATTTGGTTTAATAATTTGGTACTGAATATTACATTATTTGTTTAGTAATGTAATTGTCAGTACATTTGAAACGTTTCTTTAAGACAAATTTGTTCCTTCTCACTACAAGCATGCGTTTGGATCATTTCAAATGTTGCTTATGGCTTTTTGGTGTTGCTTCTCTTTTCTCCTCTAGCCTCTCAAGCTTCAGGTGCATGCATGAGGTTGTGTGGTACACTGTGTATGGTCATTGGTCACAGCAAATAAGGGGAAATTATGGTGCTCTGCTTTAATCAGTGATGGCCGAGTGCAAATGCTGCAGAATTGAGACTGTTCTTAAATGGAATTGCGTTGAGAAACGAATTGCGCATTTAACCCATTTAGCCCAACAATAATTTGATCATTTAATTTTTAAAGATTTTTTTTTATGTCTTTTATTACATTATATTTTATAACAAGTATATTTATGTCTATTATTACATCTTTCAGTTTTATTCAATGTTGATGGTTGTAAGTTATTTATTTTAGCGTAGCTGTAAATTAAATTTGCGTATTATGCCAAACTAGATCATTGTGGTGTTCGAGAGGTTCCCTGCTTTATAAAAAAAAAAAAAAAAAAGTTTTGTGTATGATTAGAGAGAATAAAGGTGAAAGTGCAGTTTTCACATTTCCTTAATGAACGTATAGCCTGTAAATAATCTTCATTCTTAAATGGTCATGAACTTAAGTCATTTATTTTACATGACTTGTTAAGCCAAATCAATTTATGGCATAATCTCCAACTGATTTTATAACTGATTGCATGTGGTATTGTTTCCCTAATGATGGTTATGCCTATCAATTTAAAGCCTCTTAGCCATTGTGCTGCCACTTATGCAGATCATGCTGATGAATAACCATCTGCTGCAGTTATAAAAAAAAATCAAATTAAGCACTGGGTTAATTTTCATTTGCTCTCGAGCATCTTGAGAGATTAGTTGGATCCATGCAGCATGTGCAGCTTTTCTGTAGGCTGCAGACTGAGCTTTGCTGCTGTTCTAGGTTTGCTTATGTAAACTGGAGAGGTAATTTGTATTTTTTTTCTTGCTTTTTTACGGTGTTGTGAATTGCGTAATGACCTCCCTTTTGTTATTATTCATATTGGAACCCATACAAATTTCCTGATGAAATTCTTTGTAGCGGAAATTCACTGGAATAGACCAATGTTGCAACCCTCTGCATAAATTAGTGAATGACTTTCTATTTCCCTTCCCATCCCATCAGAACGAGGCGCGTGGAGGCTAGGCTGAAGTGAACAAACCATCTGTGTTAGAATTTTGCTTTGGGTTTTGTACACTGTGAGAAGCTTTACTCTACACACCTGCACTTTTCTACAGGTTTTTTTTTTTTTTTTACAGCTGAAATATTGTAAAGCAGGTGTGAGTGAGGGATGGAAAATAACCGTGTTTTGGGGAGGACTCATTCAGAGGGCTGCGTAAACTGTAATATTGCTGGTCATCTATTGTAGGGTTCTTGCCTACTACAATCACTCTGACAGTGGAGCTCCCAAGATTGAGTGAAGTGGGGGAGCATAGTGTGGCATAACTGAAGCTGCTCAATACTTATGAGAGATTGGCCTCAGGGCCTTTGCTTTTTCATTCTGAAAGAACTGTGGTCTCTGCCGTCTGTCCATCATGTTAAGTCTGAACTTTGTAGAAATGCTGGAGGTCAAGTTACAAAGTCTTTTGTGGATTTATTTCCTTTCTGAGTGGCAGGAGATTTAGCCTCTGTTCCAGTGTCATAGTGGGGACAACTGTAAATGATCCCCTTATCTGTAATGCATTTATGTATTCTAAATACTTGCAACTCTGTGTTTAAGATCCCTGCACAAGGACCAGTCAGTATCTTCTGATACTTTTTCTCTCTTTGCCTTTTGTGAACTAAATGAAACTATAGTCTTAATTTGGTTTCAAATTCACAGCTTTGGCAGGATACCAAAAGTTAGAAAGGTCGATTTTATGCATGTAGTTTGTATGTGTTATATATGGGTTATGTTGAGGTTTGGCACTATGAGCATGGGTGTAGTGTTTTACATAGTGCTGTGTGTATGAGTGAGTACACTGCTTAGGTTTTTATACTGTTGGAGAAGAATATACTGTACCGCTGCCAGACAGGAACAGTTTTACCTCTCATCTCTGTCGTGATGAATGTGACTGGAAGCTTCAAGTCTGGAACTTTAAATCTCTGGTTTCACTCGTCAAACTCTGCAATCCTCTGCCTCTCGTTACCTGCTGGCGCCCCGGTAGCGCTGCCTTGAGACAGAGGCACCTCTTGGAACGCATCCCAACCACAGTTCGGAAAGCCATGAACTCGATACAGCTCCCCCGGAATCTCGGTGTCTTAGAGAATTCCCAGGAGGGCGGGAGAGACAACGAGGCCGTGCTCCCGACCAACACCCCCCTCCCCCTGCCCTGCACTGCTCCTGATCAGATTCCCAAAGCATTGTCCACTTTCTGCTCTATCACATAGCTGATCCTCCTCATGCTCACTTAACCAGACCTTTCCTTTTCTCTCTTAAATGAGGCCTCCTTTAGATACTGTTTAATGCGCTGACAAGCCAAACCTAAACACCGTAAAAAGAAACCACGTTTGACATCTTTTAATTGCAGAAGACTGACCCTGAGTTCGGGAGGGAGGAATGGGGTGAGATGAGGTGGAGTGATAGGGTGGTAGGGTAGTAAACTTGAGCAGGAGTGTGAATGTGTTGACAGTTGAAAAGGACCTCTCTGGGGACCAGAGGTAATGCTTCACAGTGTGTAAACACATTTCACTTTACTTAATCCAGGTGTTTTACTCACATTACTGTTGAGATATGAACACCTTGCAAGTATTAATAAACAGTTTACCTGACAGAGATGAAAAAGATTATTTCTAGCAGTTATTTTCTCCATATTTTGCAACCTCCTGCTGCTTTCTACTTCTGGAATCTGTAATGACTTTGCCCATTGTGTGTTGCTTAATATTAAGCTAAAGTAATCAGACTCATTACTCTGCTCTTTTCATTAAGGGATAAATGTGATTGTTAATAGCAGATGAAGGCTCAAAAGCCAAAACATTTTAGCTGATTCTTTCCACCTAAGAAACCCATTAATCAATTTTTGCCTAAAGACTTAAACTGGACACAGGATTATGTTTGAGAAAAATAGTTCACATTTGGTAGTAGGCCACTTTGCCCCACTTATTGTCCAGCCAACTAATTAGTGGTAATTTTTCATACTAATGAAATTAATTAAAGTTGATCTTTTTGGGGGGGGAAATGTTTCAAAAAGAACTTATATCCATAGATTGGTCAATTACTAACCTAGTCTGACTTATTCAGAATCAGCTTGTACTTGTTTTTGGACCAGTTAGAAATATTGACTGTGTAGCCAAGCTGTTTGCCTTTTTATTTCTTTTCAGATTTGTGTTCACTTCATCTCTAATAACTGCTGTAGTATTTTTTTTAAATACCAGCATAAATGGTTTGAAAGAAAGAAATTCTCATTTAGGTGAGACTGTACAATTCAAACATTTCATATCCTTACTTATTTAGTGTTTGTTACTGACTCTATAATGTTTTGGTTTTTTTTTAAACCATTGTGTATTGAGGCATTTATTTGTGTCTGAGGTTCATAGCGCAAAATTAAACTAGTACGTGAAATTGGATTTTGTGTCATTAAAATTGTAATATTTTTAATACATTCAGTCCATGCAGGATTTCATGGAGTCTTTTTTGGTTGTTGCGGACAAAAATGTTTGATTTTGCTGCAGCTTATTTCAAAATTTGCGATGCAACTTTTGAGTTTTTTGGGGCTTTTTTTTTTTTTTTGGCAGGAAACTTTTTCAACTGGCGAAATTGCAATTGCACTAAATTGTTTTGCACAGACTTTTGCAGTGATGTTTCTCGGTAAATGAGGCAGTTTAGCTGTAATCATGTTCAATGCATGTGAATTGAAGAGGGCTTTGGCTGAATGTGCGTTGCGATGACATCACCTCACACGTCTTGGCCAATATCTACAGAAAATTTGCATGTTTTGGAAAATTGCAAGCTCCTCTGAATATGACAAAGTTTACTTGAAGTTGCATTAATTTCTACAGTTGCAAAATCACAAAATCCTGGAGGGACTGTACAATGACTTAAATATATCTGCAAAATTCTAGTACATTTAGTGACCATGATATTTATCCCTTCAGTTATTCATCTTGTAACATATTATTCAGTAACTAAAGCTACTAATATGAACTAATATCAAAGATGAGCAGTTAGAAAAGAGAGGAATGTTTTAGGAGTTTAAAGGGTGTATTTTAGTTTTTAATTTAGTTTTATTTCCCCTTAGATTAAACTAACAGTGGAAAAACATTCGCAATTTGTTTCACAGTAATAAAGGTGTTTTCATTAGATTTGCATGGTTAGTGTACTGTAAAAAGCACTTGTTCACTTTGCATCTGGTTGTACTGATTAATGCTGATAGAACACTTCCACTGCCGTGCTTGTTGTTTTTTGTCAGATGTGATGTATGTATGCAGTGCTGAGAATACAAACAAGTCCATCCTGAATTCTAGCTCCATTTGGTTTATATTACTAACAGTGACGGAGGCTAGGCATATTTGTGTCGTGAAGTTGAATGAAGATTTAATTTTTTTCCAGTATAATCCAATGAGTTTGTTTGTTGCAGAAACTAATAGTCAAGCATGATTAGCAGCAGTTTGAGATTGGGTTATAAGCTACTATAGCACTAGTCTGTCTTTCTTAATGTAATCATCCGGGTAAAAATTTCTTCAACACTACATTTTCTAATCATTTTGGCTCATCGGATTTACCTTGTAAACCTATCTAAACTCAATCTATCTAAAACCTATCTAAACTCGTGTTTTTCTCTGTAAATATGATATACAGCGAACGTATTCGCATCTAGTTTGTAGGACAGAAAGTAGACATTAATCTGTTCCATCTAGGGTTGGGGACATGCAGTGGTCTGGTGCAGTGTAATTAACTCTGTAACATCAGACTAATGAATCATGTGTGGTAAAAAGAAGAAACAACATGGCCAAACCAAAGTTTTGCCATGGTAGAAGGAGAATGATTGGGAAGACAGAAGGAGGGACTGTCCTCTAGCTAGAGATAGCATCTCTGCAGGCAGACAGGATGTCTGTGTGATGTTGTCAGGTGAAGGATCTCTACCGGCCTTCCTTCTGCTTATTTAGACCAAACATCAATCAGATTTATCTAGCACTGATGGTGAGTCTTAATCTGAAGAGCTCAGTTATAGAGCCATATGGTGAGTCACGTACTTCATCACATATGCATTCACGAATATGCTTATAACAAATATTCTAAAGCTGTTTCTGGATGCTGTATTTAGAATCTCACAGATCCATTAACTTTGGTGGCTTTTACATAATTAGACTATGAAGCAGCTTTTAGAATAAAAAACAACAGTGAAACATATTGAGTTAAAAACAGAGACTATGCAATCAATGGATCACTTTGCAGATAGTTTATGTTGCGATTTGTTACAATTATGCAGTGTAAGCAGACATTACAAGTTTAAAAAAAAAAAACCTGAATGAGAAATAGCACATAGACTCCGAGAGGCTTTGGTAATATGTGAACTGACCTCAGAAAAATGTTAGTTTGCTGGTTTGGAGAGAAGCCCAGCATCAGATGCACTTCACTAATCTCTTCCATGTGGCGCTGATGAGGGTTATGAGTGTGTGACGTTGTATAATTTTTTTTTTTTTTTTGTCCAGTTTGCCTCTATCTAGCATGGCTATCGCAGAATTTCTTTTCTTTTCTTTTCTTTTTTTATTTAATCATTGGTGGTTTGTATAGTAAATGAATTGTGATATTGCTGATCATAAGAATGACCGGTGGTATCAAAGAATGTTGAAGAAAGTAGCAAAGAAAATGTCAAAATGTCTTGTCATTGGAGCAATTTTGTGTTATTTTGGTAAGAGTAGGTGAAGTACATTATAGTGAAGTTTGGTATTAAAAAGGCCAGATCTTAAATAAAGCAAAAAACATTGTAGGTGTTTCGGTATTAGTATTTTGTCAGGAATAGGCCTCCAAATACTCTCTAATAATCTTAACAGGGATTCCTCAAATACCACAGCAGGAGCCCAGTAGATCATGACCCGATTTAAATATGTCTGGTCAAAATCTGATCCGGTACACAGTTTAATACCAGATGTAAATGGGGTTTCAATGTACAGTAAATGGTTTGAGGTTAGTAAGTAAATAAGAATGTTGCTTTTGCAGAAAGGAGACAGCCTGACATTTCCCAGATGCAGGGAGCTAATTAGCCATGAGTATTCCCTTGATACTGTTTGTGTGTGAACCCAGTTGTGTGTATGTGTCTGAGAGAGAGGCGCAGAGAGACTAACCACTAGTGCACCATACTGCTCCAACCTTTTGGACCTGCCATGTAGCAGGGCTGCAGTGTTTGTAAAACCCAACAGTGCTATTCCAGGGAGACAGAAAAAGAAGAGCGGGCCTGATTTCTGATTCCTTTTCTGATGGACAGATTTAAAACTGTGATCTGATTCATGTGTGTTGGAGTGTGTGTGAGATTTATCACTGCCTAGAAGTTCCTTTATTGACGTATGTTAGGCTTTTCCCCTTTTCTCTGGTCAGGGTGGCCATTTCTGTTGGAAGGTCATGTGATTATTCTCAGTCTCTGTCCTGGCAGGAAGTCTTCAACCTGCCACTTTGTTAACCTATCTCAGTATGACTCTCTCTGTTCACATTTTTTCTCATGCTGCATTCAGTGTATTATAGCTGTTGTCTATGTTTCTGGTGCTCTGTACTGTAATTAAGAGTCCATTCTGCACTAGACATGCACACATCTCTTTATCTTTATCTCTATCTCCAACTCTCCTTTCCTCTCTCCCAGCCTTCATCTCTCTGCTGGGATTTTGTGCTAAAGATGTGATTTGCTGTTTTTTTAAGGCTAGTTTGTAATTCATCTGCGATTTGTTTATTTCTGTTTCAGCATTTCAAGTTTATAACAAATACCTATCTACCTCATCTTTAGTATATGTCTGATTACCACAGAAAATCATTTTGACGTGTAGTGGGAAAAGAAAAAACCCATTTACCCAAAACTCCCTTACAAGTATAAGGACAGCTTTTGAATTCGGTCAATACAAATTTAAGTGGAACATGTTTCTGTAGAATGCTTTTATGAATTCTTCAGTCAAAGGTATTTGAAAATTAATCTCTAACTTTGTATAATACATCCTTTCAGAGGTGGCACTATGCTTTAAAAGGGAATAATTTGTGGTTATGCTTTGCCAATATGGATGAATGACTCTTAATAGCACTAAACCTGTATTGCTTTCTATTGCATTGTCCTGGTGTAGTTATAGTTTGGAATTTGCATTATGTAGTTATGTATTTTTTGCCCTTAGGTTTCTATTATAAGTGATTTTCAAGTCAGTGGATTTTCTGGGGGTTTATTCTCTCTCCTTTTCTCAGTACACGAAAATGTGTCAAAATTCTTGGCCATGCTGCAATGGATGACATGAAGCGGAAAAACGTTGAATTATTCCTTTAATATCACAAGGTTGTCAGATACATTTTATTGGCTTCTGCATATTGCAAATGTCCATACCATGCTGTTGAACAATAGTGTCCATGATTTTTTTTCTTCCTCTAGGTCCTGCATTAGCACAAGATTAATTATACTTGAATTATTTTAAACACTCTCTAATAGGAGGCAGCCCAAAATACCTCCCCTCCCCCAGACTTTACCCCAGTTATTGTTCAAGGACTTGTTACTGCTATTGAATTCTTATAAAAAATATTTTAATTACATTTTCACGCAATAAAGTCAAATCTTGTTAAGCATCCTGGTCAGCGTCTTTTTTTAAACTTGATGACCTATTAAATTATTCATTATCTTCTTGTCATTGAAAGCCAGAAGATGACCCCAAAAAACAGATGAAGAGTTAAGGACATGCAAAATGACCACCTGCACTATAGGACCAAGTTTGTGGACACCTTACCATCACATCCATATGTGCTTTTTCAACATAGCATTCCAGAAATAGTCCCCCTTTGCTGTTATAGTAATCTCCCAATAACATCCCAAAGGTAATCACTGTGGTTGAGGTCAGGGCTCTGTGCCAGCTACTTGAGCAACTTTGGCAAACCATGTCTTCATAGACCTCACTTTGTGCACAGGGGCATTGTCATGCTAAAACATGTTTGGACCCTTAGTTAAGGAAATAATAATGCTACAGCATACAAAGCATACTTCTGGTACAGTTGTGTGCTTTCAACTTTGTGACAAGTTTGGGGAAGGTCCATATATGGGTGTGATGATCAGGTGTCCACATACGTCTAGGCATATAGTGCAAGTGTAATCAGCCGAGGAGAGCAAATCAGTGAGACTGAGGATTGCTGGCCACAGGCAAGTCGGTAGTAGAACACCAGTTCATCCTTTGATCTTGTGTCTTAGTGCAGGTTTTACTGTATTTACTCAGGCACTTGCTTTATTACATTTTTGGCTCACAATTTTGTTTGCATAGGAAAACCTGCAATCATTGAATGAGGAAATATAAACAGCTTTTTAACCTCTTAAAGTCCCAGAACTTGTTGGTGGGTCCGGATTTTCATTCCTCGGTCTTGTAATTGCATGCATTTCCCATTAGTTTTACTGTAGTTGCTGAATAATTAGTAGCAGTTACAAAATATTGTTTAAGCTGAATAACCAAAGTGATGTATAGGATCTGGAGGAAATGATCTGTACTCCTGTATTCTGGTTCCCTGCAGCCTGCAATCTCTCTCTCTCTCTCTCTCTCTCTCTCTCTCTCCCTCCCTCTCTTCCTGTCTCATCTCTCTCTCTCATCTCTTTCTCTGTTTATCTCTCTCTCCCTCTGATCTCTCTCTGTTTCTCACTCTCTCATCTCGCTCTCTCTGTTTCTGTTTCTCTCTCTTTTTTCTCTCTCTCTCTCCCTCCCTCTCTCTCTCTCTCTCTCCCCCCCCCTCTCTTCCTGTCTCATCTCTCTCTCTCTCTCTCTCATCTCTTTCTCTATCTCTCTCTCCCTCTGATCTCTCTCTGTTTCTCACTCTCTCATCTCGCTCTCTCTGTTTCTGTTTCTCTCTCTTTTTTCTCTCTCTCTCTCCCCCTCTCTTCCTGTCTCATCTCTCTCTCCTCTCTCTCATCTCTTTCTCTATCTCTCTCTCCCTCTGATCTCTCTCTGTTTCTCACTCTCTCATCTCGCTCTCTCTGTTTCTCTCTCTCTCTCTCTCTCTCTCTCTCTCTCTCTCTCTCTCTCTCTCTCTCTCTGTGTGTGTGTGTGTGTGTGTGTGTGTGTGTGTGTGTGTGTGTGTATTTTTCACACACATGAAAATATGCATTCCCTTGCTGGGACTGTGCACTGGCTCTTGTCCAGACATCAGTGCCGTGATGGGAGGTCAGAGGAGGGCAGGAATGACCTGGTTTCTGCATGCAGAATGTTGTTATTATTAGAGTGTTGTGCCCCCTGGCCAGGCTGTCGTCTCTGTGAGAGGAGGAAGCACAGAGGGCCTTTGGATCCTGGTGCTGGCCAACAGCTGTGCAGCTTTACAGATCTGGAAGACCTCCACCACATAGCACTTCCAGGGTGGAGCTAGAACCTCTACAACAATCTCTGCATAATGGTCAGGACTTATTATTATTTTTTTTTTTTAGATCTTGATAACCTTTTAATCCATTCTGAATTACAGAATCTGTCTATGCTAACTATCACAGATTAATAGGTATGTTAAACATACCTTATAACTTGCCAAACACAATCTTGCAGAAAAGCTTTTTTTATTATTATTATTATTTTTTATATATAAATACAGTGGAAGCCACCTTAATCATGCTATCTCAGATCATTCTGCTGCAGACGGGATAAGGTGGGGGGTTTAAGGGAGGCCCTTCATGACTGTGTAAATAGGCCTGGAAATTGTGCATGCCCTTTGACTGAAGCTGTAATTGCATGCCTCTTGGAGTATTTTGCTTGGCTGAAATGGAGGTTAACCCCTGAAGTCTGTAGGCTCACTCAAACCGCTCCAGGTCTCATCAAAACCCCTCAAAGTGCTTCTTGTTCTCTGGTCCGCAGCAGTGAAACAGCTCAGGTTGTTCCTGTCCTCCGACAGCTTAGTCAACAAGTTGCTTCTTGATTTTGTGTTCAGCTGAATGAGAGTGGATGTCCTCAAATGAAGCACCAAATTCAACCCTTTGCCATGGAGATATAATTGAACCATGTGAAAAGAGACTCCCATAAGGCTTTGCGTTCAGTCTGCCGGGGTCAAGACTGTCTCTCCCATTACTGTGTGTTAGCGAGAGAACAATGCTCTTAGCGTACAAATGGGCACAGCAAAAACGTCATTCTTCATATACTTCTACGACCTGAACCTTTTATCTTCAGCTGAAGTGTTTTACTGATCACGTCCTCTCTTGTCCTCTGTATTACATTAAACCTTGTTCTCGTTGGCCTTTGGGGATTGCTATTTTATATGCAGAACTGCAGTTTATATTGCATTTAAGAGGAAATATCTTTATGGTATATTATAATAAAAATACTTTCTAGCAGTTATTACAAATAATGACCTGAACACTTGCTTTCTTTGCCGTTGTGTTGCTGACTGGAAGACTGGAATCCAGTAGTTTTTAGTGTAGACTAATGTTATTTCATGTCTACATGCAGTTTGATGAGTATTATTTCTGGGATCAGATGGCAGTGGTGTAAGCATCGTACTGTTCAGAAGTGCAAAGGGGAGGTCCTGTGCTCTACTATGATTGATGGTGTAGCCTTATGAAATGGCCTGTGAAGATGATGCTTATTCTGGAGCAGCAGTGTTAAGTTCCTCTTGCTTATTCCCATATTTTTCTCTCCTTTTATTCCCATGGCTCAGCAAACCAGTGAACAAAATGGCTTTTCCTCTTCTCACCATTCAGTGGTTAATTCTCATATGAAATGACCATATGAAATAAAGATGGTGCTTAATTTTGTAGTCATGACAGCCACAATGGAAAAATAATAAGGACAATGCCTGGGTTTCTTTCTGGGTTTCTATTCCCTGTCCATATACTCAGGATTTTCATAAAGACTAGACAATGACTCTCTAACTTCAACAGAGCTAAAGATTACAGGGCAGAGTCTATTTTGTAGCATTCGTTACTTTGGAAACTGCTAAATACAAACATTATTTAGTATTCATTGCTTGCAGGATGGTAGACTAAACATGGGATTGGTTAATGCCTTACTTGGAATACATGACTTGTCCATGAGTCACGATAACATCATGTTACTACATTTGTACCATTAATACCACACCCTACGTTTCTTCTCTTGACCGTGCAAGTGAATTGAAGTTGTTAAAAGAAATGTTTTCCTTAGTATCACTCTATCTCAACTACCAGCCTTTCAGGACTTTTAAAACATTCTGAAATCAGCATTAATATTCACCCCACCTGCCTGTGCCTCTTTACTGCTTTACCATCTGGCCAATGTACAGGTTTGTGCACAACCAGGTTCTTCCCCTGAGCTCTGACCCAGCTGAACTTTGTTTCCCACAACCAACACTATATCCCAGCACTAACCACCCCCACCAGTCCACCAGCCCCCACTAGCAGTGCTTGCACTTGCACCCAACCCTGAACCCTGAGCCCTACTCACCACCCCTAAACATGATCGCCCCAGGTCCTCAACACCAACACCATATCCCAGTGCTGCTTTGACCAGCTGTGCCTCCATCCTGTGCACGTCTGGCATCGCACCTCCATACACTACAACATAGGGAATGGAACTGACTGTATGTTTAATACATTCAGGATAGTCTTAAAGAAATTTTTTTGATGTGAAGTTTGGCAGTGGTGGCTAAGTGGTTATGATTCTAGGCCCTTGATGAAGCCCCTTAACCCCGTCTTCATTAAAGTGGTTTTGGATAAAAACATATGCTAAATGAATACATTTAAATACAGCAGTATACACATTCTCAGGGCCACACAGTGATGACTAAATTATAATCACAACTACTTTGCTCTAAATTAAAATGAAGTATTAATCACAGTTATTCAGATAATGTTAGACATTGTTAAACAATTTATTGCACTTTTTCATTTAAAATAAACATTATAGGCATACATCTCCTGATCCACTGCAACCCTGACCAGGATAAAGTGGTGGATTAATGAATGATTACATTACATGCCTATATTTCTTCATGTTTCTTCATATCTCTACATTGCTATACATTGTTAATTCATAATAGGACTGGTTCTTTAATAGTCACATTAAATGAATAGTTCTTGCAAATGTATAATGTAAACACAATTACAATAAAAAATATACAACCAAATAGCTAAACCATATGACTGGCTGGACATGCAATTTAATTAATCCACCAGTTAGTTATTCACTGTGTGAGGTTTTTAAACCAGCATCTAACATTAGTCAACTGTATTGAAGCTCACCAATATATCAAATATCAGTGAATGTTACTATGTAGATGATATAAAATTAAGGAAGTCAAACTTTATTTCAAATAACAGCATATCCTGAAGTGTTTAATTCTTCTTACACCACAACAATTTGGCAACACTAACAAATTTTCATTGATTAAAAAAAAAATCACATTGTACGTTATCCATTTATACTTGCATGTTCTGTAACATTTTTGAACATTCCGTGTTATCACTTACGTTATAGCAACTATAAAGAGCTTTCCTGTGGCAGAAATCTTATAGGTCCAGTTTTCGCCTCTGAATGGTACAAAGTTCTGACACTGGAAACTCCTTCCATGTGTGGAAAGAGTCCCAATATTTCTCTTCCACTGATACAGCTGTATAATCAAGTGTCCAGTCTTAGACCAGCCTGAGCAGCACAGTTTCCTTTTGTCATCAATTAAGCATGTGTTTCTAAAGAACAAGGAAGGAAAGGTTATGCGGATGTTGGAATATTGATGAATGTTGATAATCCATTGAAGGGGACACTGGTGAACAATTTTGGAGAGGATTTTAAGCCCTCGCTTTACAAGTATTCAGGATAATGCAGAAATGCACATACATGCACACTTCAGTGCAGGTTGCTCTTGTGATTAGTGACTAATCTTTATATGTGGCTCATCAGTGAAGACATAAATTGGGGCACTAGTGAACTGCCTTGTCGACTCGACACGGGAATTCTGTGTCCCTGATCTCAAAGCACCTCTCATCATCGATTCTGTAGGCTGCCTGATGTGAGTAAAGACCACTAGAGGTCTGAGAAGTGGCATCCCTCTGTGCGAGTCTGTGAATGTATTTAGAGAGACTTCCTCCCTATATGAGTGCACTATATCTAGTCTGAAGTGAGAGATCCTGCTGTTACCTGTGTGTGTGTGTGTGTGAGAGAGAAAGAGAGAGAGGAAGAGAGGGAATCTGCTTAGAGATGTGTAAACATGAGCGTGCTGTAAGAGAGTCTTTTGATGGCTTTGTGGAAATCCGCATGAGTGTATTCAGGAATCCTGCTGTGAAGAGCTCTGCTGTGTGGTTCTCAGGTGCTGAGTATATGGAGAGTAAAGAGTTAAGCACAAGACTAGCTGGTCTTGTTGTTGGGGCAGTCTTGGCCCCTCAGGGCTCGTCTCTCAACCTGATTGCGCTGTGAGATCACAGACACCCCAATCCCCCTCCCTAAAATTTCCTGCTGTCAAAGACACAGATTCACATACACATACTATGTACATGTCTACAGTGATTATCACCTCTGCAATTGCAATGTCCTGTTCTGGTGCTTTAGACTTGCTCCTCTATCACTCAATTAAATATCTTGTATAGTAGCACTACTTGTATTGTTCTGTGCTTGATATATCACTTTACTTGAATTTCCTCATTTGAAAGTTGCTTTGGACAAAAGCGTCTGCTAAATGAATAAATTTAGTAATGTAAATGTAAGCATGCTCAGGTAGGTCTAAGATTGGAGCAGGATTTGATATGAAGATTCTATTCATCAGCCTGGAGTTATACCAGAGTTTCATTTTTACATATAAATTTGCTACATTAAATAGAAAATTTGTGTTGAAAAGCTTCTTCTATTGTTGAGTATTCTATTGCACCAGTCCAATTATTGTCATCTGTAAATAAAGATCAGAGCTTTATTCTCTTTTAAATTACACTACTAGTTTTAATCTTTCCAATCTGCATACATTTCAATTTTTATTTTCTGTAAATGTGTTGATTTAATTTACAAACAATTTGTCAACTATTGGATGATGTCAGTTGAAAAGTTCAAAGCCAAACGCTGCCAAACAAGGTTTTCTTTCTGATCTTCTAATGGAAATATTTAATTGGGGAAATAGCTGAGAGTTACAGTCCCTTTGGGGTGTTATTCATAAAAAGGAAAATGCAGTTTTGTAATGAAAACCGTGAATAGTAAGAGATTGTAAAAGCTGAATTGTGCTAGTGTGTATACTGTTTTGGGAGGGAACTTTAGTAGTGAGTGGTTCCAGTCAGTGATATCAGCTGTCTACACATTATGGCCTGTCAACAACTGCACTGTTACACCACATCTTTATGCTAACAGGGGCTAGTCAACGCCTCCAACCTACGGAAGCAAAATGACATTACCCTAAAGACTAAGAAGTGCCTGAAATGAAAAGAAAGTCTCTGGGAAGTTGTATATCTAGCTGACATGTTGAATTATGCTACTGCATTGGCTACATTGTAAATGGCCCATAGAAAAATAGTTGTAGTCATGCCATTCAGGGTATCTATACAATGTATCACTAGTCATAGAGTGCTTTTGACCATGAAATTCATGTGTGGTGGATGTGCAGGGCTGAGTAGGCGTCGATGGTCTGATTGTCCCCAGGGCAGCAGCTTCTTCCTGGGGTAAAACGGAAAGATAGACAGGCCAGCGGCCACTGAGCCTGAAAGTCTCAGCTCACTAAATGAGGGCATTGTGAGCGTCGACCTGGTCTCATCTTCATGTACAATCTCCTTTTCTCTCCACTCTCAGCACATTACAGGCCCAGACTATGTGACGACAACCATTGTGTTCATTGTGACGAGACGGACAGACACACACACACGCACACTGTATGGAAAGACTGGAATCAGATTTTGGTGCCACAGAGGGATTACTAGACAGAATAAGAAAAAACACAAGAAATTACCCATTTCTCTGCTCTGTCTATGCAGTATTTCAGCTATAGGTGATCACTTTACTCACATGTTTGGACAGTCCATTTCTTTAAACTGCACATTAATGAAAATCAATTGTTCTTAATAATATATCGCAGATAATGATCTCCTCATAGACATAATTATACTATGCAGGATTTTCTAGGTGATATGTCATAGAGGCTGGATGGAAAATAAACTGTCATTGTAATGTCTCATTCCTTAAAAATGATACTTAAGTGTCCAGTCAAATGTACTGTAGTTATTCATAGGAGCTCTTAACATAGCTAACATTCAGAGGTGCACATTCTCAGAAGCAGCAGCGGAGAAATCCTACATGCATGGTCAAGTCCATTTACTGAAGTGGGAGGATAATTGTCTGAAAGGCCATTCAAATCTCAGTGTCATCAGTACATTTCTCACATATAGAGCTTGGACACATAACATCACCAAATTATGCTCAAATTATGCTCAAATTATGCTTATGCCACTTTCTACAGAGATTTGTGCTTAAACTATGGTAAAGTTTAGAAATAAGAGATCTAGAGTTTAAGGATGGATCTTGAATTTATACCATACTGTCTTTCTGCTGTCTTCTTTATTTTTCTCTACCTATCTCTCTGCAGTTTGGCATGACATCAGATAAACAGACAGCATCGCTCTGTGTTCAGGCAAACAGAAACATTACCCATCAGCCCCATCTTTACCGCCTTGGCTTTCCACAATCAATCTTGCCCTGGCTAAACAATGTCATGTCACTGTACACCTGACAGGTATTCAGGGCTGCTGCTCCCCTAGGCTTGGCTCTGGGAATCCCCTCTCCTCCTGATTAACACCCTATTCAGTGCAGTAAAGCAGTTTGAAGGAAACTCTGGGTGCCATCGGGATAGGGTTGGCTGAGTTTGGGCTTCTCTGTTCTGCAGGAGAAACACTGCATTTTGTGCTTTTCATGATCAAAATTACGCAAGGCAAGGCAATGCAATGATCTGTGTGAAAAAAAAATTGTAGTTAAAATGCATTAAACCTCAGGGTTTCTCGTTTATTTCTCCTCATGTCATTGACTAGTGTGCTAGTATTAGGTGCAGTATATTTAATAGGGGTGCAAACCTCTGATTTTTGATAGGGCAACGATTTGATATTTTTGATGATACCACTGAATCTGCTATGATATAATTTGATTTAGTAGCCTCTAATTGATATGTGGCCAACTTTGTTCAGAGCCTGGGGTATGCCTATTGGTAATTTGCAAATGATGACATAGAGACAGACTTTTTAATGTATTTGAGTTATGGGCAAATCACCTTGCTATCCTATTTATACATTAGTTTAAAAAAAATCAATTATTTTATTACACATTAATTATCTGTTCTTTATTACAATAATAATATATTTATAGTCACTTATAATTGACAATAATCCATTTTTCTGTTGTTGCCTGGATGCATTTCAATCTTTGCCTTTTAAATCAATGCATCAATAGAAATTTAGCTATTGATACATTCCTTATATTTAAAGATACCTGTAAATCAAGACTGACTTTTTTTACTTTGTTAGTGTTAGTATAATTATTTAAAGACAATACCCCCCCACCCCACACACACACACCCGTAATCTTCCAAAATGCAGTGCTGCCAAGCAAGTGCGGCCAGGAAAAAAGAACTTCATACTCCACCACTGTTTCACTGAGAAGCCTGTCATTTTATGTGAGAAAAAGATCGCTTTTATAATGTTATGATTTCAGTTTGACATGGCCTCCTTTTTTTGGCTCCCTTTATTTTAAATAGGTATGGGCTATTAGATACATTTATATTGTATTCATGGTATGCCTTTGACTGGCTTCTTGTAAAGACTGACATCAGTTTACTGTAAATGTATATGGTTTTGGTATATAACTCTGGAACTTCAGTAATAATCAGCTCTTTGTGTCAATGTTTTAGAAAGGGTCCTTGTTTGCATCAGCACTGCTTATTTTTACACAGGCTTCTGGTAAATGAAGAGATCTGCAGATTAACTCTCGTCCCAAAGGACAATTAAACAGAAATTAGCCCAAATTGCTGCTAATTTTATGTTGTCTGCTACTTTTTCTTGTATTTTTTATCTTTGGCAAGCTTTCTTTGAGACACACTCTTTTCAAATTGCTACCAATGTTTTTGTTTGTTATGGCACTCGAGTTACAGCAGTTCCTCTTCAGGAGAGACATCTTATCGATTCTGATCTCAATGCAAGTATTTCTTTCGCAAACAAACAGCTAAGTAAGCCCTCAGATGCCATGTATATGTAAATTCTTCCTAGACTGGCGGGCAAGCTTTTTGATGTGCTTTGATAGGCTCTTTTGCATGGCCAGTAGCACAGGAAAAACAGTAGATTGAGAAAGTGGAATGCTGTTTATTTGTGCTCCGGATGCTGGCTTGTAACTCCCTCCCACACTTTATTTAAACTCTGTTTCCTCAGCCTTCTCTCTGGTGCTTTTCAATTCCTTCTGAACCCCAGGTGCCCTTGGACCAGGCTGTGAGCTGGAATATTGTGCCCTGAGATCAATGTTGCAGAGAGAGCTCGAGACAGAGGGAGGAGGAGAGAGCTCGAGACAGAGGGAGGAGGAGGAAGAGGAGAAAGAGAGAGGGAGGAGGAGGAAGAGGAGAAAGAGAGAGGGAGGAGGAGGAAGAGGAGAGGGAGGGAGGAGGAGGAAGAGGAGAGAGAGAGAGAGAGAGAGGGAGGATTTCAGCAGACACCCACAGTGTATCACTCTAACATGGAGTGGTAATGGCTATTGATCTGTGATGTTTTTAATGTAAAGCTGGTCAGACACGGCATGGGCCTGAAAAGGAGTGACAGCAGTGAGACAGAAACAACGCAGAGACAGAGAACAAAGCTAACATAGAGCAAGAGTGTAATAGAAAATCACACTGCCATGTCTTTTTTCTCCCCCTCTCTCCTCTCCTCCTCCTCTTCCATCTCTTCGTCTCTGGCTGCAGATTGATCTTCCTGTTCCCGCTGCTAGGGAGCGGGCTCTGTCATTACCTTGCTCTGTCATTAGAGAGGAGCCATCGGCACTGCTGGCCTGCCTGTGTCACTCTACAGAGACAGCTACACTTTTCTCTCACACTGCTCCCTGTATTTATTAAAGCCACTGACAGCCTGCTGCTTCACAGACACATTAGGAACCCTTTAACCCCTGACTGGAGCTGGGGATGCTGGCTTACAGAAATGCTCACTCCACTGGAGATCATCAGAATGGCCTTTTCTTCCTGGTCCAGGTTATCCATTGTTGAAATAGTGACTGGATGTTGGTTACCAAGACAGAAGGCTGACCAAACCTACATTTAAAATCCTTTTAAACTGTGTTTTCACTTTTCTTCATGCAAAATCCTATTCCCATTAGTAATTACATTTACAAGTCTTCTGTGAAACAAACATATTAATGCTAAAATTACCATATATCATGTTAAAGCTTCTGTAGTATCTATATAGTTATTATATTATTACACATATTGAAGTGGTACTCATTATGTATCCAAAAGATTATCCTGCTTAAAAGGCTTTGCTTGATTTGCTCATGTATGATACTTAATTAAAAAAAAAAAGAACTGTTCACATATCATTGTGATATATGACTTAAAAGGACTAACAGCTAGTTGCTCTATTACTGAGCTGGTGGCCAGTTTACAAGTTTAGCCTCTACCTTTGAATGTTATATTAAGGTTCTGCATGACCTTTTTGTTTTTGACAAAAATGTTTTTAATGCTAGATGTGATATGTTTTACATCAATCTATTAATTTGAATATAAAAATATATACATTTATGGCTCATTAACTTAAAACCACAGAATTACTAAAACCTTATGTCCATGGTCTCAGTTTTTGTTCATGGAGGATTGTGACATATTTATGATTCATTTTTAGTTCTAATGTAACAGAAATGAATGTAAAACCTTCAGAATCTCAGTCAAATACAGTGTTGCAGTGCTTCATCTAAGCTTGGTTGCATGGTTGCAAGTATTTGTTAGAGATTTTTTTTTTTTAAATGTCTGCATATGTTTGGGTTTTTTTTCCTCTTGATAATTTAACTATTACTGGAATGGTTCCTATCCCAAGAGGTTTATTTTAGTGTCATACTTTGTGGGTTTTTTTTTTAAGTTACATGCACTGGTTTTGTGGTGTTTAGGTCATTCTAAATGATTCCCACAAAGTAACTGATAATAATCTAAACCTTTTGGTGAGTTCTCTGAGCATTAGTTGTTATATAATGTTGGTGCATCTGGTTGGATGGTTGGGTTTCACATAGTGTATTCTAGTGTTCGGGTAGGGATTAAGGCTATGATTGGGCTGGAAACAGTCAATCCAGCCCGGCAATAGTGCAGAACGTTATCATCAGGCTGTCAACCTATCCACTGATGGCTATTAGCCAGTGACTGATTTTAGTTTGAGGTCTTGCTCTGATTTTTGCTTTGGCTCCTTCTCAGGCTCTGATGTTACACCTCTTGTGTCACATCGAGCGCCATCCCTGGTGCCATTCAAAAACCTCACAAACATTTCAGCCTCTGAGTTGTATTGTAAAGCTCTGTGTTTTTGGTGAGTTTATGACTGATAGATGTTTTGGAAGTACAACACAGGTAAGATTGTGTGCCACTTTGTTCCTTTGAGCAAGATACCCAGTCACAGGCATTTAGGGGTTCTCTGGGTGTCTGTCCAGTAGGGCAGAAGAGATGGGGCTCTGGGATGCCACTGATGACATGGTAGCCAACAGCGAGCCATCATGTGAGTCTGATCTGAGTATTTGTGCTTCCATGCTGTTATACGGTTGTCTCAGCCTGGACAGATTTAGCCAGATTGCTGTGCTCTGAGGGGGTCACACCTCATACATGTGGGAACAGTTTAAGGTTGGGCGGGGGGGTGGGACATGAAGAAAATGTTTGTGGCATTTGAAACCACTCTTCCTTTGCTTTAAATCTGGCGTCTTATGTGTCCAGGTGCAATCATAGTTAGGACTTGGGGAGAAATGTATCAGTTGCCAGTGATGATTCATAATGCTGGTCTAACAATATATACAATATAAACAATCTATTGTTTTGTTTTTTTATTGGATCTATTTTTTTTAACAAAAAACAAATCTCAGTGTTACTGAGCAGAACAATTTCCTCACCTCATTAATATGTAGGTTATTTATTCAGATTAGTGATTAGATTAGTATTAAGTTAGTAACACTGATGTATCATGGGCTCTATATCACAGTTAACAATATTACAAATACAAATTGCATTACATCACATCATATATACAATTCAAGAGAAGAGCCATATTGTGCAGGAAATCAACAATGGGTTATTTTATTAGTCCAAAGATTTACAACTTCAGTTCATAATCATGTCATATGACATTAGAAACAAAGGAATTTACTAGATCATAGGATAAACTGATTAGGTATTATCATGGATGTATTTGCAATGCAAAAGGATAATATCTACATAATACATTGTGTTATGTGTGATATGGCATGCAAAAAAGAAATGTAAAATATATAATCAAGTACATAGGGGTGGATGATTCAGTTTCCATGAGAGATTGAATTTGTAGACTTTGTAGGTCCTTTTTATGCCAAGAGGAATCCAGAATGTCCTTCGTGTTGTGAGGAAAATCCAACTCCCGCTGCGAAATAAAAACTAATGCATATCTCACTGGCACTGCTGTCTGCAGGGAGAATGGAAGAGACATTTTAATGCATTTAAGAGTTTTTTTTTCCTAGGTAGCGGTTGATAGACAGAGGAACCTTATATTTGCGAACACCTAGGGTTTAATGCACTCAGAGGTGCTCTCTGCCTTGTCTTCCGCCCAACAAAACATGTTCTGCAGAATAAAGGAAAAAGCAAAGCACAAAATTATTCCTTCTGCCTTCTATCAAGCCCCTGCATTCACGGCAGCGTCTTAAGGGCGCGTCAGTCCGCCTGCCTCTCTTGGAGACGTAATTATCCTTTTTCCTGTCACAGGGCTCCAAATGATCTCTAACCACTGGGGTGCTTTTGCAGGAGCTCAGCTTTGTCAATAGGAAGGAGAAAGAGGTTTAATTTTCAGACAGCTGCACATCTACTTTTATCATACTATTATTTGCTCTCTGGTCATCTATCTCATCCGTGTGTGTTTATTCGCACTTCTGTTTGTGAGGTTTGGCTGCACATATGTATGGCCCACCTACATTAACATATTTACTTATAGTCTTGCACTTTTCTTGCAGTCTTTTTTAGTGTGTACCGTTTTTTGCACTCCATATTGTCCGTGTAATTTTCCTTTCAGCATTTCTCTGTTTTCCCCCCTTTTCCTTCCCTTTCAGAAAGGGCTGTGAATGGAAGGAAAATTATCACAATTACTCATATAATTGAGTCGTCTTTGTAGCAAGTGAAGCTGTAGTAGCCTTTTTTTCCCCATCATCTAAAATGGTTTCATTATAGGGGTTTTCATATTCCCTGACACAGGGCGAGGAGAGGAGAGGAGAGGAGCTGGTGAGGGCCTGGAGCCGAGCGGCTGGGCGCGTGCAGGAGACGCAGGCCAAACACGAAGGATCATTAAGGTCACAGTGGGGATAATTATCCCAGTGATGGAAAGAGCATCCAAGCACCTTTTTTCCCCCTCATGCCACAAATGCTCTGTCCCTGGCTTTTAGGCAAAAAAGAACTTTGTAATAAATGGAGCTTCCACCTACTACTTATACAAAAGAGAGAAGAGAGGAAGCGAGCATGTGCTAGAGAGGGGTAGAAAGGGAGAGAGAGACATCAACATGACAATTTTCCATCATTAAGGCTAATGACAGGCTGGCTGAAGGGATCAAGGGGAAGAGAAAAGAGGGAGAGCATTCAGGTGTCGCTGAGGACTGACCTCTTTCTGTCTTTGTTCAAGGCTTTACCTATTAACAAAGCCTGAAAAGGGCCATGCCACCGCAGCCCCCACAGATGAATATCCCACACCATCCTCAGGCACAGCAAATTATTTAATTGGAAAATTTGCATGTTTCCTCATTTACGAGGCCATTAATTGGACAAAGAGTTGCTTCTTTTTGGCCATGCAATCAAACCTTGTTTTAATATGAATCAGAGAAAAGACAAAACAAATAGTTTAGCCAGTCATATTATAGTGTGTATTTTTTCTACCCCACCCAGTCTTGGTTCTGTCCTCAATCCCAGCTAGCTAAAATCATGTGTAGGCCTTATATGCACTACATACCAGACCAAATGGTTTTTCTTCACTGGGAATGATTTTCATGGATTTTAATTTACTGCTTAGCTTGAAGATTTGATCATTGCCTGTCTCAGCCCTTTAGCATGTGGATGCAACAAGAAAATACGACAAGTAACAATTTTATAGCGATTTCATTTTGCCATTGTTGATGCATTAAGTAACCACCATCTATTGGGCCAGGTTTTTTACTACCAGTCACACCTAAGGTAACTGCTCATTTTGGAGGGCAATTTTAGGGCAGGTAGGAGGCTGGCCAGGTTCCTCTAACTCCTGCTGCTATGATAATGGTAAAGGCTGCTGGGCTGTCACTGACATGTCTCTGGTGTGTACAGTGTGTGTGTACTGCTGGACAGTCTCTGTTTACTCTCTGCTGGGTTTTCCTAGCCTGCCTTGGATTTAGGGTTCAGGCATATAAGTGATACATGGAGATAGAAGAAGATTATTCTGATCACCTCTCACCTGTCATTTTAACTCAATCATCCATAAACCATCACTAAATCATCAGGTTGATCATTGAAAATCGCTTAACCTGTCTACCTCTTAATTTCCGCACGATTTCAAGTGTTTTAGGTGGGCAAATATATATTTTGGATTCTTTATTTATGAAGACAAGCATTTTCAGAATTTCAGGACTTGCTGATTTAAATTTTTGTATTTTTAAGCAAACCAAAAATGGTTGTTATAGGATAAAATGATATAAATAACTGTTGGAAAAAAACTGTGAAAATAGAAGAGCATTGACGAATACTCCAACATATTTGTCCTTGTTAGGAGGTCTTCTGAAAAACATGATACAGTATCAACAAGAAAATGAAATTAAATCTTAACCATATTACAGTTATATTAAAACCAAATTCATTAATATTCAACATTTAGCCTGAATGATTTTGCATTCTTAAATATCTGTTGGCACAAATACGTTAAAAAGACATGTAAGCGATAATAAACTGATATGCTCCTGTTGCTGGTTTTACTCTTCAGCAGAAGCTCAGAGGATGCAGAAAGTCTGTCTGGCACTGGGAGATGTCAATGTTAGTGTGTGTGTGTGTGTGTGTGTTTCTGATCTGTTTCTGTTTGCAGGTGTGAACCACTGGCCAGGCCTGGAGACAATTATTCCTGTCTGCTCTCCCAGAGGAACCATGAGGTAGGACTCCCCTTTAACTCTCTCCCACTGTGGCCTGAGTATGTGCAGCTGAGAAAGAAAACACAGCAGTGATGGGCTAAAGGCCCTGAGCCTTGCATTAATCCATCTCCATTTATATGGCCTACGCATACACTGCAGTTGTGTAAATATTGACTGATATTTATTGAGTAATTATTTATCGAGTTATGATTTGCTTCATTTTGTAATGATGTAGCAACCATTCATTTGAAAAGACATTTTTTATCTGACTAATGTTAGGTACTTTAGCTAGTTTATCTTCCAGTAGCATGTTTGTTGTTTAGAGAATATCATCATAAATTGTATTTTGCAGGGGAACAGGCTTTTAACTGGTCTCACTTATTGGAATAGAAAATGAATAACTCTCAAAATGTATATTTTAAAAAGAAGATATATGAGTCACATATAGGTAACTTGTTTAAATTAATTTGTAAGCACATATGTTCATATCCAGATCTATTTATGGACTGATGACTGATTAAAATAAAAGTACACATTTTCATTTATAAATTCTTTTCAAAACACACACAGTGAAATGATCAATAATTTAATCGAAACTAGTCTGAAATAACAACTGGTTGCTCTAAACAGGTTGAGTATTTTATCTTTATTTAAATAGGTGTTTTTTTATTAAATTGTTTAGTTATAGGCTACATAATTGTCAATACAGTCAAACCTTTTCAATTGAATACTTGAATAAAATTCCGAGCAACAAACATTTAACACGGGTTAATCATTGTGTATCGATTGGCAGGTTTTCTTGCACTACACCTTTTCTTGCACCTTCTCTGACAAATTGTTCTGAATCTGAATGAGTACCTCTACACTGCCTCCTCTCTCTGTTTATGAGAGCTCACTGGAGCAGAAAATTGAAGGTATGCCCTGCTTAAACCATCCAATAGTGATCTAGTAAAACCTGGTCCAGTAAAGCACTATTCTATCCTCCATGGTTGATTAAACACACTGAATTTGGATCATTACATCTGATCAAATTTTGTCCCTTTTTGGGCTTTATGCCACAGAGACAGGAATGGATCCATTTTAGCAAGTGTGTAAATAAGGTGTAATTGCAAATCTCTGGCTAAATACCGGGCCACATGTCCAAACGGACAGACTGGCTGTTATTCACTCAGCTGAGCTGTTTATGTTAATGTGGAGTTAATGCTTTTTAAAACTGCAACACTTATGGCCAATTTGTTTAATCCAAACATGTGAAGAAGCACAATCCATTTGAGAGCTTTTCTTTATACCTACTATTATTCATTATGTGTGTATGCCCAGAGTATATCATCCTCGAAAACTTGTTTTGTGTGTGTGTGTGTGTGTTGTGTGTATGCGTGTGTGTATTTGTTTACAGTGATTTTAAGTGCTCATCATAACATCAAGTGTAAATGAGCAACTTCAGTTTAACAAAAGGGAAAACAGTGTTTCCCTGATATTTATATTAGCCTAACACATAAAGCTCAGAAATAATACACCAAGAGATCTGTTCAATATAAGGGGATTAGTCTCCAGCAAAATGTGGCAGCGTAAATAAAAGCATGTCCTTTTGTGGCTATAGCTTGTAGAAAAATGGTGATGTACTTTAAAACCATGTTCACTATGCTGTAGATTTTCAGATACTCAGTATTCCATTTTAATGTGCTTCTTAGTAAAGACTGATATTTTTCCCTTTATTATTATTATTTTTTTATATTGCTGGAGCAGGTTTTAGTCCATGTGTCTAAATAATTTGCCGGTCCAGCGTGGTCTGTGGTTTTCAATCCAGTGTATTATGTCCGGCTCAAAATAAGCTATTCATATAGTGACTGATCCATTGCTTCTTAATTTGGTTTGAGTCATCCTTACATCTGGATTGAAGTAATTATTGAATCTGACATAAATTTTATTCCCACATGCTGGATTTTCAGAACAATGTATAGCCTATAGTATTAAAAAGGTACTATATCAAGGTGGGGTAGATCATGTTCTTCTACAATTATGTTCCTGTAGCTAAAGATACAAAAGGTACCTGTAGAGAGTACCACCTCAGTGAAAATCAATTTCTCCTGAAATTTTGGAGTTACTGTCTATATTAGTCAAGTGCACATTATCACATGGACATCTCACAGGTCAACCTGTGGTAGGGAGTGGGTCTGCTTCATACTGAAGCAATTAAATCTCCCAGACAATCTTGTGCCACCAATAACAGAAACTAATCAGGGACTTTGACTTAAATTTACTTTGGCTATCAAGTCGGAAGTCCCTTTACCATCGGATCGAGTTCTACTGAAAGGACGGATGTCTGCGCTTGATTTCATGCCGGAGACGAAGCAATAACTCAACTGTCTGTTGCTGAAACGGAGTTTTGTCAGGGAGGTATTTCCCCATCTGAGAGTGGAGATAGTATTTGTCTCTAACCTAGTACACCCCCCTTCCTCCCCAAACACACATACATACACACACACACACGCGCGCGCACACACTGACTGGGCTAGGATAGCAGGTGTTTAAAATAACGTGAGGATCTCTCTTTGGCTGAATGCTGGTTCCACTTTCTTCCACATCATGATTTTGTCTAGCGCTTTATTTGCGCGTCTTTAGAAAAAAAAAAAAAAAAAAAACGAGCTGTGTGGTTGTAAAATCGAGCACGTGGGTTTCCCCCATGTATGTTATAATTAATGAGACACCGTTAAAAGCGGCCTCTCTAGTTTATTTTCTACAGAAATTATTTGGATCATGTCACGGATTTGCAGTCAAAGTGAACTTTGGACATGATTTTTTATTTTATTTTTTTTGCAGTTGAATGAAGGCCATGATTAATACTTTGTGTTTCCCCCCCATTACACAGACCTGCACCTGGATTGGCTATGTTGATTTGCCCTTAAAACACACCTTGGGGTAATATTAGGGCTATGTATTTTGGTAAACTTTGTATATATTGAAACTGTGCGATAACTTTTTGTTTGACATTGTTTTCATTTTCCCTTGTTAATTTTAGTTTTAAATTGTTATATTGTTTTTACTAGCCTTTTTATGGAACATTGTTTTCATTTCTGTCCTTTTTTTGTTGTTGTTGGAAAGAATATTAGAGTCAGTACTGAAGTATGTTTTCCACTTTTGTTTGTAAAATGATCTGTAGCCGACATCTGTCACCCATAATAAAACAGGGTGCATTTGTAGACTACACCTCAATTTCAGTCTTAGATCCCATAACCGAGTACAATAATCACAGTTATCAGTCTGAGCCACGCTACATGTAAAAATCTTCCCTCAGCTCTGAATGATGATAATTGTTGGTTGTAATGCCGTTATTATTTTTGCCATTGATAAAAAAAAATCTTTGTGAGGCAGTTTGTGAATGTAATTTCAAATACAAATTGCTTTAAATTGGACAATTTTCTGAGCCGATTTTGGGGGGGATATCACACAAAAATTGCTGAATGTGACCGTCAGTACAGAAGACTGGTGTGCGTGGCGCGCGCGTCGCTCTGCACTGCCTTTGCTCTGCTCGTCCGATGGGAATTTGGAAAGTAACGGAATTTCGCCGCGGTTAATTTGTAAATCGCATTGAGATTTGGAAGAAGCGCTGCCCGAGGGTTCAACTGCAAAAGAATGGCACTGAAAAATAAAAATGAAGCTGTGAAGCTCCGCTTTCTCCGGGAAGGAGAGCGCCGGTATGACCTCCTTTCTTTGTCACCTGTTAAGCTGCTCTAAAACCTTAATTCAAGAGAAGCAGATATGGGTAGGATAAAAGTTCATTGACCATACTATCTCATATATATATATATATATACATATATATATATATTGATATATATATATATATTGATATATACAGATATATATATATATATATATATATATATATATATATATATATATATATATATATATATATATATATATATATATATACATATGTTTTAGTTTGCCATGTTACAAGCCTGACACGTTTGTTTGTTAGCCTGTATATAAATCTGCTGATCGGCAGATGTGTTTAGTTTAACCCTGTCGCGTGCGTCATATCAAAATCCCCAGTGGGTTCAGTCTAACTCGGACCTCCTGCAAGTTTTCCAAATGATGCATGTCCTTAGTGGGTTAACTATGTCTTGTGGGTTAGACATTACAAACCAACCTCTTAGCCTATAGAAAATTAAATCAATTAACATTCTAAAGCAAACAATGGAGGGGTTTGGGATTTTGCGGAGATTAATCAGTTTAATCATTAATCAGTGCTTGTAGTGTCACACTTCACTCTTATATGTTAGTTGTTTGAAAAATTATTTCATGTGAATTTTATTTGTATTTTTGGTTGGATGGATGTTTTTTTTGTTGTTGTTGTTGGGTTTTTTTTTGTTGTTGTTGTTTTTTGTTTTTTTTGCATTGCTCTAAAGATTTTTGTTCATACGAAAAACCTGTTTTTAATCTTGTGAATTCTGGACATCAAGGAAAAATTCGTTTGTTTCCAAAGTGTTATTGCTATAGCTAAACATGTATTTCATCCATTCATAATTGCTTAACATGGAACCAATTGCTTGTTGCTTCTTGCACTTTTCCTATGTGCTTGATTTTTTTGAGGTCTTGGTGTTTTAAGGTCATGACCCAGGCCACCACCAGCTATAAATAGCGCCTAGTTATTTAACCTGTCACGTTTAAACCAAACGCAAAAAGATGTCCACTGATGTGAAAAATGATGCCGGTAGTAATGCAGATCGCAGGGAGAAATCTTAGAAATACTGATTCCATCATTTTAAATCACCAAAGAAAGAGTATTCGTTGCTGCGAGTAGCAACGTGTGTGCAAATGTGAATGCAATACTCAAACTCTAAACTCATCTATTGAACATTCATTTATAAATGACACTGAAAAACTGTAATTATTTGGGCGCAATATTTTCGCTGTTGTAGAAATGCAGAATTTAGCCCAGGTGCGTTTACGGTCGCTTAGGGGTTCAGAGTGATTTAAATCTGCATGTCAGTGGAGGTGTTAAATATATGGCTAATTATGCGTATGAAAATTAAACAACAGTGTTATGCAAATTCAACTGGTTTCAGCTGTGGCTTCAGCACTTGAGACTAGCATTTAATCAAATGAAGCTAGTAATACATCTGTCCCTGAAACAATAAGGGCACAGACAAAAGCGATGTTTATTATGAATCTAATCTAAGGCTATTTATTATAAATCATATTTGTGTAGTGCTTTCAGAGTAGAAAAAATATGTTAAAATTATATTCTGAAACAAGTGTTTTTAATTGTTACTTTGCGATTTTAATAATAATAATGTTAATAATAATTGCTAAAAGCAATTATAATAATAATAAGAAATAATAATAATAATAATAATAGAACCTAAACGTAAATATAAACTTTTTTTGGTTTGTGTCTGTTTACATTAGGCTCATTTGGTAATTTAATCGGACTGCTTTGTTATTTGATTTGGTTGACAAAAATGTAGCTGATTATGATTACACCAAGTTAGCCGTTAACTAAATCTGGTTTCAGTCAGAAAAGAGGAAATGCGTTTATGTTTTATGCAACAGAATATTACCAATGCCTTACTATGTGTGAATTATTTGTTTCTCTGTTTGGGTGAATTGTTTTAATAAATGCAAGATTAAAAACAACAACAACATTTCTCAGTTACCCACCCCTGAATTTCCTTTTTAGCATTGAACATTTGGCTCTCAGGTTTGTCTTATTTCTTGTGTTATCATATTCCTCGGACCCTACCCCGAGATCTCCAATCCCCGCCACGCTTGGAGCGGGTGGACCAATCAGAGAGCACCTTGGATACATATTCATGATTCCCTGATTCAAACGTTTGAGCGAGTTTGTGTAGATCCGCCGCATCACACCTAGACTTTTCACAGAGACAAACTACATTTTCTTATGAATGGAAAGTGAAAAAATCAGTTGAGCTTAAATTGGGATCCATCCTTCACTGCGATAGAAGAAAACAAAAAAGGCAGGAGAAGGGAGATTCGCACTGAAGATATGACAATGACCACAATACCAGAGAGTCTAAACAGCCCCGTCTCAGGAAAGAGCGTTTTCATGGAATTTGGGCCACCAAGTCAACAAATGTCGCCTTCATCTATGTCTCACGGACATTATTCAATGCACTGTTTACATTCAGCCGGTCATCCTCAGCACGACAGCTCGTACAGTCCCGCTCCGTCTTTCCCCAGATCGCTGGCTTATCCATATGTCAACTCTGTCGGTAGCCATTCCTCAAGTCCATATCTCAGTAGCGTTCAGACTTACCAAAACAGCACGGCGTTAACGCAGACGCGGTTAGAAGACGCAGGTAAGAAATGATTTTTCCCTCCGTTCATCTCTAACTTAATCGTGCCTTTGTTTTTCAGCTCACTGTGAGAATGCTGGACTGGAGTAGCCCAGATGTGTGGGTATTAGGCTTGGTAATTATTTATTGCGTAATGCTATAAACAATGTATGCAATTAACGCTAATTATACCTAAACTGCAGGCTGTAGCTAAAACTAGCACAGTGATGTGCGCCGCGCTACACGCGTCTCTGAGGCTCTAACTCTGATCATGAACGCGTTTTCTTTTTCCTCACGCAGCACCAGAAACGGAGAAAAGCACAGTGGTGGAAGGGGGAGAGGTTCGCTTCAACGGGAAGGGGAAAAAGATTCGCAAACCTCGGACTATATACTCCAGCCTCCAGCTGCAGGCGCTGAACCGCAGATTTCAGCAGACGCAGTATCTGGCGCTGCCGGAGAGAGCAGAACTGGCCGCGTCTCTGGGACTCACACAAACCCAGGTGAGGACGCGTCTTACGTGAACATTTATTTAAGAATTTACTTCACAGATTCTAGGCGCAAAATAATTTAGATTCCACTTTCATGCTTGGATACATTATTAACAAGTGTCAAAATGTTACTTTCAAAACTAGGCCTTTATTATGGCTGGAACATCTGGACAATTTTCATGATGAATTTTGAGACTTTTTTGGCACGTGCAATTTTAGCATTCTATTTTTTTTGTCTGTGTTGCACGCAAAACGCAACAGGTCCTGCATTATTTAGCCTATTATTTATTCTTTAATTAAAAACCCATTCATGTCTGTCATCTTAAACTTGCTGACACGACTCTTTTTCTGCAGGTCAAGATCTGGTTTCAGAACAAGCGATCTAAGTTTAAGAAGCTGATGAAGCAAGGCGGAGGAAGCATAGACACGAGCGCACTGGCCAATGGCCGCGGACTGAGCGCCGGTTCGCCCTCCGTAGCGCCCGTATGGAACTCATCCGCTAGCGTTAAAACCTCCGTCGGCACACCGAGCTCGTACATCCCGAGCTACACCTCTTGGTATCCCAGCACGCACCAGGACTCTATGCAGCAGCCGCAGCTCATGTGAAGGCAGTGCTTAGCGGACCCCGCCCCTCTTCCTTCGTGGAGGACCCGGATGAGGGGAGCACGCGACCCTGCCGCCCGGCTCTCCGGCCCTCAGCCCATACAGTACAGACTGCGATCACACACTGCGATCACACCGGAGCACACCGCACAAGCACACCGACACACCGGCAACAACAGCCTGGAGGTCGAGACACTGAGAAAGAAGCGTCTGCGGCGGAGGAACAAGTTTTCCTCCTTTACTTTCAGAGCGGATTTCCCAAACAGTTGGGTCAAATGAAGCTGCTCCTGATATTTCCTTTTTACCTGACATTTTACTGTGTGTAAAACATTATATAAAGCTGTAACAATTGAAAAAAAAAAAATTAAGCATTTTTCAGACTGGCCTTTTTGCCTGGAAAATGTTACAGATGCGTTTATTTGGCATACCTAAAACCAACAATCTGCCTTTTTACAGCCGTCAATTGTTAATATCTACACACAGAAACATATCTGACATAGACTATATTTTCTACAGAGAAGGGTGAATGGGTTGTGCTGTACCAGGCTCTGAGCATTTGGAATAGTATAGGGTAAAATCATGCGAAGAGCCTGGTTTTCCTGATTCCAAAGAGCAAATCTTTATAGGATAACTTAAGTCATTTTGGCAGCGTGGAGCTTCTTTGTGTGTTTATTTAAAGTAACTTATTTAGATTTCGTTTATGTCCGTTTGTATGTTTATTTAAAATGAATGTTCTTTAAAAGATATGGCTGCATTAAAGTGAGCAACACTTCACTTTGATTCGAGATTTGTTAAGCCGAGTGCTTGTCGGTCCTTTAAGAGCATCCCCCGCGGACATAAAGCAACAGAAGTGTTTAGAGATCATGTACAGAAAAAGCCATTTTTTTCCAGATTGTGCTGTTAATGATGTAAAAAAGGATTTCGACCCGAGTATGTTTATTACAAATTAATGTGTTTAGCGTTCTACATGGCAAAATAGGTTTATATTGGTCAAATTAATTTATTGGGTTTTTTTTTGTTTGTTTGTTTGTTTTATGGATTCGTGTATAATGTGTAAACTCTGACAGTAAAATTCACACTTTAAAAGATATTTTACAATGTCGTCATTGCAACAGTCACGGTATAGCAAAAAAAAATATTAACAGGTCTAACTGGCAAAGATGACAAGATTTGTCCTTGGCCTAAAGGAAATATATGAATATGTATATATATATATATATATATATATATATATATTTTAAATAATATATATATATATATATATATATATATATATATATATATATATATATATATATATATATATATATATATTATACAGCAATACAGGTTTACATGTGCAGGTCTAAAACCTTCATTAGTTGCATTATTTAGGTTATATTTCTCACATCAGGGTGATTTTAGCTCTTTCTTTTGCTAGACTTTTCATTTCAAACTGAATCGCCGATTAATCCTGTGTTGGTTTCTATAACACAGTAAATCCTCTTACAATAAGGGTGCTTGCTCCTTTTCTCTTTCGTTTAGCCGCTATAAGCTCCTTTCCGCTCTTGTGTCGCTGGAACAAACCCCGGGCGCGGGTGAATAGCACGCGTATGTGTTAAGTGAATAATTGAGCGCGAGACAGGTGCCTGCAGAAAAGAGCATGGGGAAGGGGGGGGGGGGTGTTAGGGACAAGCCCGAAAGACCACTTGGTTGTGGCGGATAGTTTAAATGCGCTTTTTTACTGAAAAATACGAATCACGTCGAGCCAATTAAATAATCGTTGAGGAAAATAGAACATGCGAGAAATATCTTCATCGCGGTTCGCCTGTGTTTTTGTATTGACTATAGATCATGTGTGGTTTGTATACACTTTGTAGTGGAATTTCTTTAAATTGTCCAAAAAAAAACCAAAAAAAAAAAAAAACAACAATTATTTATCAGAAAGTAATTCTATATCCAAAAAAATATATAGAAAATGATTCATCTAAAACTCATCTAAACAGTCTTGTTGGATCAGCTATCATTTACATAATTTCCTTACATAACCTGAGTATAAAGCCAGCATTAGGACTTCCAGTGCTTTTTAGAGAGCACCTTACAGGCCACGATTGTGTGTGTGTGTGTGTGTGTGTGTGTGTGTGTGTGTCCGTGTGTGTCCGTATGTGTGTGCGCACCCGCTAGAGAGTGCAGTAATTATTCTGACAAATTTTGACATTCTTCATGTGGGGCCTGCAAAAATGGCCTCTCACTTTTTATAACTGGAACAGGAAAGGCCCCAGCGTGTTTCCCAAGGCCAACCATAGTGGTCAAGAACAGAGCAGACTACGGGACACTCATGCCTCCAGAATATGAGTAATTTTAGCGTTACATACTTACAGCTCTTTTATGGATAGATTTTGGAGAGAATATTTAGGCCACTGCTATTTTGTCATGTTTGTATTAGTTATTAAGTCACAAAAATATATAAAACCAAATCGACTGAAATTTTCATGCCAAGCTAAGACCACAACAACCAAACTAACGTTATTGTTGCAGCCCATAATAATGCTTTTCCAGTTGCTCTACTAGTTATAGGTACTTCTACTAACAACATCATCATCAACAACAACAACAACAACAACAACAACAACAACAACAATAATAATAATAATAATAATAATAATCAATTGACAAAATAAAAACAAATTGTCACATTTATTATTATTATTGTTGTTGTTGTTGTTGTTGTTGTTGTTATATTTTGATAAATTATCCGATTCTGATCCCCTATGTTTTTTCCCCTTCAAGATAAACCTCGTGGATGATAAAATTTCTGTGAGTATTGATTAATAGGCCTAAATAATATCAATAAAAAATATTTTTAAATGAATAAAACAAAATTGAGTAACTGTTTAATTATCCTGTCTCACGGTTAAATGTGCACGCATATACACATAAGTTATTAAGCCAATGTTTATTCATTATACATAAACGTACAATGATTAAAGAGACAGAATGTATAACAAAATTGAACTATTCTCTATAAAACATAGTGCACTGACTGTATAAAATATACATCCTACATCCAGACAATATCCTAATAAAATATATAAAAAGTACAAATGTATTTATTTCTTTTCTCTTTTTTTTGCCACGGGGTTCGGGTATGCAGCTGTGGAGCAGAGGGGGTCAGCGTTATTTCACTATATTCTCCTCTTGATTACGAGCCGAGCCCATCAAACCAGACATAATTACAGTCATTGCGCCCTTATTTATTCTAATGCAGTTTCCCATCTACAGGATAATTATGAGCAATTTTTTTCGCACGTGGAATCTTTTGTTAACAAAGGAGATAGCGCACTGAAAGAAAATTTGCTGTGCGATGAAAAAAAAAGAGCGACTTAGGTGCACGACAGCCCCCCTCACAGCGGCTCGCTTATAAGTAAGCCTGGCAAATTGCTTGCAGGTGTATACCGAGGGATTGTCAATAGGAAGAGCACACAAAATTAGCAATAGCACAATGTTGGAATAATTAAGGCAGTAGTGAAATTATGGAACAAGGGCTGCCTTATTTTGTCCTACAAATGACAGAAAGGCCAGCTTAAAAATTAAACAGCGAATCAGTTGCGTTATTTTATTTATTTTTTTTTGCATATGAAAAAATATAGTACGTCTTTATTATAGCAACGCATCCTTCTCTTAAATATCTGTAATCGCTTATATTTTTGTAATATTCGTTCAAATTGAGAAACCGTGAATAGATATCAATTGATTATAGTATAGAATACTGCAAATACAAACACAATTATTTATAAATAATATTTTAGTCAGATGCTCTCATTTGTGCAAGTCTCAAATTACAATTCCAAAGCTGGTTGAGTCTTTGAAAAAGCAGGAAAAATGTTTTCATGTAATATCGAAAATATTATTGAAAAATGACTTTATTATGTTATATTTTCTTTGGGAAATGGAGCAAAAAGCAATAAAGAAAAACTAACACTGACAACAAACGTTAGGAATGGATAAGCTTTATTCTTACCTTCTGTAAGATAAATGATATGCAGATCAGGCGTATATTCATATAGCCTATGAGTCAGTGTTTAGTATCCAGTGGTCACTAGGTTGGCTGAACCCTTCATGTCCCTGCAAGCGCCTCGTGTAAGCAGGGCTAGGAGCTTTAGCAGCCGCGCACTGAACAAGACTGAAAAATTCCTGCTTTATTTTCCCTCTTTATAGCTGTTGGGGGAAAAAATTGCAGATTATTAGCATAAATGTTTACTCCTCATTACGCTGATGACATTGTGCACTCGAGATCTTGGTAATCTTTGGGAAAATTATGAGTAATTTTTAAAAATTTAAAGCAGCAGTTACCACGCAATTCAGGCTAATTTTGCGTAGGCTCCAAACGGATATAATTATAGCCGAGTCAAGATGTTATGCTAAAAACTATGCATTGATATTCCCATTTATTATGTACATGCAACTTTGACAATGTTGATGCATGAAATAGCTGGAAATTGTCTTGCGCAAAAATTACAGTCCATATTAGGACATCTAAAATTGCGAAGAATTATACAGTAATTGCAGGCTTTCGGATCGGAGAGCCAGAATGCTCAAACTGGAGCAATTGTGGATGAAATTACAGATCAGAGTATAAATTAGGGAAGGGGTATGGCATTTTTCAAGTTGTCTCCAGGATTCCGGAAGTGTCTAACACTGCATCATCACTAATCTTTTAGGGAGAGAGAGGGCGGCGTGCAGAACACGCGCGGCTCTAATACTTCTTTATAGCCCACATTTGTTTTCATTTATAATACAGTGACATTTCCCCCCTCTTTGTTTGAGTTATGCAACGTCTTGATTTAACTTCGCTAATCATCTATTCTAATTTCCCCTCTTGGTCTGTGAATGGTACAATAGACACACTGTATTATAACATAATATAATAATGGGTGTTAACCATTGTACCGACGGTCAAACGTTTGGCCCTTCAAATCCACGCTTCATAGTTTTAAACAGGTGACTGTGCACGTGATATCACGTTATTCGTCCCCTTTAAAACATCCCACTAACCAATAGCCTATTTAAAATTTCTATTGGCAAAGCCTGACCACATGCAGGTTCATTGCCTTTACTGATACAAGCCCCATTGACATGGACTTCTTTTTGATATTTGTAAAACTGTAGCTATATATTGAGCAAACTTTCTGGCTAATCTCTTTTGTGACTTTCCCCGGGTGCAAACTAGCAGGTTGAAGAGAGCTCGTGCACTTCCAACCCCCGGGGCGACATAACATATGTAATGTGGCCATCTCTGACAAAGTACATCCTGATTATATCGCCTTTTGTATAGCTTTGATCATTCAGCTGAAGAGATCATGTAGACCAAAAAATAAAAAATAAATGTACGTGTTCCCTTTTTGTTTACGCTATATTCTTTGTCTCTATATTCTTTGTTACGCTATATTGTTTATTTTATACCTTACCAACCATATAGCTAATCTAGACCTGTGAGAGGTTTTGACCAATGTCACACAATGCCTTAAACAGTCTATACTCTTCACTAAACATAACAAATACGCACCGTGCATTACTATAATGCACCGAAAACATGTTTTTTACGCTGCTCCTGTTATCTTTAGAAGCTTAATAAAGAGTATGCAGTGGCCACAGCTTGCATTATGGGCTGGAGGTGAAGACTGAGCGAAATGTTTTCCTTTTGTTTAGTTGGAGGCAAATGTATGCTGAGACTTTAACCCTTCTCATCTGCGGAACTCATCTCATGATCTCCACCTCATCTCCATCTCACTCCTCTTGTCAGCACTAAATCTAGGTTCTCATATTTTGCATTATGTAGGCTGCTTAGTCATACCTGTCATGTTGCTGGACAAAAGGTGAATTTGTGAGTTTAATTTGTTTGAAACGTTTACAAGCATCACGCCTTCAGCCAGACTTATTACAGGCTGAGAGGCTCGTCTGGCGCCAGAGCAGCGGGAGGAGGCGTGTCCGGAGAGAGGGGAAAACATCTGAAACATTTCAGCACTGCTACAAGCCCTATAGCAAAATAAAGCGCTCAGAGGAGAAGAAGAACAACTTCCACTTCGATGTTTGAAATCGCAAAAAAACCTCGTAAAATTCACATGAATCTTTTTTTTTATTTAAATACGTATTTCATAGAATGGCAGAACTGTTCATTCAGCATACGACATAAAAATAAATTAAACAAAAGTAAGCTATTTCCGAGAAACGTGTTACATGTGAATTCTGATTGGGGGGGAATCAGTAGCTTTTGAGTTCTTAACGAAAAATGTTTTCCATTAATATATCCAACAAAAAGGAAAACCCTACCTTATAAGTTATAACCTAGAATGATGGCAACATCTCAGAGAGACGCGGTGAAACATACAAGTACACAGACACGTTTCTCCCACTAACCTTATGTACAACTTAGAAAGCAAACAAAAAAATATGATAACGATGGGCACATTTGAAATACATTATGGTGAACAAATGAAAGTGAGGTCATTTTTGAAGGCACGATACAGCTTGAAATTGTGCTACATAATCTGACGTTCACACATCCTGCTATAAAGTTCACTCCGGCGTGAATAGCCTTTTAGAGCATAGCTTTGGATCTTAGTGGTTCATTAACAATGCATTATGTTATCCTTTAATTCTCCACCTCCAGAGACAAAATAAATAAATACAAAAATAATTGCATTGTCTTTTATTTTTCCGCGTCTGCCTGATGACGACATTGTGTATAAGTGTGGGGGGAATAAAATAAAAACAGTATTACACGCAGCAAGGAACATTGTAGGCCTACATCTCTGTCCAAGTTAATCAGTCGCGGCAGTTCTCAGAAAACGAGGCCTTTATGTCACATCAAGTTCTCGGGTTTTTCTCTCTCTATCTCTCTGTTTCTCTCTTTCTCCCGCAAAATTAATTCTCCAGTCTTTTTTTTTTTTTTTTTTTAAGTCATTTTCGTTGTTGTCAAAATATCGTCCCGGCGCTGACGGCTGTGTTGTGGTGGTGCGGTGCCAGCGCGTTTGCTTGGAGGTGCGCGCTTGAGTTCGTGGATGAGTACCAGGAGTAATTGGTGAGGAAGGAAGGGGCCGTGGTGCTGGGAGAGCCGCTGCTCGGGGCTAAAGCGGAGCTCACACTGTTCATCCGCTGATTTGGTGGAAAGTCCCAGGCGCTGTTGATGGGAGGCGAATGGCACGGCGGAGACTCGCTGGAAGCCACGTGTTGCTCGGGCGGGATTTCTCCATTCTTCCACAACTTCTTGAACTTTGAGCGGCGGTTCTGAAACCAGATTTTCACCTGTAAATAAAAAATAAAGCAAGATGAGGTTTGGTCAAAATAAATACATTCACATAGACTACACATAACTAAGCCATTATGATTTAGTTGTGCGTCTGCGTAAAAGTAAAAATAAATAAATAAATAAATAATACACACTGATACGCCATATCTGTATAGGATCAAAAGGCTTTATTTTGCACCCTGATTTAAGTATCATAAGATTATATCTGAACTAAAACTGACTGGCAGGTACAACCTAACTATAGGCTACAAATGTCAAGATATACTGCTGGACATAGATGAAAACGGTAATAAATAAATAAATAAATAAATAAACAAAAACAACAAAAACAACAACAACAACAATAATAATAATAATAATAATAATAATAATAAATTAATTAAAACAACAACAAAAACGCACCATACGCAATCGTTGTGAATATAACCGCTGATCATTTAAATACATTTGGCTCCTTACAGTTGCACAACGAGTGCCTGGCTCGTTCAGCCGCAGACTTGCGTAGTTTAGATGCGATCAGTGACACTCACCTGAGTCTGTGTGAGGCCCAGAGAAGCGGCGAGCTCGGCTCTCTCCGGCAGCGCCAGATACTGCGTCTTCTGGAAGCGCCTCTGCAGCGCGGCGAGCTGGAAACTCGAGTAAATCGTTCTCGGCTTGCGCACCTTCTTTGGCTTTCCATTCACCATACGAATTTCGGGTTCGTTCTCCTCTTTTTCTACAATGAAATAAGAACATTTTAGACTATAACATCTTTTGTGCACGAGAAATGTGGTAAACAAATAAGGGTACGTTCAAAGTCATTTCAGTAGTCTAATAACTACAGTAAAAACTTCTGTATTGGGTTTTTATAATTCTGCACTTGTAGTTTGCTGTGTAAGTGCAGACACACAGTGGTGGTCGGTTTACCTGCGTCAGTAGGAGTAGGCGATGCGCTAGAGCCGTATGTGCTGTACGCACTGAAGGTGCTGTTGAAGCCCAGCTCATAAGACTTGGCGTTGTACTGGACGCTGCTCATGCCGTTGTTGTGGTACGGATAAGTACCGAGCTGGCCGTAAGGCGAGCCTGCACAGTGACTCGGTTGCTGGCCGTTGTAGTAGCTGCTGTCCGTGGCGGTAGAGACGGGTAAAGTCGGGGATTCCTGCGACTTGTGCAAGCTGTGGTAACCGCTCGAGGTAATCTGGTTGGAATGCATATCTGTACTGAGGCTGTCAAACACCCCAGTCATGGTTAATGCTCAAATAAAATAAAACCGTGCAGATAATGGACAGGCACTCATCCAGTAATGAAACCGCGTGGGAAAATAAAGCAGAAATAAAATTAAAGATCAGTTAGTAATTTGTTTTCGTAGTAGCTGTCATTCCTGTGAGGTTGTGAGCAGAGACTGCGCTCGTTCCCTGACAGAGGAGCGTGATTGTCTGCAGCTCAGGAGTGCAGCGGGCGGCATTTATCGCGCGTCACGTGGGAGGCCGAACCTGCGCGCCACAAACAGCCAATGATGGGAGTGTTCAGGAAAACACAGAGCGTTGTACAGAGCTGCACTGAAATCACGTTCTAGCGTTTTAATGCATGCAAACATACATACAGATATGCAAACATGCATACACACATTGAAAAATCAAACCTTGCATTAAAGGTTAAAAAGCGTCAACTTTTGCAGACATTTTTCTAATTTTTTTCAAGTGAAAATATATCTAACATGATGATAATACATCTAACTGATGTAAAATAATTCAGTTGAGAAAAATTGAACAAGTTGATGCATTTTTAAACTTTGATACACGGTTTCTTTTTTCAATATACATACATACATACATACATACATACATACATACATTCATACACACACATACATACACACATACACACACATACATACACACATACATACATACACACATACATACACACACACACACAAACATACATACATACATACACACAAATATATACATACATAAATACACACACACACACACACACAGACACAGACACAGACACATACATACATACACACATACAAACATAAGTTCGTAAATACGTTTAGCGAAATAAATTATATAAAAAGAAAGGACAGATGAATGAATGAGATGAGCAGACGTAAGGCAATTTTTTAAATTACTATAATATATTTTACCTTTAATAACTTTTATTTTTACTTTTAAAAGTCACATGTATTTATTTTTAAACTAATTTTAAGAGTTTCCTGTTTACCTTTAAAACTCCAGACACGGTTGTAATTTACACATTGATTCTTGTTGCCCATTCCCATCATTTTACCTCATGATGCTTTAGACGGACTGCCTCACGTCAGTACAAAACTTCTCGCCCTGTTGCGACATCTGTTGGCATAAACACTCAAGGATAAGGGCAATGGCTTTACTAAGGTTGATCAAGCAAATCTTTTTAACAGAATAAGTGATATATCATGATAGAAGCATATTAGTAAGATGTACAATGATCTGCTTTAAAAGAGTAATTCTGTACGGAGCCCAGTTAGTTTATTTACTACCATATGGCCTTCTTGTTTTTTTTTTTTTGTTTTTTTTAAACCCTGATACGGCACATGTAGTAACACCAACATCATATACACACAGACAAAGATTACAGCGCTAAATAACTCTTTTAGTTAGGATACGCTGTGAAATTTATTTGTTTATTCAACATTGGATTCATTACTGTGTGCAGTAAAATATGTGATTTTCACACTTCAGAATAAGTAACTGCTACAGTTTTTATTCGCTACATCCTTCTCTCTATAAATATTGTATGACGGATTTATAGCTTCCAATGTAATTGTTCACATGCATATAGCTTCCAAATGAATGCTACTAATATATGTATAGCTATTATTTAGACCACGTGTGTTAATTCAAGTATTGTTCAAAAACGGCACATTAGCTCTCTCTCTGGTGTGCAGCTGTATTGCAGCGATTAACCGGCAAATGTAATAAATACAGCAGACCGAAAGGGGGCAGTGCAACACATGCAGTACGTGATATAACACAACACAGAACGCTTCAATTTCAAGCGGATGTGTTGATGGGTCCACAAAAAACTTCAGAACGGTCACGTGTCTTTTAAAAATATAATTTATTGCACGTTTTTTATGCCACATCGCTGTTGAATTCTCAAATCTGAATTGTCAGAAGCTGTTGATTAATTTTCTATAACAGCAGCTCTGACAATAGTGCTGGCTGCAAAGTAAATCCCAGATTTAGAATACAATATTAAAACATATCTAATGCTTTCAGTAGCAACCTGAAATATTCTATATATCTATTTGCCAAGGTCAGGAAAGACCCGTAGGGAGACCGGGGATGGTTGTAAAATGGATCGGTTGTAACACTTCAAATTTCTCCAATCAGGAACAAATTACAAATCACCTGATTCACTTCACATATGCTCAGTTTAGTCTTTATCCCACATGTGAGGAAGTAGAAACCTGTGGCAGACACAGCAGATTTTAGATTGGAAAAACTAATTTTGAGGTAAGAAAGTAACCTTTTTTTAGTTCATTTATTTTTGTGATGACAATGCCTGCTTTGTAGTTAAACTCACCAAAGTTAAATTATGTTTATTGTGTGTCTGTGTAGATATTTTTCATGCAAGTTCTTAGTGATAATGTTTTGGCTGTTAGCTGTAAGGTGAGCTAGTTTATGGCTGCAAGACTCTGGGTTAGTTGTAACAACAAGACTCTGGGTTAGTTGTAACATCAATGAAACATGTTGCAACCTACCCAAAGCAAATACAAATAGTTTTATTTATACGTTTTCTTTGAATTTCAGTATGCCTAGGTCTTGGAAGAGAAAAACAAACCGAGGGGTGTCTCTCAGCATTTTGAAGAGAGCATCAGATGATGTAAAAGAGCAGGGAAAGTCTGTAAGATCTGTGGCAAAATTGTATGGCATTTGCCATGTACCCTTGTACAGATTCTGTGAAAAGAGGAAGATGTTAGAAGAGAAGCACTCAAGGGAACATCCAAGTGTAGGCTAGCACAGTGGAAAGAAGGTCTTCATTGATGAACAAGAGAAAGAACTTACAGAACATCTGATGAGGGCAGCTGATGCATTTTATGGACTGTGTCCATGTGAAGTCAGTAGGATAAAGTGTAGGATTAGGGATAAGATAGGAGAAAGTTGGAAGAAAATTTATAGTGGTGCCATTGTAAAACATACAGATGGGTAGATGGGGAAATATTGAAAATGACTGAATATTGAAATTTTTATGTGATTAAAATTACAGGTAAGAGAACTTGCATATCAGCTTGCTGTGAAATGTGAGTACAAATATCCAAAGACATGGGATGAATCTTCAAAAGCAGAAGTAGACAGGTTTTCAGCCTACATGAAAAGAAACCCAACTTTGTCCATTAGGAGCCCTGAGGCCACAAGCCTGGCACGGGCCACCAGTTTTAATAAACACAATGTTGCAATGTTTTTCAGAAAACTTGATGAAATAATAAGGAGGCACAGCTTAACTGCCAAGGACATTTGGAATGTCGATGAAACAGGCATTACAACTGTGCAAACTGCGGTCAGTGTGATTGTAAAACGTGGCTCTAAACAGGTTGGGGCAATGACATCAGGAGAAAGGGGTCAACTGGTCACTCTCGCATTTGCAGTCAATGCCATTGGCAACACAATTCCTCCAATATTTGTATTCCCACGCCTTCATTATGCAGACCACTTTGCACGAGATGGACCGATAAGAAGTATTGGAAGTGGAAATAAATCAGGGTGGATGCAGTAGGAGGATTTTGTCATCTTTCTGAAGTACTTCGCAAAACACACCAAGGTCAGCCCTGAGAAAAAGTTGCTACTTCTCCTAGATAATCATTGCTCACACATGTCAATTACAGCCATTGACTGCTGCAAGAACAATGGCACAGTTACATTTACATGTATATAACGCTTTTCTAGACACTTAAAGAGCTGTAAATATTATTGGGAGGGGGTCTCCTCAACCACCACTAGCATTTAGCATCAACCTGGATGATGAGACAGCAGCCATAGTGCATCAGAACGCCCACCACACACCAGCTATTAGTAGAGAGGAGACAGTGATGTAGCCAACTCAGAGATGGGGATTATTAGGGGGACGTGATAGAGAAGGGCCAATTGGGGAATTTTGCCAGGACACCAGGGTATACCGGGGGATTTTTAATGACCACAGAGAGTCAGGACCTCTGTACACACAACATAATATAACTTCCTGAATAATTTTGTTTGAGAGACTGAAGGTGACAATTCAGAACCACATTCACACAGCAGTAATGAAGCAAGATGCAGGTGGAATGCTTGATCTGTCTGCTTTCTATTTATGCATAACTTACACTCTAATGTGTTGTATGTATAAATTATTGATAAAAGATTTTTTTTTAAATACATGCAGTGAAGGTTAAACACTTAGGACTTAAAAAAGGTGTGTAAAAGAAGCACACCAATAGGGGTCAGTAGCTGCATATCTTGAACTCTTGGTCAGCTAACTGTCTGTCTTGCCCATAGCATAGGTCTTAACCTAATCAAATAAGGGTGAAAGCAGGATCCCTCTCTGATACATTCGAAATTTTTATTCATATGATGTAGAATAGTAGAAGGGACAATCAAAGTGCATACATTTCAAGAAGCTTAAAGCAGCTAAAGCTCTTCCTTGTAGTGATGTTTGTAACTGTATGTATGCAAGTATACAGGTAGATAGTATTTATCTGCTTTTGTTATGTCTTTTCTGGCTTCTGTTCTCAGTCTGATTCTAAAGACCTTTACATACATCTGTAGTTTATTGTTGCTCTGTGGCCTCTGATCATGGAAAAGAGTGCAGAAGCCTGACATGGCCAAGACCCAAGATATAATGCCCTAAAAGGAACCAAGGAATTTCCTGCCTCAGTAAAATCCTTGAACTTTTCGCTACTGATAAGGTGTGATAGAACCTTACTGTTTAGAGCAATGTAGGCTACCATTATTGGCAAGATGACCTGAAATACCACTGACTCAGCATGTGCCTGCATTCAGCTGTGATCATCATCAAATATTCAGCTGCTTCTGAACTACAGCTGTCAGTTTCAACCATATGTGCTGCCTTGTTTTATTTAATGGCAGCCTGTTTGCTGTGAAAAACTATTTGCCATGGTGTCTTTAGAAATAATTAATTAAATAAAAAAGTTTGTGCTTTTTAGTCTTACGTATGAATTTCTGGAGTCATTTTTGCAAGACAACTAGAGTATCTGGATCACCAGAATCAAATGGGTATCTATGTGATGGTTCTGAAATCTGATGCGATGACTATGGACTCAAGCACACAGAAGGTTTTTAGTGGAGTGCTTTAAAGCCAGATGTTTATTTAATACAGTGGTGACACAATCTATAATGTGCTTAGTTATGTTTCATTTGTTTTGTTTTTTTCAGTAGAAATAACACTCCTGGTCTACAACAGGTGGCCTGGAAGCTTACTATATAGCACCATGATCAATCCAATTCACCTCAATTCAATAAAATTTTATGTTGCATAGCAATTTTAACAATAGGTATTGTCACAAGGAGCTGTATTGAAATTCCAATGTAGATTTAGCTCCCTATTGAGCTAGGGAGGCGACAGTGGCAAGAAAAACTCCCTGAGATGATATGAGGAAGAAACTTTGAGAAGAACCAGACTCAACAAATGTATACTATAAAGTCAAACACTATTAAGTGTGCTGAAGGAATGTTCAGTGTGAGCATATTGTGAATGAGTTCTGCAATGAGCACAGTACCATCTTCATGATTACAGCAGCAGTTCATAGGTACAAGTCTACAGTATCTAGGTGAGATTATCCAATACAACATGAGTAAGTCTTGGGTATAAACTGTTTTTGGGAAATACTAATCCAAAAGGCACTCATATGAGACCATCCACAACAGCAGAAAGTGAATCACAAGTGCAGAATCATAGCATCGGGGTGAATCAGTCAGGTCTAGAGGGCCAGAGGAGCCAGCAGTAGAATTATGTCAGCACGATCATGACAGCAGGCAGCAGGTGGTCTCACATCTGCTCATTAATAAACACATGACAACAGACTAAGTACATATTGACCTTGTCTTTAGGTCTTATACTATACAATTCTGTATAGTATAATAGCTCTAAGGTTATTTTTTACTCATGAAATTTGTTAAGGTAGTTAAAAAGGTTTTTAAAAAATATGTGAAAGCGCTGAACTACATTAATGTCTTTCCAGAACAAGCTAAAAACTATTACAGCCAGTAGCACAAATATTTTTAAAAAATGATTGTCCATGGGGCTTCTACTACATCTTTCACCATCAAGCAAAGCAAAAACACAAGAGGGAACTAAAAGCATGAAGATAAAGATGGAGCATTCAAGCAACTTATTTCTGATGACCCTTGTGAGTTTGAAGTTTGAAAGGTTGGCATCATAAACACTGGGATATCATCCAAATGGCATAACCTCATTCTGAATAATTGATTTTTCATAAAAATGGTTATGTATAATTCATTGTTATACTTCATAATGTTTTTGAACTCTCATGCACTCGTCCCAGAATCTCAGAAGAGAAATATTTTATAATATTTACTGTTAGTGGTGCTATGAATTGTCTGTAGCCATAATAACAAAGACAAGTGACCTTGTCTATTATTCTCTCTTCTCTCATCTGTTCTCTCTCTCTCTCTCTCTCTCTCTCACACACACACACACACACACACACACAAAAGAGAGAATATGATATGAGGTTTCAGCCTTGAACAAGAAAGTTGCATAAGTTTAACTTTGGGAAAAAAACACTCTGACCTATAAAAAGATGAAATGGTTATATAAAATATAAAAATAGCATTAGTTTGACACAAAGATTGCGCTGTTACATTCTGTAACATCAAACATATTATGTGCTTGGCTAGTATTTGGAAAAAAAAATTACAAAACTAGCTAGCTGTAGTAGCTATTTTTGGTAAACTACTATTAGCTAGGCTGCAGCATTCGTGTTTTTAATCCATGTTAAGATTACAGCTTGTGGGAACTGCCTGATTAACTGTCTTACACTGTCACAGTTTACCTTGATTTAAGCAGTCTTCATCAACATCCACTAGGAAAATGTAGCTTACACAGACATGCGCAATAATGTTATATAAAAGAGGTTGCTGACTGTAAACTATTTTCCACATGTCTTTAATACACGTCATCATACACACAGAAGACAAAAATGTGATAGGTGAAAATGTAACTGAATACGCATTTAGTGGAAACACTGGAAGGGACCACACCATCCTCATTATCTACCCCAAATATCTACCCCAAATCTAGACTGTGTGATGTTTAGACTACACTAGGTTCCAGCCATTCATTCTTCTTTACTTATTCTTTCTCTGTACTTTCCTCTACAATCAGCAATGACTGACCACATCTGCAATGATTGTACTTGTGTCACATAGCATTACAATAGCAACTGAAACTCATGTTTACAAAATGTAATCCTCAGACAATTGGACACCAGTGTTTACACACTTGCCATATTGCCAACTCTAAAAATGCCATTGACTGTTTAACTTGCTCTGACATGATTGATTTTGGAAAAGCTGAAAAAGAGCAAACAATATTGATAAAAGAAATAAAACCTTTTTTTATGTGTTCCATGGTCATGCCACAAATATATCAAGTTGTATTTAAGGTGTGATAAAACATACAAGAATGGAAATAAATGGTATTGACTTTTGAGAAGGCTGTCATTTAATGTGATTAAAAGTATGTGGGAAGGTCTGCATGCTACATACATATCCGTATACAAAGTAAAAACGTTGAATAATGGAAAAATAGGTTTATTTCTAAACAGCTTTTTTTCTCATAGTGACAGGAGAATGATGCTCACTCCCTCACTCATTCACTCACTTTCAGTAACTGCTTTATCCCGGTTAGGGTCACGGTGGATCCAGAGTCTATCCCAGCAACACTGGGAGAATTCATATTTAAGTTATGGGCACTGGTTTTGCCACCATTCTGGTAGCACATTTCATTTTTTCCTTTCCTATTCCCCACATTTCATCTATTCATTGAACTGTGCCTGAACTGTGTCTCGATCACTCAGAGCAAGAAATGTGAATACTAGGTACTCTAACTGCTAATATTTCACCAGGGAAAATTAAATTTCACTAATGGATCTGCAGAGTTCAGTGTGATCTATAAATCACTTATAGAACCATTTTCTACCGCGTAAGACCAGGCCCCTTAGTTCTGAGAATTTCAATGTATAAGAGATAAATTCTATATAATGTATAGCCGGTAGAGATCATGACATTACTTTGGCTGTTGAGCTATGATTTGTATTATTCAGCTAATATCTCAGCAGTACTGGGCTTCGATGACACACTGAAAGCTTCACTGAAAGAACTGAGCTTAAGTGCAGAGAGCACCATTGCTCTACTATACTATAGTATCACTGCACTACTATACTATAGTATCATTTTAATATGCACCTTTCCTTAATATTTAAATTTTGGAGGATTTTCTGTTTTATATTATCTTTTGAGTGCAGTATGTTTAGTGAACTTTTTTGTGAACTGTAACTATATGACACACAGCACCAGGCTCCAACAATTCACTTCTTCTTTCGGTATTTTAAGAGTATTTATGATATTTTAAGTGATTGTGAAAACTGTATTCAAATAAATGAAAACATTTTATTCTGTAAAATGTACATATAAAACTTTGTATCTGTATAGCATGGATTGTGACTGTAATGTGATATTATTTGGATTTACTTTTTTTATATACTTGAGCATATTTGATCTTTTATGCTTTAGTAGTTTCGTTCCAAATTTTCTCAATTCAAACTGTTGTCTAATTAAAGATTACCAGTGTGTAAAATGTAGACTAAACCTATTTTAGTTTTCACATTAGTGAAACAGCACATATGTACTTTAGATTAATGTCAGTATTGTCATGCCACATACCGAATTCTTTAGAAGAAGGGCAAAATTGCTAACCAATCTGAAATAAAGCTTTAACTACACATATAACACCTATTCTGGCATCAGATTTAGTCTATAGCAGATGTGCTGTATGGAATCATTAGAGTTACAGTTTTTAATGGAGCTAATGGATCATGTGAGAATAGGAGGCAGTGTCTGACTTTTTATGTGTTGTGTGGCTGCCATGTTAAAGACTGAACACACATCCTCCACTATAAATAAAGGCACCACCTTACAGCATATGGATAATGAAAACAAAATACTTCAAAATATATAAATAATATAAATAAATACTTCTAGTATTTATTATTTCTATATGTTATAAATTCACCATCTAGCTACTGTATCATATCAAATTACATTCAGTACTAGTATATGCTGTCAACTTCTAATGCAGTGACTGTGCCTTATGTCCCTTTCATGGCGGATTTCAGAAAATGTGGATGTTGTGAACAGAACAAATGTGGATGAACAGAACATACATGACATGTCAAATTGATATGTAGGTCCCAGTTGCATAAATGTATAGGTTTTGAGGGCTTTCAGAACTTTTTTCAGTTGCATTATATCATTAAATAAGTATATGCAGTATAATAGATGCAGTAATAGTAATGTGAAGTACAAGGTTTGTAGGTAAACAGGATGTTATATATGCATTTGTAATGTAAATGTGTATATGTCTAGTACAACTATAAGACTATTAAAAACATGTTATTCTTATGTGTGCAGGGTTGCCGTCATGCTGACAGCACATTTAAACTTTAATCTATTTTTCTACTTCAGAGGAAAAAAAAACACCCTTGAACTATGCTTTATTGACCCTGGATTGATCAGAGCAAGAAGACATGGATACTAAGTACTCTAGTTGCTTACTTAGCATGCTAAATGTTTTGTTAGTTAAGAAAAAAGTCTTTGTCATCTTTCTTTTATCTTATATACAATATGTATTACAGTACACAAATTTTCCACATAGCTGTAAGTGCTTTGTATGACAAGGATAAAAGAAAATCTGGTTTGGTTATATATCTGTCATATCTTGAAGAGAGATTTTATGTGAATGTGAATAACAATTCCCTTAATCATTGGTGCAAATCAATAAATCATGACTGGTAATCAAAAACTAGTGATATGATACTATACCGTATAGCTTCATTTGATAAAGTGTGATAACAGCGCAGTGTTAAGGTATGCCTGGATTCTCAAAAATACATCAATGGACCGCATTTTTAATGACGTGGTCCCCTACCACCTCAGTAACTTCACCTATTCAGTGTGTAGTGGGTGTGTGTGGGGGAGGTGGAGGTGGAGAAAGTGAAGGATTTGACTTCTATTGTGTTAGTAATCAGCTGTGAACTGCCCTGCTGAGGAGTGCTGTTCCCCTGCTGCCCTAAACATTCACATTTATACAAAAGTACTCATGCAGCACAGAGCTCCATAAATCCACCTCTGTTGCTGAACATAGCAGTCTAAAATGTGAATGCTTTACTTTCTTGTAGAAATGAACTGTAAGCAATGTTTCACACATAAAATGTCACATAAAAACAGTTATGTTTTAGAAATTCATGCTCAGTGGTTAAAAGTAATTGTGTAATGTTTTTACAAATTAATTGGACAGTGATTGAATACTAGTCTATTTAGCTAAATGTTATTTATAGTGAAGTTACTACTTATAGGCAACAGTGAATACAGGGCTATTTATCACCGTAGTTACCATCTCCCCCTTACAAACTCTAACCCTAACCCTAACTTTAGCCAAACATACAGACATACAGGGAGAGCAGAACAAATTAAAAAGTACATAAGTTAATGTTTGTTTGCCCCCATGTGAATACCCTGTGTGTGGATTCAGTTGAGTGGAGTTCATGCTTACATACAGTCCGTTACTACAGTTTACAGCTTATGTAGAAATAGGAGTGCCTGTAAACCTGATATAGAATGTGAAATGTTACAGAGTTAGCAATCAGAGTTATCATTTTGGGGGAAATATATTCTGTCATGTATGTGTCAGTGGTACGTTAGAAGAAGATTACATGATTCAGGAAGAGACATAAAAGGAACTTTAAACTGTAATAATACCATTTCCTAAATGCTATTAATGGGTTTTTTTCTTTTCATTTTCCTTCCCAGGGAAAAGTTGCTGTGGTAGGTCACTAATTTCCTATTTAAATTTGCTCATTTAGCAACTACATTGTTTGCTCCTCGTGATGTGCAGTTTATCTGATTAATGCCCCTTAGATCGGAGGTTTCTTTGCATTAACTCATCACAATTAGGCTAAACTTTATTTACTTTTATGAGAAACAATTAAAGGTATATAAAAAAGGCAATAACTATTTCATCAAATTACTTTTTTTATTACTTATAAAATTTAATACTATGGAATACTACTAATGGGATAACTACACCATGTTAGCATCTTCACTATAAAATGGGGTTCAGGAGCTCAGTCAGAAAGCATGCACTGGTGTCCAAGCGCCCTGACATCCTCATTGTTCCCAGGGCAGTTCTCCCCCCTTTTCTCACTCGTAAAAAGGGAGCGGGGCTTTTGTGAAAAGAGGGCTGGCTAGATTTACAGCACTTCGTGTTGCACAAAAGACCCTGTGCTGTCACAACATGGACAGATGTGCTGCTTGGTGTGGTTTAAACAGCACTTTTTATGCAGCCACTCATGCAGAGCATGAGGGGTTTAGAGTCCAGGATTTCTCATTAACAGGTATCATATAGGACAGCAGCAGACATGGCAACCAAGAGCAGACATGATAGAAGCATTTCAGAGTTTTTCAGCTTGTCCCTGAGGGGAGATCCTTTTGGTTACAAGTATGACCTTTGCATAGAGGTCATAAAAACACTTCATGGATACTATGACACAGTGTGGTGGATGGTTAGCTAGTAGAATATTGTGCTCATTAATATTTAAACTAGGTTTTCCAACTCTAACCCTGGATAGCTTTAGTATGGGTACTCTGTTCTTGCTCAGCTGGTTGAACTCATTAATTGATTTTATTTTCTTTACATTAAGAATTAATTAATACAAATTGGCCAACTCATATGAAAAGTTTCATACAGTTAATATTAGTGTGAAAAGCATAAGGTATGAAATTCACTCCTATGATTTCATGTCCATTCAGGTTGGACTATAATAAATAAGAGCATGAGATCTTAAATCACTTAATAGATTTTGTGTACTGTCTACTGGAATGATGCAGCAGCATGTTAGTTAAGTCGAATGAACAGATGCTTGAATGAATGAAGCAAATCTCAGAAAGTTTGCATCATTGGGGTTGCACCTGGAGTGGTCTTTTGTAAACTCTCTCTCTCAGGTTACCTCTTTTTAAGGAGAATTTGAGTGCTCTCTCTATTATCTCATATTACTTGGCCACCCACGATCTGTTTTTGCTGTTGGTAAATGGTTAACAAATCTATATCATACATGCAGTATAATATAACTTGCATAAGCATGCTCGGAAAATGTTTCTTGACCCTAATCAATAGAAGTGGATCTATAGAGTATACAATTAAGCAATTTATCTTTTTCCAGATGTAAAGCACAGGTCTGTTGGGGCAATTTTGTAATGGTTTTAAAGGTTCTCAGTTATTCTTCTTGGGGAAACTTTAAAAGTTTATGTTGAACCATAAATCAGAGTACTCTCCTATCAGAAAGAGTTCCAATAACCTTTTAATGAGTCCTTAATTATCAAGGACATTTGAGAAGTTAAGAATCGTTCACACTCAAAAAATAATTAACAAATATAGACAACTAAAATAAGAATTATTTTATAACAGAAAGCTATAGAGTTCTTATGTGATTTAGCTGACAAGTCTGCCATAGCACTCTAGCTTCAGAGTTACAACAACAACAACATAAGAAGAACTATTCCAAGAAATATTGATATTTCTAACAGCATGACAACTATTGATTGTTGGTATCTTTATTGTCTTCAAAGCACCCTACTGTCAGAACTAAAATGTCATGTGTGCATTTTGTCAGTCACTGTCACCTTTTGTTATTCAGTAACCCAGAGACTCTGTACCCAACAAACATCTGTCTTCTCCAATCTACAGACATGTAAATGCCTTAGCTATGGCCATCACAATGACATAATGGGTCTTTGTGGTTATTGTAAAGCTTAATGCCTGTCACTCGGCTAGTATAAAAGCTACAAAGCTCAGTGAAGGCCACACATATGTTTCTTATCTTTTTAGCATTAATAAAAAAGCCCAATTTCACTTATATCCTTTACTGTTTTGAACTTTGACTATCCATCATCCTACGTACAGGGATTATATGGATAGTTAAGTTTCTTAGGTTTCTAAACAGGATCTACTTAGAACCCTATCTGACAGCAAAACACTCTACATAGATCCTTTAAGGGTTCCCAAGAGGAACCAACTGATGATTCTAGATTTAACCTAAAAATTCACCACTTTAATTTAAACCCTTTAAATGCATGCAAATTTCTTTCAAAGCCAAATGCATACTAAGACGCCTGTTACCGTGTAGTATGTTCTTTATTTGATAGTCATTGCAGGTCTAATTTCTTATGGGCCCAGTCACTTCCTCTTTTGTCATGCTGGGGGAATGTCTGTGTCCACACACTGAGTCAGCAGAGCGCACACAACACTGTCATTCACTGATGCACAATGTGGCAAGAGTGTGGGCAGCAAGGGGAGATGAACAAACATGAACCCAGAATTCTGAAGTTACAAAGACCTCTCAATCTCTGAAATACATGGCTTAAAGGGTCAGAAGATACAGTGTTGTGAGAAAACTGCAATATCCTCAATATTTCTATTGTGTTATATTGTGACCTGATACATCAGCTAAAGTTGTACCTGTTTTTATATTCACATTTTCTGATGAAATCATAGTGCACATGACTACATTTGTATTGTGTCTATGAATTTAACTTATTTGTTAAATTTCACATTGTCATTTTGATTTATGTGTTAAATGCCTGGATGCAGAAATCTTCCACTATTAATATATCAATCTAAATAACCTGTAAAGACATAAATTGTCAGGTCTACACTTTTTCATTGTTCATTTCTTAATGACATGCTTGCTCTAAAAAGGATTTAATGAAATATTGATCAGTAGTAGTGGGCTGCTGTTATTTTACTAAGAATGAACTATTTATTGTATCTATTATGTGCTAATAATTACTGTAATACTATGTGCTAATAATTACTGTAATACTATATGCGATGTAGCAGTGGACAGAAATAAAGGCATCGTGTTTGAAAGTACATGTGTGGAAAATTCACATATATTGTTTCCATCCAGTATAAACGATTTCACTTATAATCTGTTCCAATTAAAATGCAACTTGACTGTTGTCCGGTTTTAGTAAGCCCACAGTTTTAAGTTGTTTTAAGTGCAGTGGTGTGGCTTAAAACAAGTGGCCAGGGTCTATACACGCTTGTGGTGCACTTTGTGTGTGGGGTTTGTGGTTTATGTGTCTAGTTGATTAGTTTCACAGTTGACTGCCTGCCATCTGTGACCCAGGTTAATGTTGCTGATATTGCCTTAAATGTCTGAGTAGCAGAGATTACCTAAGTAAAATGCTCTAAGCCTATATGTAGGCCTATTATTTTCAGTACTGTGACTGAGCATGATATGTAATGCATGTTTAAAGTCTATCATATTTAAAGTAATTCAAGTGCAACTACACCTGTATAATGCATTAACAATATACAACGTCCAAAGTCTTCATTTTATGTTGAAAGTTAAGCTGAACTTATTTATTTTTTTATTCATAAGGGAAATGGCTATTAGATAGCTAGCTAGCTAGCTAGATAGTTCACGTTATTCATCCCAGAGGGAACTTCACCGCACATTACAGCAGCAAAGAGATTCAACTGTCAACATTGTAAACATTGTAAACCATGTAAAAAACATTGAAGTGGTGGTGTATATATATACACACACACACACACACACACACAGTGCACACGCAGTGCATATACATATATATATATGTATGTGTATAATGGTAGTTCGACTATCGTCCAATGATCTTATCCTATTGTGGTCAAATAAAATATTACACAAAAACGTACATATAACTCTTATAGCCAGTCCTAAAAATAATTTTACTTTAATTAATAGCTTTTAATTGTTAATTATATTGTTTATGGAGGTCCAGCTGTGCACACTAGATGTTCATTCAGCTTGAAGGGTTGCACTCAGGGAGCTGTACAGGGGGTTTTGTTTGAATAAAGAGAGGGGGATGGGGGTTTGGGACCGAGCCTGAGGAGGAGCTTTCTCACTAAACTTGTCAGTATAGAAGTTGAGCATAAAGCGCTGTGCGCTCTCCAGGAAAAGAGCGCACATATTTTCCCACTGCGTACATACAAACATTATGGAGATTTCTGGACTGCGGAGTTCTCTCAATGTGCGGATTTTTCTCCTTTTGCTGCTATTGGCAACTGCAAGCGCATTTAACCTGGACACAGAAAACGCGTTGAGGAAGAACGGGGATCCCGGCAGCCTCTTTGGTTTCTCTCTCGCACTGCACCGGCAGCTACAACCAGTGGATAAGAGAAAGTGAGTAGTGATGATAGTCATTCATTAAACTAAAGGCACAGTGTGTGTAAACAAGCTTTGAAATGCTATAAGGAAGGGGCGAGGGGCACAATGCTGATCCCTGTAGTGCGCGCCATCCATGCACCTGCTTTCCTCTCGCTTTCTGCGTCTATGTTCTTTCTCTAAAATATGTTTAATGCTGAGTTGGTAAGGAAGCCCTGAAATACACCGCGGTGCTAAAAAAAGAATGCACTTCATTCTAGTATATATTGTTTGTAAGTAGTTTCCTAGACTAAGCCATGTGCCTTATGGTGGGGACTCGAAGACCTCTCGTTGTTTGAATGAATGGAGAACAGTCTGTAGAAGTCGCCCAAAGTCGTCCAGAGAGTATTCTTCTGCTCCACTGATTCTCACCTTTTTTTGTAGAATGCAGTGAAATTTTGATAAGTAATCACATAATACGGTAGAGATGAGCAGGCTTAACAAATGTGTGATGACACTGTGAAAAATGGCACTTTAGAGTTTTATTGTCTTTATTTAGACTTGATGCCAATTATATCTTAACTGCTTTTAGTGCAGGAACCTCACATGGTACATTTGAGCACTTCATCAACTTCATTGACTTGAACAGGCTGTAGTGTTGGTTCTGGTTTCTGGATGTGGTGCCTCTAGACTGCATGGTGGTCCGATTACTGACTTGATGTATCAGGTGGAGCCGACTGAGTGGCAGTGTGAGAGGTAAAAGATGAGTTTGGTGGACAAATGTGAAAGGCCACCCAGAACATATTGCATTTGAGTGGGGTTTGGGCACATAGATAAACACAGACTTGTATACGTTAACACTTTAACTATAACCTTTGAACTTTAGAAAGTCACAGAGTCTCATCATGGACCTGAAATGTGTTATGTTTTTTGTAATAAGCTAACTGAATGCTAGTAGAGTGATCTATCTATCTATCTATCTATCTATCTATATATATATATATAGTGTGTGTGTGTGTGTGTGTGTGTGTTTGAGAAAGTCCATATTACACCATATTACTTTTGAATGACTGTACTGACTGACTTTGACTGAAGCTGGAATCAGGTTAGTTAATGGTCGTGTCTCAAGCAGAGTTCATTATATTTATTGGTTTTATGGAGTCTTGGAATTCCTAAGCTGTCTCATGATTTTACCAAAGACAGAAAAAAATAGAGAAAAGGAGGGAAAGATGACATGAACAAGGAGAGGGTATATTGATGAGTCTAGAGCAGGGCATATAAATATTAAATATGGTAATATTAACGTGAGTTTGACATCATTTAGCTGGCTGACAAGATATGTATTCAAGATGTACAGGAGATTAAAGATACACGAAAACCAAATCAATCACTGATCAGTCAGGTTGATAAATATTTATGAATTTGGATGTCTATCTGTTACCGTAGATTTGCAGGGTGTAAACTGTATAGGATTGGTACTGCATGTGGAAATAAAATATGCAGTCCAGTGGAGTGGAATGCAAGGCTTTGAGGATGAGTACATTGTGTGAACAAGCATGGTGTAACTGTATCTCTGGGTCCCATTCCGAATGTGGGCCAGATTTCATAGCTAATTTACCTAGATAACCTGTCTTCTTTCTATTGATTTACACAGCTATCTACAGCATAAAAATGAAACATTTAGCCATCTTTTCACTTGTCATATGTTTTTCAGATTGGTGTTTGTTTAAGAGTGAAATTAGAAAATAGACATCTTACTCACACTGTGCTAATGTTCCACCCTCTGTGCCAATGTAACAGGATAGACAGAAAGCCAGAAGCAAGCGTTTTAAATCTGCAAATTAACTGTGACAACATTAGCTCTTAATAATACATGACTGTGTCATGTATTGTTGTTTGGCATCTCTTTAGATGAACAGTAGTCTAGGGCATAGTGACACACAAAAGTGAAACTTAATAAATTCCTGATTTATTTTAAATTCTAGACATATCTAGGTTTTTCTAGGGCTGAAAAACTGCAGAAAGGTAACATTATTACATGGTCACATACTTAATTACCATTTTGAAATATACCTTTAATGTGTTTTGGATGATGCGTTTTGGATGATGCCTGAACAGTAGCTGTTATTTTTTGTATTGAATTGTATTTTTTGTATCTTGGGCTGCAGCTGTTTACTGGTAAACAGTTGCATGGTTTATGACTATAAAGAAGTCTTTCAAAACCTATCTTGACCAAAATCAGCTTCTATTATGATTATAAGATATTAAGTGTCAGTAAAGTTTCTGTGACTATATACTGAACTATAAATGTAGCATCCATTCATTTCAGTAAGAGCTCTGTGGTATGAGCTCAGTGACAACTGATGGCAACTGTTTATCGGCCAGCTGTTATAATTTTGCCTTGTAGTAACACAGGAATGCAGAATAAATGTCATCCACAGTCCACAACTAGTTAAAAAGTGTTTTTGGTAATTGCAGTGAACTTGTGCTTTTTGATAAAATGTCAGTTTTAATAAAGTATTAGAGAATTGTAAATTGGAAAAGTGATATGCTGCAACCAGCTGCTGCAGACCATCTGGCTGTGAGAAAACAGCTGTGTACAGTGTAAGAAGAGCAAACACAAAAAGACACACAGTACAACATATACAATATTTTTTACCAGCACACAAATTACCAACCTATGTTATGTATGTTATGGTGGTTGGATATGCCAGTATGCATTACTCAGTTTCAGTTACAAGCTACTTAAGCTCTCTCTCTATAAACTACACCCAATTCATTTAAAATTTGAGTTACTACGATTAATGGTTACAAATAAGCAGTGTGATAGGTTGAATTGACTTCTTTCAAAGAACATAAAGGTCTCGTGTTTTGTTTTTTTAAAGCATGCTTGAATGAAATATTAATTCTCAGAGCTCATGTGGCCGTAAATATCTGGGTGGGTCTGGGCGTAGGGTTGTGGTTTGCTGGACTAGTAAATTCTCTACATTCACATTGGATGAGTTGTATATTCGTTAACTGTATAGCTTCATATCATATTCCTTATAAAATTATGATATTATGATATGGAAATTCTAAAATCAGTTTCTGGTGACATTTCTGGTGACTTATATGGAGTGATTGCTTTAGTATCTGGACTTTTTTGGGCTCAGAGAGAGAAAGAGGCCTAGAATAACTGAGTAAGGGTCTATGCACTGGACCAAGACTTGGCCAGGAACGAGTCTATATGGTGGACACGGATGATAATCCTTTGATCAGCATGAAGTCCCTCATTCATTCTTAAGGCTGAGTGGCCCAGTAACGATCCTGTGTAGCATTCTGTGGTTCCCACAGCTTAGTGGGCCACTCATCTGAATGAACACATGCTGCAAAGCAGATTAGGGGACTCTGAGTTCACAGATGAAAAGAGGAGATTTCTCTCCACTATAATGACTGGCCTGTTCCTAGTGTGTTGAGATATTTGGTAGACGTAAGTTTGTAATCTACGGCGAGTAAATGCCAATGTTGTCCCTCAGAGACGTGCTAAATTCAACAACTCTTTCTGAGAGTTGGAATAGTGCATGCTCTTTCCAAACCAACTTTTACCTGGCTTTTTTCCCCTGGAAAAAAAAGATGGAAATAAACAGAAGCGAACTGAAATAAAATGTATATTGTGATATACAAATTAAACTTGTATTGTAATGCTTTCAAAGTAACAGCTCGAAATCTCTACCTTGTGTATGGAGTCAATGCTTTGGTGTAGTAAAATGCAATTCAATTCAAGTAATACGTTTGTCGAAAGTGTTCGTTTGAACCTTCAATATGGTGTTTGGTAGAAACAGAAATAATAATCTACTGTTTTCTAAATAATTGTACAGTATATATTTTTTTTCCTACTTGTTTCTTTTTTCACTATATTACATACATATTGAAGGCCTCAAAAGACATTGTTATGTGTGTCTGTGATTTTGAGTAAAGAAAAATCATAATTTTCAAAATCTGATTTTCTTTTTTTGTTGTTTTGTTTTTGGGTCCAGTGTGTTGATATAGTATTTTTAAGTGAAACAAAATATATTGGCTAAGACAAAAAGTTACCAGACACTTGAATATTAAACATTTTTAAAGGTTTTTTATATATGCAAATTCAAATGCATCCACAAATAGTCCTGGACCCCAATAACTGCCTTCTTTACTGCAAGAAAAGCATTTCTCTATGAAAGTTTTCAATCACCTAGGTAAACAGCTAAAGACACACCTCTTTCGTGAGCACATAATTAACCCCTAAAATGCCAACCCCACATTATCCTAAAAAAACAAACAAACATTACTCTGGGTCTTACACCGCTACTCTGTGCACTTTGCTTTTCTAGAACTCGATTAAAAATCTTGCATGGTATCGCTACTTTAGTATTGTTCTCTGTTTTATATATCGCTTTGCTTGTATTTCCTCATTTGTAAGTCGCTTTGGATAAAAGCGTCTGCTAAATGAATAAATGTATTTTAAATGTCTAGTTAGTTGTAAGTAAAGGCACACTGACTAGACTTATTAGTTTTCTTTCATGTATACCATATCCTTAGATTAATATCCTTAGAGTTGCTATACGGAATGTTTAGTTCTGTTATTTCTGACACCAGAGGCATATTTCCATGCAGATAATAACATTTCATTCACTTACTTTCCCCATGCAACAGTGTACAAGGTGTGTATAAGTGTATAAGGTCTCCTGAATAATATCTTTTAACAGTAGCTCTTTCAAAATCTGGGCTCAGATTTTGAACACTTGCTTTCTTTCCACTCGTCTCATGTGCTTATGTGTTCATTTTCTGTGCTCTAGTCTACAGAGCCTTGCCCGGAAAAAGTGAGTCCATAGGCACTTTAACTGTCGTTGTTTGTTCCTTATGCAACTAGGTTCATACAGTGAATTTATGAAAGTCTGCCTTGCCAGTGGCCCTACTGAAAAGTTTTGTTAGAATAAGTCACTCTGCAGTTATAATGAGTTATGTGTTAATTTGAGCTAAGCGGGCCAACACACCAGAGGGTTATTGGTACAACGTTGTCACGTTTTACAAAGAGTCAAAGAGTTTATGCAGACAAAACACTATGTGTGCTTACCTGAACAGAAACCTCCTTAGAAGTGTGTGTCTGATCTGTCGTTTCTTTGTACAACGAAGTTAGATCATTCTCATAATTATGTGCATAAATAAATTTGAATTGCTATATTGCTTAATTTGTGGTTAGTGCTGTGTGAGTTTTATCCCAGTATGATGACAGGGGAGTACATAAATTATTAACCCAGCCCATCTGCTTGAAGAGGGCAGGAGACAGACAGCCGGTGCTAATGTAATCTGTCATCTATCCATATCATCACAAAGTGACCTCTCCCTTTCCCTAATACAAATATTGGAAAGTATTTGAACATGGATCACTATTCTCATAGTAATCTTTAGGTAGAGAGGAGCTTTGCATGAAAAATAAAATATTGGATATTTCGTATGTATTGTCTATTTTGATTCATTAACTTGGATGCTTTTTGTGTATATATATATATATATATATATATATATATATATATATATATATATATATATATATTTATATTTTTGTAGATATATGTAAATATTGAACCGTTTATATCTTAAATGCATTTTTTGTAGACTTCTGATTGGAGCTCCTAGGGCCAAAGCTTTATCCAATCAGGGTGCAAACATCACTGGGGGTTTGTACAGCTGTGACATCACCACTCATACGGATGACTGTAATCGGATTGAGTTCGACAATGATGGTTAGTTTTGCAAGATTTCAATTTTTGATTCAATTGATACATAAGGCAGCCAATGTTACAATTTTAAAATATTTTCTTTTTCATTTGTTTGTGAAATTTGAAGTTTCTGCGTATAAAGACAAAAGAAGTATAAAGTTCTTTTTATTATATCATCATACTATCTACTAGCTGAAACACACTCACACACAGTCCACAATAAAAAGAAACCCCTGTGTTAAGCATTAAGATGTTTGACAGTGCAAACCAAGTGTAAAACGTATGTTTTTAATATTCTGATTTTAGCTGATATGCGTGTGGAGAGTAAGGAGAATCAGTGGATGGGGGTGACTGTGCAGAGTCAGGGGCCAGGAGGAAAGATTGTGGTAAGTCTCGCTGTCACAATAATACTATAACATTTCACGCTGTTTATACTACTAATAATAGTACGTATGCAAGTGATGTGTTTGCAGTGATGTGTTCTCCATTTCTCTGGCAGACCTGCGCTCACCGATACCAGCGACGGCTGTTTGTGAACACACCACAGGAGTCACGGGACATTACTGGGCGCTGCTACTTACTCAGTCAGGATTTCAGCATTGATGGCCAGTCAGATGAAGATGGCGGCAACTGGAAATTCTGTGAAGGTCGTCCCAGGGGTCATGAGAGGTTTGGTGCCTGTCAGCAAGGTCTGGCTGCAACTTTCACCAAAAACTACCATTATGTCATCTTTGGAGCCCCAGGAGCTTATAACTGGAAAGGTATAGTTGTTTAATCAAGAAGTGTGCACGGTTTAAAATGTTTCAGGAAGATTTATTGTACTGGTAGATCTGCCATTTTTTGTTCTGTGTTTTTATGGAACAGTTTGTGAATGAAGACATATAGCTACAGTTCTTAGTTTCTTTCCTGAGCGAGCATGACACTGAGCACAAGGCGAGAGATGCCAGTGTCATGATGCCAGTCCATCACAGGGCTTGTACTGCACATTGTGCAGTGCTCAACTCATGAAGTGATAATTAGAAAATTGAAACCAGGAAACCATTTTAGTTTTCTGTCACACAGTATCACTCAGTTTCACTGTAAATCATATTATTATTTTAGTACTAATATTAGTACTAAAATAACAATTTAAGTACTAATATTCAACACATTTTATATCATGAGCATATGTGAGGTGCTCATCCATAAAGATTTTGTTCAGTAACTAGGTTGTGCATATCCTCATTGTCTGAGAGAAGAGGTTTTGGTTTAATTTGGTCTTTACAGCTTCCAGCCATGCCCTGATATATGTCCATGCCTCATACTCACAGGAATTGTGCGAGTAGAGCAAAAAAACAACACTCTCCTGGAAATGGGCTTTTATGATGACGGCCCATATGAGGTTGGGGATGAAAGTCGTTTGGATCCAGAACTGGTGCCTGTACCTGCTAACAGTTACTTAGGTGGGAGCTGTGCTTGCTGAACATTACTTGTCTTTGTACAATACTGTATATGTGTATCTTGTATCATTTAGTGTGCATTCAGTCATCGTTTTTTGTTCAAGTCAACCATCAACACTGACAGATTGACAGAGCAGTAGATGTACTGCCCAGAGCTTTTTGGGTTTATTGAAGTGTAGAATTAAGTATATATATGTGTATATATATATATATATATATATATATATATATATATATATATATATATATATATATATATATATATTTATATATATTTTTAGATATCTGAGACCACAGAGTTCTAAGGATTTTAGTATATTTAACCTTAAAGTTTTTATCCTTAATAAGGTAATGGCAAATAGAATTTGTCAGTGTTATATTTGTTATACTTTTAATTCATATTCTTATGTAGAATTTCTCACAAGTATTAAGTTGCAGGTAAATAACATATTTATATCATTAACTCATTTTTGTCGAATTAACACCAGATTATTCCAAATTCCAAGATTTTGAATTAGTGATTCAAATTGTGGTAAAAAATAAATATAAAATATTTGTGTTTTGGAATCTGTGTTCATCCACAACAACAAAACCCACAACCATTCAAATGTTACAGTTCATTCATGAAGTTGTTCGATATTCTTCCTAACATATCTGTGAACACAGAGTGTAATCATGCACCTAAAGTGAAATCGTAACCATTATTAGTGTTACATTTGTAAATATTTCAGTTATTAATTCTCTGATTCTTAATCTTACGCACAATACATTATTAAATACAGCCTTCATAGTTTGGTCTAGCACACCATGGAGAGAACCATGGAACACCATGGAATGTGTGTTCATTACTTCAACCTTTTTAACTAATTAACGTTATTGCATAAACTACTTTGACGGCCTGAAAAATGCATTTTTTTATGTTTCCACATTTGCACACTGTATCGCCCTTATTCATTATACCATATGAAGTTCTATTTTAAGAGCAAATGATATCATGAGGCTAGCACTTATCCATATCTCTGTAATGTGTTTATTTATATTATCAAAAAGTAAACTTTAAAAGTTCTTCAAAATATTTGAAATTTTTGTCCCAAGGTTTCTCTCTGGATTCTGGTTACAACATTACTGAGAAGGGCAAACTGATTGTGGTGTCTGGAGCTCCAAGAGCCAATCACAGTGGAGCAGTGGTGCTGCTGAGGAAAGAGGGTGAGGTGTCCACCATGCTGGCGCCAGAGTATGTGCTAGAAGGACCTGGACTTGCCTCTTCATTTGGATACGATGTAGCAGTTGTGGATCTCAATGGAGATGGGTATGTCCCATACCCAGCTGGAATTGCTTAAAACGAGAGCATCTTGCTCTTTCTATGCTCTCAAGACAGAAATATAATGCAACGATATTCATTATACTAAAGGCGTAATGCTCTCTTGTCTCTTTCTAATCTATTGATATCTTTGGTGTGTTTTCTATTCGCTCTGATTTTTATTCACCCTGGGTGGCACAGTGGTGCAGCTGGTAGAATTAACACTTTACAACTTCATGGTCCCCAATTCGATCCTGAGCTTGAGTTACTCTCTGTGCAGAGTTTTGCAACCGGGTGTGTTCCCACCTCACAGCTAGTGTTCCCGTGATTCTGAATCCACCATGACCCTGAACAGGATAAAGCATTTACTGAAGCTGTGAATGAATGAATGAATGATGAATGAATATTTTCACATTGCACAAATTCAGGCTGGTTTAAGACTATGTGATTTCAGCAGTTTTGCAATATTATTACTTGTCACACTATAAGAGATGCTCCCAATTATCTTGGCTAATCTTGGCTTAATTCTATAACAGAATGTGCGATAACCTGTTCTCCATGTCAGATTATACGATAAAGGGCCTCTAATGATATACCATTTGATTAAAAGAAATTACTGTGTTCTGCTTGCATCATCAATCAGCATGATCTGGACTTGTGTAGAAAATGGGCTTGCATAAACAGAAATAAGCCCTTGGTGTAATAGTGGTAAAGTTATGTCTAGAGAAAAAGGCAGAGAAGAAGAGTTTGGAGTTGTTCATGGCTGGGTTAAAATGGGACATTCAATGAGACATTGTTCCTGCTGCCACGATTCAGCAAACCATTCTTCTATTAAATCCCATGTTTTGTTTTTGTTTTGCCATCATTTGCAGCTGTCACATGAGTTTTGCGTCATCCTATGCAAAATTCCTTTCAATCGATTTTAGATGCAGCAGTCTGGCACCTCCAGAAGTTGCAATGGCACTGAATTGGCCACCGGTGTGCACATCACATTATACATTCCGGACTGGTATATGAGAGCAAAGTCAGGCCAAAAAACGTACAGTGTAAAGCCAGCTTTAAGCAAAACAGAAAACAAAAATCACAGTAGGAGGATGAGAATATGGAAATATATTACATGCCAAAATCTTTCATTGATCGATCACTTCCTGCAGCTGAGTTGAATCATGTTTTCACTGAAATCAAACCACACTACAGTTTGCTTGGTAGTGTTCTGAGACAGGTTGTTTTTCCCTGCACATGCCTGTGATTACTGTGTTCACACCTGCCCAAACAAAGTGTTCCAAAAACAAACCAGAGTTCAATTCAAATAGGCTACATACTGCATACACATACTGTGAATGCAGCCATAGACATGACAGGTCTAGTACATTACTGTGTGATTGTTGTGTTTTTGGTGACATGTCATCCTGTGCGTGTGTGAATGTTCCTCCAGATGGCAGGACATTGTGGTGGGAGCTCCTCAGTTCTTCCAGAGAGATGGTGAGGTGGGGGGAGCAGTGTATGTCTACATCAACAAGGCTGGAAAGTGGAGCACTGTCGTCCCCATCCGCCTCAATGGAACTAAAGACTCAATGTTTGGACTGGCAGTGGAGAATATTGGAGACATCAATCTGGATTCCTATGAAGGTGGGAGCATTTGGAGCTCATGAATATTTTTGGTGGTGCTCATGTGTACATGTATACATATAGAGTACTGTATGTCCACACGTACATGCTTAAGGCAAAATGTGGGAGATTTTATATTAAGCAAATAAGAAAGTTTTACAATATATTTTATGTGTATGATAATTTTGTGTATACCACAGCACTGTTGTATTCCTGAATGTGATTAGTCAGACAGCGTAGATTAATTTTCCAAAACAACACAGCTTTGACAATAGTGTCTGCTTCAAGGCAAATCACAGGTTTATTTTAATGCACTTCATTTCTATAGTAGAACGTATTTGGCTGGTGTGCCACATAATCTAAGGCGCCACATAATCTGATATTATGAACCTTTCTGTAAGGAGACATTTATGTATCATTCATGGAAGGAGTCTCAGTTGTCAGCGCTTTGTAATGGTCAGTAAGGACAGAGGACTGTCCAGTCTGTGCTTTCTAGTGCTTTCCAGTTTGTTGATAACATGAGACACCACCCCATCATTGATTATTTACCATAACAGCATGACTAAATCATGTTTTATTCCTGTGGCTATATGTCACCAAAGTAAAAATGTAAAAAAAAATACATAAGTTTTTTACATTTATGCCTCAATTTCTGCATTTTATCATTATGTATTTTGTTTAGACATATTTTGTTTGGTTCTATGTGACTGTTGTGTTCGTGAGCAAGTTTATATTTTTGTGTATGTTTTGACAGACACTAATTTTCCCCTGTCTCTGCCAGATATTGCTGTTGGTGCTCCTTATGCAGATTCAGGCTCTGGTAGAGTGTACATCTATCATGGATCAGCTTATGGCATTAACACCAAACCAGCTCAGGTCAAGAGTTATTTCCCTCTCTTGCTTCCCCTGTCTGAATCTCTGCCCTATGATTCTGCTGCCTCTCTCTATTCTGCTGTGTATGGGCTTTCATAATGGATATGATCTGTGAGAGCAAAACACCATTACTATGAAAAAGAACAGAGAGATGGACAATCTTGAGCAATTTTGTACAATTTTGTAATAACGTGCACCATAATTTTTTCCAATTTTCTGTTTTTTTTTTTCTATAGTAAATATAGCTTTGGTACTTACTATATGGTAAACACCCAGCACTGACATGTCTTTTTACCCATCACAGATTCTGGAAGGTAGACCTCATGGCATAAACATGTTTGGCTATTCATTGGCTGGGAACATGGACTTGGACGACAACTCCTACCCAGATCTTGCCATTGGATCTCTGTCTGATGCTGCGTTTGTGTACAGGTATTAATATATTATTCACAAATAATCACTCATTGACTTCCTCTTACTAGCAAAACTGAAATGTAACCAAATTCAATCAAATTCAGGGCCAGACCTGTCATCAGTATGAAGAAGGAAATCAAGGTTACACCAAAGGAAATTGACTTGACAAAGAAAACGTGTGGAAACAGTATTTGGTGAGATATTTAACTGTTACATGTTGTTATAAATGATAAATGTGTGTAATATAGAGCACCACTTGTCCCTTATTATTTATTAGTGATTACTGTTACTGTTTCAATGTGCCTTTGTTATTAGTATTTATGCAATTTGTTATTTACAGTTTGAACGTTGATGTCTGCTTTACCTATAAAGCAAATCCTGTTACTTACAACCCCAAACTGAGTAAGTCTGAGAATTACTTATAATTCCAATGTAATTGTTGCTACTCACCAAGTGCATTAAATATTCACCATGCTTCACTAACTGTAACAGTTTAGGGATGTCTAAATTTTGACATTCCATGTATTCCTAAAATGCATTATGAGCTGATGGAACATTAAAGCACACATGTGTATGTGTATGTCCATGCAGCCATTTCCTACATGCTCGAGACAGAGTCACAACGCAGAAAGCAGGGGTTGCACTCTAGAGTGTCCTTTCTGGATAAAAAGCCAACTGATCAAGACTTCCAGTCTACAGGCACATTAGAACTGAGAGGCCAGAACAAGAAAACATGTCACAAAGTCAAACTCCGACTGCAGGTAATTGCTGCATATCATCAACGAGTCCAGTAGAAAGCATCAAAATACAGTTATTTTAAGCATGATTTTCTTCAGCTTAACTAAACAGGGACCACAGGTTATTTGTATATTTTACGCTTATATTCTTATTTGCATTGTTTTGTATAATTTGGATTATATGGTATTCTTTTCGCTCTCAGACCCTAACAAATAGTCAGTCATGTCATGAAGTAAGGAAATAACAGGACTGGACAGTTTAGGAAAAGAATCAATAAATGGATGGCTCAATCCAACGTGTTTACGTCCCCAAAGTGGATTCTTTTCCAATAACGCCACGTCCCTAAGTGATTTATTCATCTTACACAGCAATTAACCAATGATTGCAATTCCCTGCAGGAAACTTACAAGGTTACAGCTTTACCTTTAACTTTTATACACTGGCTTTAACACTTGAGACTCCTTCCAAAACTGCTAAATAAACAATTCCTTTCAAAAAACATATCAACAATGACACGTTTATTAAATTCATTTATAAGGAGAGTTACACATTGTTACTGTAGAAAGCACATTAATATGCACTATTGTCAGAGCTGCTGTTATAGGAAATTAATGAACACCCCGTGACCAGTCATAACTGAGCATTCAACAGTGCTGTCGTCTAAAGACCTTTAAGATATTTAAATATAGTCTATCAGCCAAAACATTTTGGGGTGTATGTACATGTAGGCTTCCTCAGATTTGCACATGAGCTAAGAAGCTAATGGTGCTAATAAATAAATAACACTTATAGCTACGACTTTAGCATAATATAAACTGCAAGTCTAACTCATGGCTGATTTGGGGAAAACAAAAACATTGTGCAAACTTAATTTCAGGCTGAACTGCTTGTTTAATCAGATGTACTATGTATAATGAATGTTGAAATCATCTTTCTCAGGAGAACATCAAAGATAAACTGAGAGCAATCCCTATTGAGGTGTCCTACGCTATTGAGGGTGCTAAGAGAGGGAAAAGTCAGACCTCACTACCAGAGCTGGTGCCTGTGCTGGACTCGAATATACCAAGCAAGACCAGCACTGAAGTAAGTGTATAGAGGAGTTACTATAAACAGCTTGTGAAATAGACGATTATTATACAAATACTTACTTACATTCACATACCCTACAAAAGAGAAAAGTAACAGCAGCTTACCAAAGATACTGTGAATGATAAATCAGTGACTGATCTGAGAAATTAGCAAATTCAGAAAGCAGCTTAAATAAACTCTTCAAAAAGTGATCACATATGAGACAGAAAACAAAATGTGGGCTCTCTATTTCCTGTCGCAGGTGAACTTCCTAAAAGAGGGGTGTGGTTCTGACAACATTTGTCAGAGTAACCTGCAGCTCCAATACAGATTCTGTTACAGAGAATCAAACCATGACATATTTCCTCCATTGCCTATGTAAGTATCAAAGTTTAAGAAAAATGAACCACATACAGTATCTCTCTGTATGCCTGTGAGTTATGTTCAGGTCTTCTTGCATATTTTGTTGTGTTGAACAGGATGAATGATATTGCAGTGGTATCTCTGAGTGACCAAAAGGACATTGCTCTGGAGGTAACAGTGAAGAATAGGAATGGAGATGATGCTCATGAAGCCAAACTAATGGGATGGTTTGGTGATTCGCTTTCATACTCTGGATTCAGATCTCAGAAAACTACAGTGAGTAGCAAGGACACAGGGCTTCATTCAGTAAAACCTTTTGGGTTTGGAAATTAAATATTTTGATATGATTATCTGTTCTAAAGACAGAACAACAAAATGAAATTAGAAAACCATAGGGCTTTTTACACTGTGCTTAACCCCAGGTTATCGTTGTTCTAAACGCCACTTTTAACCCTGGGTAGAGGAACGTTTCACACTTGTAATTTAGAAGCGGGGTTTGCACCGCTTTTTACCTGGGGTTATGAAACCCTGCTCTGCATTGTGATACCAAACGTGTACAGTGTGAAACGATGTGGTGTTAGAATGTTACGGCTAGATTCTTAGCAACAGACACCCAATCAGAATTTGAACAGTGCATGCCTCATATCACATGCTTTGTACAATCACAGTCACTTTATACAATCGTGACAAACCATTATTTAAACCGGTTGCACGCTGTATTTATCCAATCATGGTTGTTGACAAATATGCAAATAAGAACGTTAACCCAGGGTTTAGGAATGTACAGTGTGAAATGTCAGATTATAAAAACGCAGTATTCATTTTTAACCCCGTGTAAAGAATAAACAGTGTGAAATGTGAAACAATAACCCGGTATTCTGTTTACCCGGGGTTTACAGTGACAAAGGGTTAACTATTTCAAGTGTGAAAAGCCCTCTGTTTTTTCTGTAAGATTAAAGTGTAACTAGAATTTTTACTTTCATTAGGACAAGCATGTGATCTGTGCGGCCAATCAGAATGGCTCACAGGTAGACTGTGAACTGGGGAACCCATTCAAAAGAGATTCTGAGGTAGGATATTTTACACAAAAGATATTTTACTCAAATAAAGTTTCCTTCATCCTGTATTCTTACGGAACAATATGCTACACATGTTTAGGTCACTTTTTACATTATCCTGAGCACTGCCAGGATCTCCCTCCACACCACTGAGGTTGAGGTCGACCTCCAGCTAGAGACGTAAGTCGGTTCTGATAAAGTATTATATTTTTATTTGAAAAGAATTTTTTTTTAATTTTATATTCAGGTTTTTACTATTTTTGTTTCTATTTTACTATTTGCTTCTAAATCCTGTCCTTTTCTTCAACAGAACGAGTCTGCAGGGGGGTTTAGAGAGAGTGAGGGCTAAAGCTAAAGTCGTGATTGAACTTCTACTATCAGTGCAAGGGTAATGTATCATCATCACCTCTTACTTTGTGTATTAAAAGTAGAATTCCATAATGTTAGAAATGAAATGTGGGTATATCCTGCAACAATCTAAAACCAAACCATACAGAAACATAGTTTGAATTAGTTTTGAATGAGTAATTTTCTCATGACCCTGTCAATCTCTATATTTGATTTGATGAATCTGGCAGAAGTACTGTATAACAGCTATGTCATGATAAATGGGCAAGCACCCTGGCAGAATTAGAAGAGAAACTACAACTGTAAGGATTAAAAAGCTGGTGAGAAGATTTATTGATAAAGACAGTGATAAAAGCAAAGTGGTCATACAAGTTATTACATAATATTTATATCACTTTCTGAAATGGAGATGCAAACTTTTGAACTGGTATTGTTTTGTTGTTTTCAGACATGCATTAACCATTTTCGTTTCTTGTGATAATAAAGGAACATCTGTGAAGTCTAACATACTAACTGTCTTATTACTACAAATTAAATGTATTTTCCTTCTGCATTTTGTTATCAGGGTACACACATAACTTTTATAACTAATTATTTGTGATGGATTAGGGTTGCCAAGCCCTCACAGGTGTATTTTGGAGGGAATGTTAGAGGAGAGAGTGCCATGAAGACAGAGGAAGAAGTTGGCAGTTTGATTGAATATGAATTTAGGGTAAGAAAATACTATTACCAGGAAATTGTATGCCTTTTTATTTAATCTGATAATAACCTTTAAAGGCTGCTTATACATTTAAAAAAAAGAAAGAAAATAATATAATATAAAATGACATAAAATATGAAAATGACCATGAAAAATTAAACATTTGGGTTGCAGGTAATGAATTTAGGCAAGCCACTGAAATCGTATGGCTCAGCCTCCATCAATATCCAGTGGCCTAAAGAAAGTGCTATGGGGAAATGGCTTCTGTACCTGGTGAAGATCACCTCGAGAGGGCTGGAACAGATCACCTGCTCGCCAGAGAATGAGATCAACCCAAACGGCCTGACTGAAGTACATCATCCTCACTATTCTTCTATGTGCTTATATACTTTCAACTTGTAGATATTTTACTGTAATTAATGCAGGTCTGTTCAGTGCAGGTAATTTTTATTCATGTAATACTTCACCCGATTAATAAACAAACCTGTGCTAATCCTCCATTTATTAGTGTATTTATTTACTCTCCTTATTTGACTCTATTTTATAGAAGTACTATTCTGTCACATTAAGCTAATAGTTGCACTTTATCTTACTGTATATTTTATACTGAGCATTTTCTCTGCTCTTTCAGGGATCCACTTTCTCAAGAAGGAAGCGTCAGGCAGGGCCAAACAGGACATCTGAAGGGAGCAAAATATCTCTTTTCACAGAGAAAAGAAAATACAAATCTCTGGTAAATGATTTGAAATTGTTCTTCTTCTTATTATTTTTGTAGTAGAACGAATCTTGCTTGATGATTGCTAATTGTATTTAATACATTTTCTAAGTCATGTGCTGGGGATTTGAATTGTGTGGATATCAAGTGCCCTCTACAGGGATTGGACAGTAGTGCGCACATTATACTGAGGTCTCGCCTTTGGAACACGACTTTCCTTGAAGTAAGTAAAATGGTATATATAATAATTTCAATATAAATAAAATCTACAATGCACACAAATGTTCTCTATTTTTCTATAACAGGATTATGCCTCGTATAATTATCTTGACTTGATAGTGAAAGCCTCAATCAGTCTTGATGTTTCTGCTAAGAACATTGTACTGAAGAATCCTGAGACACAGGTATACTGGCCACTGTTTATACAATATGCTTTAGACCAGCTTAAAACCTCTTCTAATTCTATTAACCGTTGGAAAAAGTTTCATGACATATTGTTCTGCATCAGAAAGTGTGCATCCTGAGTAATTTGTTGTTTTCTCTGCTCTGAAAGGTGAGATTGACTATCTTCCCTGAAAATACAGTGGCTCACTATGGTGGAGTGCCATGGTGGATAATTCTAGTGGCCGTACTAGCGGGAATACTGATGCTCGCTCTGCTAGTGCTTCTACTCTGGAAGGTAAGCCTAGCAAATTAAACAGATTGTGGTTTTTGGGTTTTGAATATGAATCATTTTTTAAAAATGGTTAAGCTTATAAACTCTACCACTTTTATTGGATACTGATGTTATTTGAGGTCAACTATTACCATAAATTGCTTTGTTTGGACAACAGACAACAAACATATTCAAAGCTTTCAGTAGTTAAAATTAAATAAGTGGTTTTAAGGCAGTGAGGTTTAAAGCTCTATCAAGTGTTCTGTCAAAACACACGCTTTACCATCAGTTGCTTTCAGTGATCAATCACCTTGCTCCCTCTGTAGTGTGGTTTCTTCAATCGTGCCCAAAAAGACCAATACGATGCCGCGTATCACAAAGCTGAGATCCATGCTCAGCCCTCAGACACAGACAAGCTCTCCACTGAGGCCTAGAGGCCTTTACCTGGGTAAAATACACAAGGCCACCGTAGTGCCCGAGTGTGATGTGGCACACAGTTTTAACACTTTAATTACTAACGCATCTTTTGCTTTGCCAAAAGAAAAAAAGAAAGAACAAAGTGCTTTCTTGTTAACAGAGTGCCTCGCTTTTCAATGTTGTATGAAGTTTAGAATTTGCAATATTTATTTATTTCTCTCTTACACTCACTGCTTTGTTGCATTTCCTCTCTCTGAAGCAGACGTCTAACTTGTCCTTCATTAAAGTTTTGTTTCAAAGATGTTCCTTTGCCAGTTTGATTGGCTGGATGTCCTATTCTAAACGCTATACACACTTGTCAAGCATGCTCTTTCAATAACGCTCACTCTTAAAATTCGATTCAAACCTTCAAACCTCTAAAAAGAAAAATCCCTGACATTACACTGACATTTAGAACTGCTTCTTTTTCTTTGCATTCTGTCCATCAGTGTGGATTTTTCAAACGTTCCAAGTATGATGACAGCATTCCTAAGTACCATGCTGTGAGGATCCGTAAAGAGACGCGCCACTTTACAGATGAAAGCATCATGTTTGATCCATTTGAGAAGAAGCAGTGGATGACTATATGGAGTGAGAATGAAAGTTACTCCTGAGACTGTTGCCTCACTAATGTGAGAGTCTGTAGGCCCTCCTGGAGTCCACTAAATATAATGGAGCCTGGATTCAGGACTTTGCGCCATCTGTGTTGTTACAATGAAGATTCAGAAAACTAAAGACTCCTTTCATGCACTGGTTTGTAACACAGCATTGGTGTCAAGTCTTAAAATACCGAGCAAATGATAAGTGTAATTTAGGGATATTTTTTTCTTTGATAAGTGTATACGGAATTGGGACCAGCCTTTTAAAAATGCCTATTTGTACAGTTGTGGATGATAACTGGACCACTGTAACTGATTTTAAATCTGTAAATATTGAACTGTACTTGCATAGTGCTTATTTATAATCTGTTTTATTTAATTAGCCAAAGTTTCTCCAGGTTCTTTCTAAAACTGTGAAATTTGATTAAAATACAAACATCAAGCAGATTATAAGGGTAAAATAACCTGATATGCACAATGGATCAAAGCAATCTAGCACACTGTATGGCATAATATAATTTATTATATTTAGGGAATCGCTGCTCATATTTTTCTACATACTGGATGTGAGTTTTGCTTTTGAGTAGATATTAGATCAGAAACAAATGTGCAGATGTGGCTATGAACGGCACAGATAAACTGAATATTGGGACCAAGAGGAGAACATACTAAACAAGTGCGAAGTGTGAGTTTCAGTGCCTGTAGGTGTGTGTTTCCAAAGTACCATAATCACATTTAATTTAAAAACTCAGCACATTTAATTACTAGGGACTTTGGTAGCTGATATACAATTACATATGGACTGACTGAATATAACTGAAAGGAAATTTGTCTATATGCGTTTGAATGTTTTGTGGTCCCCGTTAATTAGATTACTCCGTTTATATTACAGTATGTGATCTGAACCAGTATCTCTATAGTTTGCTCTCAGTGAACTTTAGTAAAATTTGCTGCTGAAAGTGGAGATGACACTTCAACTCACTGGCCATGTTATAGATGCACCTACTCTAGTTAAAACCAATAAGCCATTAAGTAGCATATAAAGCATGATAGGGCTTGCTGTTATAAGAAAATAATCAATGACGAGGTGGTGTGATGCCATTACAACCCACAATACAGCATGTCCCAAACTGCTGTGTTCCTTCTATACCACAGCAATTTGCCAATGATTACAATTTTTATTAATTCAAGAACAACACATGATACTTTTTATCCCTTTATTGTTACATTTAATGTTTAGGTACTTAAGCAATATATATATATATATATATATATATATATATATATATATATATATATATATATATATTTTCCTGTTATCTACTTGTTCCTGTAATGGTTGTTCAACAAACAAACAAACCAAAACAACAACAAACACAGCATGTCATTTTACGGAGAAATTGCAAATCCCTCTGTCCTGAAGTCTTTCCTGTGTAAGAAAACTTAAAGGAAGTTTTTGTTCAGCTTTACCTCTGAGTGATGCTGGAGACTCCTTCCAAAAATGTTAAATACATGTTTCCTCACCTTCACCATATCAGTGATTACACTTGTTTTTTTTATGTGGAGCGTCTGCCATACAAGTCCCTCTGTAAGTAGTTATAATAGAAACAAAAAGATTCGAATGAGTGCATTAATAAAAACCAGGCAGATGGCACTATAGTGAAAGCTGCTGTTATGGGAAATCACTCAACACCTTCTGACCAATCGGAATCAACAATTCAAGAGTGCTGTGGTATAAACAACCATAATGTTTGCCATCAATGTGAGACATTTTAGTACTAATGATTTATTTAGAAGTGAGACAATTGCAGGGCATGTTAGCTTTTATTGACCTCTTTCATGAGTTTTACCAAAAGACAGGTATTAGGTTAATGCTAATATACTTAGGTTTATGTAAAACACAGCACAGGCTTTAATATGTATCTCCATTGAACAGACTGTTTAATCCATAATGCAAAGAGGTCAGACAGATTCACTGGAACATTATGGAAAATTAACTCATGCCCATGGTTAAATATGGTGGCGGCTCTTTGTTTTGGGGCTGTTTTTCTGCCAGAGGACCTGGAAATTTTGTTAGGATGCATGGCATCATGGACTCTATCAAATATCAACAGATATTAAATGAAAACCTGACTACCTCTGCCAGAAAGCTTAAAATGGTCATCCCAATCTCCTGACTTGAAATCCATAGAAAACCTGTGGGGTGAACTGAATAGGAGAGATCTGGAGAGATTCTGTATGGAGGAATGGTCTCAGATCCCTGGCCATGTATTCTCCAACCTCATCAGGCATTATAGGAGAACACTCAGAGCTGTTATCTTGGCAAAGGGAGGTAGCAGAAAGTATTGACTAAAAGGGTGCCAATAATTGCTGCACACCTATATTCAACAAATATATTCATTTGTTGATAAACCTGTCTTGTGTTTGCAATTGTTTGATATCCATGAGAGCAGAGTATTTCTGTTAATTTTTTAAACAAAATATCAAAAGCATAAACAATAAACACATTTTTTCACAGCTTTCTTTGCTCATATTTAAGGGTGCCAATATTAGTGGAGGGCACTGTATGCATGGTTACATACAATCCAGAAATATATCTAGCCATCACTGACTGACTGTGCACACTAGTGCTAATAGATGGATTACACTTTACAGTTGACTTATGGAGGTCTGAATGTCCATGAAATTCAGCTGTAGATATATGATGTAGATAATAAAGTGATTGTTGAGTGTATTTTTCTAGGTTTTGCACTGTAATAGATGAGAATTAAAATATGTACTACTTTAGAAATTATAATAAAAACATCATGCATTAGTGTCTATATCAGATGCAGAGCACAGGCCTTATTAGACTACATTTTCTGTGTAATTTTTGTATGTATAGTGGTGAAGTTTTGACATCTCCAAAACTTATCTGAAAGAGTTTCTGAAAGCCTCACAATAATGCCTAATCATATTAGAAGAAAATCTAGACGGTACATTCAGAATAAAAAAAAAACATCCTGTATGAATCTGGTTGTCTAGGACATGCATAGGGTTTCCTATGCAATCCTGGTTCTGTTTTATTTATTTATTCAGGCTAAGATTTTCCTCACAAAATAAATTGTTTTTCTCCCTTTTTAAAAAAATCTGTTTCCTTTTCATTTGTTATAAATTTTTTTATTTAAGACATACCTTTTTATTTTTATTTATGGCTTATAGAAATGTAATAAAAGTACAAACAAGTCACAATGTCTTGCACTGTGACGTGTTTATTAAAAAAAAGTATCAAATAAAAACACCATAAAGCATAAGATTTTTGTAAGTTAAAAGTAACATACCCATTAACCTTCATTTGAAGGTCCCACTCTTTGTACAATGCCTTATGAAATAGAACAATATAGAAAAGATATAGTTTAATTAAAACTTATTAAAGACTTGCTTTATTGCATGTGTGTATCAAACAGTAAAATTACAATTAGGAAACCTTTTTTACATACTGCCATATGATTAATGTTAGCAAAACACTGTCGTTCGTCTTACTCTTGAGCTGGAGAAATATCTTTTAATAAGGCTGCTTAAAAAAAGTTCATATAAAAAAGTTAACATTTCCACAAAATGAAAATGAACTATGAGCTAAAGTAAAAAACAAAAACAAAAAAGACTACTGAGGATTCTGGGATTCTGCTGGTTTTATCTACACAAAGTACTTTTGTTCATTTTTATAACAGTGTCAGACAGTCTGAAATCACAATGCAGATCCGGTAGTCGTTAAGATTCCTTGACTTTTTAAGAAAGAATATTAGCCTTGCAGCTCCAGCATGTCAGGGAAACACATCTTGGTCAATATGGATTCAAGGGACAATTACATGGCTTTCACAGCATTATTAATAATTGAGATGAATACTACTGAGATTTATTTGCACTCAAATATCATCCATGTCACAATGCCCAATTTCAACATAAAAGTGCATTTCAATAATACATCAAGCAATGATATAATGGAACAACACAACTTCATCTACCTTACATCCTCTCAGTACATGTCATGATTGCACTGTGAACTGCTTGCAAGCTCATGTTGGATCAATAGATTGAAATATGGCAACTTAATGTTACTCATGTTAAGGATTACAGGCAGCTTGCTAGTCTACATTTTAAATGCAAGAATTATATAGGTGTCCAGAATAACTCCAGCTTCTGACAAGACAAAAAGCCTGGTCTTGTTTGGCTGCTCTGGTGGGAAGCTGACAATCAATTGAGAGCAAAAGTAATAATTAAGTACAAGAAAAATAAACTGCACTGATTGATTATTGTATTGTTTGTTAATGCTGTTAAATGTGACAGTAACATGTGAAGTAAAGAATACGTTTTTTGGGTTTTGAAAATATCAACCATCATGCCCAGCAAAATTTGCTGATATTAATAACTGCGAAAGAATTCGTTTGGTTTTCACTTGGACATGCGGGATAAAATAGTGCTCTTTAACTGTTATTTGGCGTTGACTTTAAGCAGAACCTCACCAATGTATAACGTATATAAGGACATCAACTGACATCAAATATGACCAATATAAACACTATGATTTCTCTGTAAAGCAAAGCATATCAACAATCCAGTTTTTAATACGTGCATATATTGCTGGTTGAAGAAACTGTCTGGTGTTGCTGTATTTCATTTCTTTAGAAGATTCTTTTGCTAAAGCTACAAAAACTAGTCTATAGTAAAAATAGACAAAAAGTCTCAGTGTAGTATAATGAACTGAAAATGTAAGGTATATCTTTAGGTAGTAAATATATTGTAACTTTTGCATAATTACAGGTACATCTCAAAAAAATTCAATATCACGGAAAAGTTCATTTTTTCTCCGTAATTTAATTAAAAAAGTGGAACTTTCATATATTCTAGATTCATTACCCATAAACTGAAATATTTCAAGCCTTTTTTTGTTTAAATCTTGATGATTAAGGCTTACCACTCATGGAAATCAAAAATCCAGTATCTCAAAATTTTAGAATAAAGAATTCATAATAAAGAAATGTCACAGTGTCACATTCCTAGTGTCATGTCACTCCTGAACCAGAGACAACATCAGAAGCGTCTTATCTGGGCTAAGGAGAAAAAAAACTGGACCACTGCTCAGTAGTCTACAGTCCTCTTTTCAGATGAAAGTAAATTTTGCCCTTAATTAGGAAATCAAGGTCCCAGAGTCTGGAGGAAGAGCGGAGAGGCACAGAATCCAAGTTCCTTGAAGTCCAGTGTGAAGTTTCCACAGTCAGTGATGATTTGGGGTGTCATGTCATCTGCTGGTGTTGGTCCACTGTGTTTTCTCAAGTCCAGAGTTAATGCAGCGTCTACCAGGAGATTTTAGAGCACTTCATGCTTCCATCTGCTGACAAGCTTTATGGAGATGCTGATTTCCTTTCCAGCAGGATTTGCACCTGCCCACAGTGCCAAAACTATTAGTAACTGGTTTTCTGACCATGGTATTACCGTGCTTGATTGGCCAGCCGTCTCGCCTGACCTGAACCCCATAGAGAATTTATGAGAGACACCAGACCCAACAATACAGATGAGCTGAAAGCCGCTATCAAAGCAACCTGGGCTTCCAGAACACCTCAGCAGTGCCACAGGCTGATTGCCTCCATGCCACGCCACATTGATTCAGTAATTCATGCAAAAGGAGCCTTAACCAAGCACTGAGTGCATAAATTAACATACTTTTCAGAAGGTCGACATTTTTGTATTATAAATTCTTTATTCTAATATTTTGAGATACTGGATTTTTTATTTCTATGAGCTGTTTTGCCTGCTCTGGAATGATAAACATAGCAGATATTCTTCTCTTACACTAGTCCTTACTCCTCTGGTTTGCCATTTCTTCTGCGGGCCTCACTGTTAGGCTCTGGGTCAGGTCTCTCAGATATTGCTGTGTCTGTTTTGGTGCCAACTGATGCTGGTTCGTTGCTGTGCAGGGTGTGCAGGAGCTGCTCACTTGGTCTCTTCCAGGAGGCCCGAGTGGCGATCCACAGTATGAGTGCCCCAAACACAGTTATCAGCAATCCAAGCACATTAACAAATGTGGCCTCTGGAGGAGAATCTTTGTATTTTGGATCTTTCCTGTGTATGATTGCAAAACATAACATTCAGTTATTTGATGTTTGATAATGAAAAAGTGCAATTTTTCTGCATTATTGTTACGTACTAAATTGAAAGTACTACTATTCAAGATGCCATTTCATGTAGGACTGCCACTTTTACGTGTGACCACTGTGGGTTTGTTCAAACAAGCAGGACACAAACCGAGGGATATCAGTAATTACACGTTTGAGGTGACCTGCATGCATGATGTAGCAGTTTCTCTATTTACCTCCTTAGCAGATAAATAACCTCTAATTTTCCATACACAATGCAGGGTAAAGTATGATTATGTAAGCATACTTACAGGCCAAATATGAGCTTTTCAGTGATGCCCATGAGTGCAGTAGCAATCACAGTGGTAAAGATGAACAGACCACTAAATACATGTATAGGCATAAATGCAGCTCGCACATATCCTGGGCTTACAGGCAGGAGGAAGATGCAAACTCCTAGCACAATCTGTTCAATTACACAGAATGGATCATGAATAAAAACCCCAATTTTTGCTACAATGCACATGTACATACGTGTGTGTGTGTGTGTTTGACTGCAGAACTTAATTATCTGAAAAAACAAACAAACCACCAAACAAACAAAAACATAAGAACGTTACCTGCAGTGAGAAGAGAATGACTGCGGCTAATCCCACCCAGCTATGCAAGCTGTACATATTGGGGATATTCTGCACGTTGTGGAAGTCAAACACTGCTACCAGAGAAATGACAGCCAGGATGAAGGCCAGCACATTCAGGCCAGCATGAATGAACTTCATCATCAACTTACTGCACTTCCAAGTCCATGGAAGTCTGTACACAACAATTGCTGAAGAGGGGGGGAAACAGTCTCTTAATTTTGTGCACGATTATTAACACTTAACTTTCCCATGACACAAAGCAATTCTTTATTAAATCTTTCTGCAGCACTTTTGCTCATATAGTTGAGTAAATATATTTATTTGACCTATCTATTTGTTTGATAACAGCTCATCAGGATTTGGTACAGTGGTGCAGAGGGTAGTCTTGCTGGATCACAGCTCCTGAGCCAATGGTTCAATCTTAAACTCTCATTAATATCTGTGTAGAGTTTCACATGATCTCCCAGAGTTCATGGGGGTTTCCTCTGGGTTTTCTGATTTCCTCTGACCTTTCAATAACATGTTAGTAGGAGGATCGGTTACGCTAAAAGTCCCCTAGGTGTGAACAAGTGTCTGCATGGTGTCCTGCAATAGACTGGCATCCCATCCAGGGTGGATTTCCACCATGTACCCACTGTTTCAGGGATAAGTTCCAGATTCACCACAACCATGACTAGGATAAAGCACTCACTGAAGATGTATGAATAAAAAAACAAACAAACTTTTGGTTAAAACTGAGTCACTCAAAAAATGGGAAGAAAATGGTCTATGTTAGATCAGTTATTTGAGGGAGGAGTCCTATTGTCATTTGAACAGCTCCAACATAAATATAATTTGCCAGCCCATGATTTTTTTTAGATAACTGCAGCTAAGGCATTACTTACAGACACACAAAGAATGGGATAAACTATGCACTTCGCCATCCAATATAGAATGTTTTTTTATTTTAATAATCAAAAGAACCATTAAAAAGGAAATCATATCACACATATATAAGATCTTACAAGAAGAACTAAAGGATGACAGTTTGGACATTAAGGACAAATGGGAACTGGAGATGAATACCATCATTCCAGATGAAAAATGGGCACTATCTTGCGGAGAGGGACACAAAATAACGAACAGCCCCATTTGGAGGGAATTTGAATGGAAAGTCAAGATGAGATTTTTCAGAACGCCCCTTATTACCTCAAAATTTAGAGACAAATCAGATCAATGTTGGAAGGGCTACGGCCTGGTGGGAGACCATACATACATATTCTTTGACTGTCCAAAATTAACAGAATATTGGCAAAGCATACAAAATGAAATTAAAAAATGTTTACATATAGAACTGCCTTTAGAACCATCTTGTTATTTATTGGGATTACTTCCATAGGAGGTGGAGAACAATAATATGACATTCTTACTGAGAGTCTTGCTCTTAATAGCTAAGAAGATGATTACAGTCGCCTGGCTGAAGCCGTAGCCCCCCACGATATCACAATTGAGGGAAAGGGTGAAGGATGTTTATTACATGGAATATATAACCGCAAAAATACAACTAAAAACAGAAATATTTTCAATTAAATGGGCCCTGATCATCTCATATTTTCTCATGTGATACAGTATGTTGTAGGAGTCAGAGCAGATTCTCTTTGTTATCTAAATCTGAATGCCATCTTGATGTTATTCATGCATTAACATTGTTTATTCATTATTACTGTGCCTCTATTTTTGTCTTTTTTGATTGATTTATTGATTTTTTATCTATTTACTGTATTGGTGGTTGTAACCCCTTACTTACCATTTTGTCCAATGAGGGGGAAATATGTGTGGACACTGAGAGGATATTGGAAGCCATGGACTGCCCTGTAAGACGTATACCTATGCTATATCGCTGAATTACTAATTGTACTGTACAGCTGCACTTGATAAAATGGAATAAAAAGAAGTTAAAAAAAAACAAAACTGAGTCACTGTTGGTTAGACAGGTTATTCAGATCCACTAGATCAGTGGTCACCAACCCTGTTCCTTGGAGATCTACCTTCCTGAAGACTTTGGCTCCAAGCATAATCGTGCCCATATGGCCATCTAATCATTGCCTTAAGAAGTTCTTGATCACCTAAAACAGGTGTGTTGGATTTTGGTTGGAGATGAAACCTGCAGGAAGGTAGATCACCAGGAAAAGGGTTGGTGAAAACTGCTCTAGACTAGAGCTGCAGAGTGTTTGTGCAGAAGCAGAACAAACATGGGCTGTGGCTTTGTGTCTCTCACTGCAGAATAATGATAGGAAGTTCTGATCGTTTTATTGATGTGGATTTTTTAATCTTGTTCAGGAAAATGAACGAATCTTTTTTCGAGTCATTTCGTTCATTTCAGCAGAATGTCATTAAAAAGTTACATGTTAAATTCCCCAACACATCTAGTACTTAATAAACTATTAAATAAACTATAGGCTAATACAGCCAAGGCTGAATTATGAGAAACATAAATGATTAATTAATAGCTTAGCTTAGGTCTTCAGGCTTTGCAGTCTGTTAGTTCACCTCACCTCCGGATCCGAGTCGTTCGTTCTTTTGTCACATCACGTTTGTCACGTCTGTTCCCCAGAAACAGAAATGATTAGTTCAGCTCTTGAGACTTCGGTTCCGAGTCGTTCGTTCATCCCGTTTCTGGTACTGCATGGTGCATTGCCTATGCGGAAGAACGAACGACTCGAAAATGAAGACTCGAGAGGTGAACTAATAATTTCTGTTTCCGGTACTGCATGGTGCATTGCTTATGTGGTGGTCACCGGAAGAACAAACAACTCAAACCCTAAGACTTGAGAGGTGAACTAATCATTGCTGTTTCCTGTACAGAACCTATGGGGATGTTGCAGCGCATGCGCAGTCAAAAATGAACGACTCACTCTCTGAGACGACTCGTTTTTCCTCGTTGTTGTGGCTGTTGCTGTGACTCGTTGAGTCATATTAAAGATCCGTTCAAAAAGAACGAATCGTTCATGAACGACACATTACTACTGCATAAGTTTTACCAGCGCCCAAACTCTAGAAGTATGGGATAACTATACGCTGGTAGCATTTTCCCCACTGAGACTGCTTAATTGCTAATCAAGTCCATCGAAAAACAAACTTTGAGGAAATTAAAAATATACATTTAATGCTAGTTTACTGCGCACGAGCTCCTCGACAAATCACGTGACCTGGGTTGCATAGCCTACTACAGCTTCTGATTTTTAATTTAACTTTATAAAATACTTTTTTAAAAACCGCACAGAACTGCACACTGTACATTAATACAACACTGTAACCACTGCAAACAATCTAAGCAAGTAATAAACAGACTTCTTACCGATTCCTTGAAGGAAAATAAAACCAGTCACAGCCAAAAGAGGATGCCAGTTGAATTCTTTAGCTCCTCCATCCCAGGCTAAACCCTCTCTGAAATGTAAAACCCATCTCAGGACGAACACAACCGCGATAAAACCGAGTGCAAAGGCGAAGAACAGCAACACAAGGAATGGCCTGTGGTTCTCCATATCTGTGGTGTGGGGTTTTTACACGGAAAGACTCCTAGTTGAAGCAGTGTGGAATGTGAAGTGCTCTCAGCTTTTCTTTCTTCTTCTCCTCACTCACCGTTCTGTAACTTGCCACATCCACCGCTATTACGCAACGGACAGTGGCATAATAACACATAACTTGCAATTACATAACGAGTACACGGACATCTGGTTTCTAAACAAACTTTATTATTAACGAACAGTTAACGGCAAATACAGTGACGTCACCGCGACTCAACTACTGCGTGACTTTTTAAAGTGACATCACCACAAACTTTACTTTTATTCGACACACTGAGTCTGTGGAAAATCCATGAAAGATTAAAAAAAACCCCAAAAGCCTAAGTAATATCGTAGTTGAAATATTTCTAGCTGGTCATTTGAATATACGAGCTGTGTGTTGTTTCCGATTTCACGTGTTCACAGGGTCATCAGTTCGTCCTTCGTTTTATCTTGTAAACATGGCAGCAGTAGCCGTTGTTCCTCTCTTGTTCAATGTGAATAATCGTGTCCCTGTCGAAGTAGACTTCATGACTGTAGGTCTGTAAGACAGAAAGGTACTTAGTTGTAAATAATACTCTGGGTAAGGGGTAGAGTGGCTGGGGGGTGTGAGAGTACTGTGTAATACCTACCACATCCCATGGTTCCTGAAGGGCAATTTTTTTCAGTAATGCTCCACTTTTATTGTGGTGGAGGCGAACACTGGCTTGTCCCGCATCTTCTGTGTGACTGACATCCACAATGGCTAGCAGGTCCAGCTCGTCTTCATATTTAACCATCTTAAATGTCTACAAACATCAACGCAAAAAATCCAACAACTACAATAATATTATTAATAATAATTTATATATATGAGGGGTTAGGGGGAAATCCTATATGTTTATAACCATATTTTAAAAGTTTTTTTTTTTGTAATTCTCTCAATATTCATTTTAAACCCGCACAATTATTCCACAAAGGTTAACTCCTGTATGGATTATTTAATTAAATCTGGACAACTGATAATGGCTGATGCACCTAAGGACCAAATCACCTTGTTATCTTGCTCAGGCCAACCCCCCTACCTAATCAATTCTTGCTGATAAAAACGACACACACTTTTCAACTGGAATTAAGAAGAATAAAGTACTTTTCCTGTCATCCATTCGGTTAGGGAAGAGTTCTTAAAATGACATTAGCTAGGAGGTTTCTTTCTTGCTTACATGTATACGTCAGGGCGTAAGGAGTGTGTTACTACATACTAACGTACCTCCTGCTCAGGATCATCTTCCAGCTGCTGAATTCTTTTCTTCACTGTTCGTCCAGAGGAGGTCACTGTCACTTGGGAGGAGGCCTGTAGTCAGATATGAACAACATTTATTTGAAAAGTCATTAACACTCATTGGAAAAAGTGGAATTTAAAGCTTCTATCACCACTGTGAGAAACTGTGATTTAGTTGATTACCACAAATTGCATGTAACAAAACAAATATAAACAAAACTTTTTAAACAGACGTACGCTATTTTCTCGGGATGCCATAATAGAGAAGTCACGGACCACCTCATACTCTGAATGAAATTCTTTTTCTGCTTTGATTTTCAGAACACTACAGAGAAAACATCACAATAAACCAGATTAACTACTAAATCCAGTTCTCTTCTTGTTGACTTTATTTATTAAGAATGTCCTCAAAAATGTATCGACAGCCTCACTTTATGGTACTGGGCCCAGCATGGATGATCCTGCCCGAGTCATCCGGGTGGAAGAAGATCCAATCTGCCTCCAGTGAGTCACACTTCATATCCTGCACACCATTCTTAGCCTTTTTAGGCGAATGCAGGTCAATAGAGTATCGACTTAGAAACTTAGCATACACTTGGTTAAGAATGCATATTTACAGTATAAGCTGTTTAAAAACAGTTTTCCAAAATGATCATAAAACACACCTGCTAAACACTGCTAGTCATGCTCCAAAGCCTATGAACTTTATTCTTACTCATGGTGCTGTAAAATGATGCTCAACCATTTTACATATTCAAGTATTCAAACACTTAAGTGTGTTAAAGTAACTCTCATTAGTGGGAATAAAAGATGAACCATGTACCAGAGTTTAAATGTCCAGCCATCTCCAGAATTATTGGCACCCTTTATAAAAATGAATAATGTGAGGATGCTGTATAGCTTTATTTATTGATTTATTTTTTAATATAAAATGTTTTTTTAATATAAAAGTAAGTAGTGCATTTTTTCTGCAAACCATTTGTTTCAAAATGATTAGCTCCACAACAATTAATATTTACTGAAGCACCAGTCTCTTCCTGTAAGTTTTGAGAAACTTGTAGGGCTATCTTTGATACTTGAACATTTTAACCTTCTCTATATTCTTAGTTTTGTGCATGTAAACCCTTTGACTTAGACAATGGGTTTTCAACAGGCTTTAAATCCAACGAATGAGAAAACGCTAATTATGAGTCCACCAGGTATTTGGGCTACAATATGTTTGTACATAGTAGCATTCATGATGGCGTCAATCTTCACATGAGCCTCCACATAAATGATCCACCACCATACAGTATGTTACAATGGGTTTAGGTACTTGTATGCAGTTTCCACTTTACAGCAGAAATACAGATGGAGTGCTTGGCCAAAAAGATCTCATTTAACTACAGCACATGATTAAAATTGTAGCTCCAATGATGCTTGAGGTTCAGGCTCTGCATTTTGTGGTTTGCTTCCAGGAAGAACCTCTTTCATACAGTCCTAAAACAGCTTGTTTTTATAGAGGTGACATTAAAAAAAAACCAAGAATCAACTAAATTAAGCAACTCCAAGTGTAAGTTGTGGGATGTTCTCTGCCCCCATACTGTCCTCCTCACCATGCTGGGGATCTGTTTGATTTTCTCCATGATAATGGACAAGAAATATATATGTGCACATGCTCATATTTGGTCAAAAATTAACAAGACCAAAGTTTCTGGAGACAGACCAACTAAAAAGCATCACATTTTTAATATTTTTTTATTTTAAATATTGTGTGGGGAGTCTATTACTTTGCAAAATATGTTTATAGTCAGAGGTTTAAGTAGGATTTCTGTAAATGGAAATGAAAGTAGTTTCTTCAACAGGTTAAGTTAAATTTAGATTCCTTTTCTTGGGGGGGCTTTACCAAATGTTCTCCCAAATTTGGCAGACACCCAGAAGACAGCTCTCCCTCATCACACAACACTACCAACCGGGGAGAGTGATGGCCAACACGTGTTTCCTCTGAGACACATGAAGCCAGCCAACCAATTTTTTTTCGAGCTGCTGATCATGTTGTGCCACAGGGCAGCATAAGGCATTCAGAGAAAAGCATAAACTGCCCTCTTCTGCATACATGAGTGCACAGATGCCCATGATTGGATAGTGTTGCTGTGAATGGAAAAGAGCATGGCCAATTTTCTCCACTGTCTCCGGTCCACGAATCGCTATAACACTGCTGGTATTCAAACTAGAATTAGGTTTACTTTATACAGTCTTTTTTGTGCATTTTTTTGAAGGTTGGCAATAACTCTGGACTTGACTCATCCTAATCACTGTTTCTATCAGCAATACTGATTTTCCCACAGTGTTTTTATAATATATAATGTGGATATATATTGTATATATATTGGATAGATAATTCTGGAAATTGATTCATTACTAATACACTGCATGTATATTACCAAGGCACCATCTCTGATTGAGCAGATGTGGTGTGTCCCTCTGTGTCTCTTATGGTTAGGTGTGTAGATGTAATGCCATGGGTGGCCTCCAATCTGGATCCCATTATCCAAGTATGACATCTCGAACAGTGCAGGAGGACACTCTGAAATGACGTATCTATTTTAACTAAATGGGCTACTGCTCATGGAGTAACACAACCACCAGCCTGCCCTATAAAAATGAGCAAATATCTTTGGTATGTCAAAAAAAGTAGGACACATTGTTTAAAATATTGTACAAGAATACGGTTTTCTCAGACATTATGCTACCACAGAGGCCTTAGGTGGTAATAGATAGTGATCACCAACCCTTAATGTGAATGTTGATTGGAATGCCGTAGGGAGTGTCTCCCACTATTCCCCTAGCACCATACAAATCACACTCCTGCCCCAGTACCAACTTCTTGGTCCTGAACTGGAACAAATATTTACAATAAGAATGCCATCCCAGTACGATAAGGCATGTAAAAATCTATTAAACTGTAAACAACTAGATGACTACAGCAAAAACTACAACATTTTAGTACATTTCCATTTTGTGACAATATCTTAATATAAAACACTTTACCTTTTTCACAATGTATTCAAAGCTGTAAAGCTTTACACATTTTGAGCTGTGTGACACAGCCAACACTCCTTGAGACAGGAGAACATCAACAACGGATTTACCAAAGACCTAAAAATGAAGCAAAATACTGCATCAATAAAATTCAAGACATACCTTTACTCACTGAAAAAAATTATGGTTATAAAATAAAATCTAGTTTGCTTTTTTGTTGATCTCCAGCAGTCCAATAACATCAAGAGGAAAGACTTTGAATATGGCTAAATGCATGAGGACGTTGTTCTCAACACCAGCCTTAGAGAGAGAGAGAGAGAGAGCGAGCAAGCATTTGTATATAAAAAAGCATCATATGCAGAATAAAAATCAAATTAATTTAAAGAAAATCTCTGAACTGTCTCACCTGTCGTGCTAGTGGTGTCTGTTTATGCTGAATTGTTTTGACATAAAATGTTTCCTGAGAGACATCCCATCCCAGCGATCTGTCAAGGTAGCGGCACATTAGCAGGCTTGGCGAGTAACAGAGTACATGTAACGGCGTTACGTAATCAGGATACAAAAAACGGGTAACCGTAATCCGTTATAGTTATGTAAAAAAAACAAAATAATCAGATTACAGGTACATTTTGTAAAAAAATGGAATACTATCAGGATTACATTTCTTCCATTTAAAACCAAAGAAATTAATCTTTTGACATAAAACAATATAGACAGTTGCTTGATTATAGTTCTGGTTCTCTCTCGCCAGTTGTGGCTCACATGAGCAACCTCCTGGTGCATGAGCAAATACATTTTGCACAAAGTTAATTTAGTAGAAATGAACACAAATTGTTCTCTGAAATGCTTTTGTGATGTAATATTATCCGCATCAGGGACATCTTTTATTTATTCATTTTATTAAAACAAATCCAAAAACCAAACATGCTTTTAAGCTCTAAATAAAAGTCTTTTAGATCATATTGCTTTTTTCTTGACTTTATTTACACACGTGACCTTGAAGTTATCCAAAGATAATCAGATTACTTTACTTTCATATTGTGATACTTGCATTACGTTACTGATGACATTTTTATGAAGTAATTTGTAACTGAAACGGAATACATTTTTAAAGTAACCCTCCCAACCCTGCAGATTAGTACTACTCAAACTATTGTTTCAAAAGCTGAAAGACACACACACACACACACACACACACACAAAAGCACAAAGAAAAGGTAATAAAAACTATTTCTGAAAAACAGTCACTTCACAACACCACAACTTGGCTAAAACACCCAAAACTCTTACTCAGTTCCTCATTACAGAACATATTTGCTGTTGTTCAGTCAAGTGCTTAAGTTTACACATCCTTATGATAAAATAAACAGGAGGGAAGACAAAGGAATGGGTTTTTTTTAAATGTATTTTACTAACAAGACAGTGTGGTAGATCACCATTTTCCATTTATTATCACAAGTAACCAAATGGTTAAACGCTATATGTTAATATTATTAGTGGAAAAGAAAATTATATCGGCTCAAGCACTTATATTTCATGAATGTTATATAAAGATCCCCTTGCATACCCACTCTTTGCCTTTATAACTGCTGACAAACTTTCATTTCACCCTTCTTCCAAAAATCTGTTCCAACCAGACATCATACACTTCCTTCTTCAGATGACTTCCTGCCTGTGGTTCTTTTCAAACATTTTTTTCTGTTTTAGATTCTTGTCTTGTTCCAGGGTTCTCCCAAATTTCATTCTTAACTTCTTTTCCATCTATCCATCCATTTTCTGTACCACTTATCCTACACATGGTTGAGGGGAGCCAGGAGCCTATTCCAGGGGACTCTGGCAACAAGACGGGGGACACCATGGACAGGGTGCCAACCCATCACAGGGCACAATCACACACTATGGACAATTTAGAGTGCTAATCAGCCTACAACATATGTCTTTGGACTGCGGGAGGAAACCGGAGTACCCGGAGGAAACCCCGGAAGCACAGGGAGAAAATGCAAACTCTGCACACACAAAGCAGAGGCGGGAATCGAAACACCAACCGCTGAGGTGCGAGGCAAACGTAATAACCACTAAGCCACAATAGATCTACATTTCGATTTAAAATAAACATGGACATGCAAACATTGCACTCAACTGTGGCTGATATTATAGGATTACCTGAACTTGAAATGAGATGAGAGGTAAACTCTGTGCAGTGTTTGTCCTGTATCGGCTGAGAGGTGATACAACCAGTTATTAGCTGTTAGGGCTAGAAGGCTGGGTTTCTGCTCCAAGGCCCATGGGAGCGCTTTATCCTGTAATAAACATAATAACAGCACATTGATCTGTGGTATCACATTATCCCTTATCATTAAGAATTGTGCTGTTTTCTAATTCTGTTTTGTTAGAATATGTAGGACTTACAATTGGACACTGGCACAATAAGGAATCCTCAATCTTCTCAGCTTTGGATCGCTTTGGCATCTCATACAACAGCTGTGGTTGAGGTGTTAGGCTGCAATTCATTAGGAACTTTTTTTCAGCATATAAAAGTAAATACGAGTAACTTTATTGCGATAATCGGTGACAGGAAAACTAGGACTAGCTAATGTACTCTACCTGGTGTAGGAGCACCTGTAATTCTCAAAATATATCCTTCCACTTTCATACGAGATGATGGATTTGGAGGATTTGGTCCACACCTTTGTAAATTCTGCACCGTCCTTGAAAAGCCATGCAAATTAATAACCAACACAACTGGCGGCAAAACTTTAAAGGTTTAGTTAAAGAAATACCTGGAGAATAATATTTTTGAGAATCTTGAGATTTCCTCCTAGTAATGTACCAAAGTCATGTGAGGTGACCCCTGCTGACCTGAAGCCTAGCAGCACGCAGGAGTTGTTTATTCGCGCTCTTCCCGATAGAGGGCGCGCGACACGAGACCGCTCCAAACACATGGAGGAGGATGTAGAGACCATTGACACTATTTAAACTGGAGAACAACGCACGCAGGTATGATGGCCAAACTTGTGCAAAATTAAATGATCTGTCTTAGTAACTCTGCAGCGTTCATATCCACTTTCGAGCTAAAGTAAGCTATTACTACCCTAGTAACTGCAATACAGCATGGCTGTCATTCCTAAGCTAACGTTAGCAGGCTAGCTATCTGTCTCACCTAAATGCTTATAAATTTGGATATCTAGTAAGCACAACCTGACTGGCACTGGTTTGGTTTTTGTCCAGATTTGAACATGCCTGCTATTCATTCGAGAAATAACTATTTGTTAAGGTATGAGTGCTAACAGATACATGCAAACGCTAACGTTATAGTTGTGTAGTTTACTTGTTTTTAGCAAACTAGCCAGCTAACGTTTCTTAGCTACTGTGTGCACGCGACCCAGTTTCTATGCATGTAGGATTATTCAGAATTCTACAACATCACTAAACGCTAAAGCAACTACTCCAGTCATGCACTCGGGATCAGTCTTACTCCATTCCGGAAAAAAGTCACGGCTTTTCCACAGCTTTTTCTTCCCTTCAGTGCGAAGAGCTGAAAGACCCGGATGAAAAATGGCGCACAAGTAAAGGGTCATCCCAGTTCAGTTCAAACCTGACAGTGCGCCCTGTTTACTATATAATGCATTATTTTAGGAGTTCTGTCATGTTTAGTCATCTCCGAAAGCAAAGTGGAGTATATCCAGTGAGCTCATGAAATCTTAATACAATATATTAGGTTCAAAAGATGTAGCAGGTACAGAATACCCATAATGCACTGTAATGTTTGTAGGGAATAGTGCATAGGGTACAATTTCAGGTGCAGGGTGAGGCTTTGGGCCTGTTTACACCTGGTCACTTCACTTCTCTGATCGGATAGTTATCTGATTTGTTAAAACGGTTCCATTTACACTTGGCCACATAATGCGTTTCAGCTAAACGGATATGAATCCGATCTTCTATTCCCGTGCAAAATGCAAATACACACTGACCTGAAATGGCAGCCACTGTTATTTTGCTCTATTTGGGTTTGTGAATGCAGTCGAAAAAGAAAATTACCGAAAAATTATGATCCTAAGCTTTATAGTTTTTTGGACTCAGATCTATTCAAATAACAAAGGACACAGCATGGCGGCATGCTGAATATACGAGAGCGTCGGCCAAAGCAGTAGACACCTGGACCCAGAAACAGTATTATCAGAAGCTCCTTACTTCACGATTTGACAAGCAGATGAACCGAAAGGGCCCGTTTACACCTGGTCACTTTGTGCGGTTTTCTCTCATCGGATCGCTATCCAATTGTGAAAAGACCAGGTGTAAGTGCCTTCCGAAACGCAATCGAGACGGGTTTAAATCCGACCGCTCAAACCACATCGGGAGGTGGTCTGGGACGCATTCCAGACGAAACCGGACAAGTCTAAATGCATCTGGTTGTTGAAACCACATACGTCAGTGCTTTTCTCCCCCCAAACGGAAGTACGTCATTCGCTTTAGCTGCTCCAGAAGCAAAAACAACTTATCAACCAGTATAGCCTGACGGAGATGAGTGTGCCTCCTCATTAAATTGCTTTGCAGCTGGCACAAAGATAATCGAAGGTCCGGCACCTCATTCGGAAACCGGATAGCCGGTCTTGTTCCGTAAAAGAAGCCAGCACTATATTTTCCCACCAGTGCTGACTCCTAGCTTTCATCCAGGTATCTCGCTGGGTTTTAAAGTTTAGTACTGCCGACACCAGTACTACAGTGAGTGTATTTTAGCACGTTTGGTAAATGCGCTTCATCTTCACACAATACTGTGGCTTTAAACCACATGACGTTCAAATAATTCAAACCATGCAACATCAACATTGCATCAACTGCAAATGTGTCATCTCAGACACACTTTGGCTGCAATTTCGTCCGTTCTCGTGTCTTCACCCTCTTCTACACTTGTTCCACGTCGGTGCGGGATACATTTTAATCCAACCAAATCAATAAAGCTGCCATATGATATGGTGGCATATGATGGCACTTGGCTATGCCTATTGGGCACTCGCAGGTGCTGTACCTCACTGGCTGACCCTCAACCTGCACCTATATTGAAAACAATTTAACTCTTAACCTGACATTTATAAAAGACATTGCCAGTGCTGTATTTATATTAGTCCAACGATACTTCTGTAGCTAGCCATGGGAAGGCAGATCATAATAGGTCAACTAACCTAACTTCACTATCCCTCCAAATCCTGGCTGGTACTCATTTAGTTTGTCATTTCTGTTTACATCCAAAGTTATAGCGGTCCTGTATGATGATGTTGTTTTTTTGTTGTTGTTGTTTTTTTTAAAAGAAATACTTCAGCCAGATCATAGCATGTCATCTTTAAATGTCGACTTTTGCTGTTCGCTTTTGGGATCTGAAGGAGCGTTTGGACCCAAAAATGAAGCCCATACTGAAGATTTTAAAGAGGAAAAATATATAGTAGTGTCATTTGTAGGATTTAATCAAACTAACATGACGGAAAACATTTGAAGCATTCATTATTGAATGTAATAACCAAGAAAATATTTTGCTCCTATGGTTCTTTGAGCTATATTATTAATTACTATAACTAAATAAATGGCTATGCATTCATACTGCATTTATTTATTCATCATTAGTAACTCATTAGTAACTGGTCATGGTTGTGGATCTGGAGCCTATCCCAGGATCAATGGGAATAGGAATTAATGGGATGCCAGGCCAGCACATGGCACTGTGCATGCATGCATTCACACCTAGGGGCAATTTAGAGTAGCCAATTTACCTAGTGGAGGAAACCCAAGCAGAAACAGGGAATATATACACAGAAACGGACTGTATCCTAAGCTCAGGAATGAACCGGGGCACTGGAGATGTGAGACAGCGACACTGCTGCACCACCGTGCTGCCCATAATACAACATTCTTAATAAATGTACAGATTTAGCATCTATAACTTGTATAACTATATGGTGATGTGCTTCATTTTGGAACATATGATTTATGCAGACAATATTCCATGGTGTTTAATGTATTGCAAAGGAATGTAATTATTTTGTTACTTAGTAATAAAATATGAAATTAAAATGATACACACTTTTACTGAGGTGTATGGCTGTTCACTGATACTTCACAGTTCTCCTCAACAATCGAAAGAGTGAAAATGAGGCGATTGCTGAAGATGACGGTGTTGGCTGTGAGCCGTGGTGTTGGACATTTTCCCTGCAGATGTCTCAGTAGTCGACCTCCTGCGCCACTCGGAGGCAGAATACTCACTGACCCTAAGGACATCTTCCAGCATAACATGTGGTATTTCTGTGTAGTAACATTGCATCTTTTTAATTTAGTCAAGGTCCATTATAATAATATTTACTATAGCAGAACTGGAGGACAAGAAAGTTTGTTGAAGTGTAGATTCAGCCCAGTTTATTCACATCGTAACCTTATTCATGACTAGAGGTAAAGCACTGATTTATTTAACAAGAGCAAGTTTCTGCTGCGGTGCTGTAGGGATCATGTTCAGTGGTCACCAGAGGAGATGGAAAAAGCTAGGCAAAAAGCAGAGGAGAACTCCAGAGAGCAGATTCCAATAGAAGAGCAAGGTAAGACAAATGTTTTAATTCAGTTTAGAACTATTGAATGCATATATAAACATACAGTGCATCCGGAAAGTATTCACAGCGCTTCACTTTTTCCACATTTTGTTATGTTACAGCCTTATTCCAAAATGGATTAAATTAATTATTTCCCTCAAAATTCTACAAACAATACCCCATAATGACAACATGAAAGAAGTTTGTTTGAAATTTTTGCAAATTTATTAAAAATAATAATAATAAAAAAAGCACCTGTACGTAAGTATTCACAGCCTTTGCCCAATACTTTGTTGAAGCACCTTTGGCACCAATTACAGCCTCAAGTCTTTTGGAGTATCATGCTACAAGCTTGGCACACCTATTTTTGGGCAGTTTCTCCCATTCTTCTTTGCAGGACCTCTCAAGCTCCATCAGGTTGGATGGGGAGCGTTGGTGCACGGCCATTTTCAGATCTCTCCAGAGATGTTCAATCGGGTTCAAGTCTGGTCTCTGGCTGGGCCACTCAAGGACATTCACAGAGTTGTCCTGTAGCCACTCCTTTGTTATCTTGGCTGTGTGCTTAGGGTCGTTGTCCTGTTGGAAGATGAACCGTCACCCCAGTCTGAGGTCCAGAGCGCTCTGGAGCAGGTTTTCATCAAGGATGTCTCTGTACATTGCTGCATTCATCTTTCCCTCGATCCTGACTAGTCTCCCAGTTCCTGCTGCTGAAAAACATCCCCACAGCATGATGCTTCCACCACCATGCTTCACTGTAGGGATGGTATTGGCCAGGTGATGAGTGGTGCCTGGTTTCCTCCAGACATGACGCTTGCCATTCAGGCCAAAGAGTTCAATCTTTGTTTCATCACACCAGAGAATTTTGTTTCTCATGGTATAAGAGTCCTTCAGATGCCTTTTGGCAAATGCCAGGCGAGCTGTGGCTTCCGTCTGGCCACTCTACCATACAGGTCTGATTGGTGGAGTGCTGCAGAGATGGTTGTTCTTCTGGAAGGTTTTCCTCTCTCCACAGAGAGACGCTGGAGCTCTGTCAGAGTGACCATCGGGTTTTTGGTCACCTCCCTGACTAAGGCCCTTCTCCCCCGATTCTTAGTTTGGCCGGGCAGCCAGCTCTAGGAACAGTCCTGGTGGTTCCAAACTTCTTCCATTTACGGATGATGGAGGCCACTGTGCTCATTGGGACCTTCAATGCTGCAGAAATGTTTCTGTACCCTTCCCCAGATCTGTGCCTCGATACAATCCTGTCTTGGAGGTCTCCAGACAATTCCTTGGACTTCATGGCTTAGTTTGTGCTCTGACATGCATTGTTAACTGTGGGACCTTATGTAGAAAGGTGTGTGCCTTTCCAAATCATGTCCGATCAACTGAATTTACCACAGGTGGACTCCAATCAAGTTGTAGAAACATCTCAAGGATGATCAGTGAAAACAGGATGCACCTGAGCTCAATTTTGAGTGTCATGGCAAAGGCTGTGAATACTTATGTACATGTGCTTTTTTTTGTTTTTTATTTTTAATATATTTGCAAAGATTTAAAACAAAAGTTCTTTCACATTGTCATTATAGGGTATTGTTTGTAGAATTTTGAGGAAAATAATGAATTTAATCCATTTTGGAATAAGGCTGTAACATAACCAAATGTGGAAACAGTGAAGTGCTGTGAATACTTTCTGGATGCACTGTATGACCAAAAGTTTGTAGGCACCTGACCATCACACCCATATATGCTTTGTTGAACATCCCGTTCCAGTTGTAGTCCCCCTTTGCTGTTATAATAACCTCCACTGTTCTGGGCAGGCTTTCCACTAGATTCTTGGGCGTGGTTGTGGGGATTTGTGTTCATTCAGCATTAGTGATGTCAGGCACTGATGTTGGGTGAGGAGTCCTGGGGTCTAGTAAGCGTTTCACTTCAGCCCAAAGTTATAATTCTACAGCATGCAAAAGTATACAAAATCCTATACCATTGTGTGCGTGTGGCAACAGTTTGGTGAAGAAGTACATATGGGTGTGATGGTCAGGTGTGCTCAAACCTTTTGGCCATATAGTGTATCTTGAAGATTGTAGTGTCATGGTTAAACAGTTTGTGCAGTTTAAGCCATTTGTATGCTTTCCAGTCAGGTATGACAGAGACGCTAACAAATATTGGGACCGATTTTATGAAATGCATCAAAACAAGTTCTTCAGAAATCGGCAGTGGCTTTTCTCTGAGTTTCCCGAGCTCTTGCCCCAGGGCTGTGACACAAGTCGTACCCCAGAAGGTCAGGAGGCTTCGGTGCCTGCATATCCTGAGTTAAGAGAAACTCAGCACAGCAGTATGGAAAGCCAGCAGGGAGACTCTCACATTCCCAACCGTGATGTACTGAGAGAGAAGCAGCAGCACACTGAATACCTTTCTGCAGTGCACTCTCAAGAAGCTGCTGCTTTCCCTGGACAACATGCTTCTTTCAGAATCCTGGAGGTTATTGACATTTCATACAGGCCTATTCTTATAGTCCGCTATGATCGACTTCTTTGTGACATGTTGTGTTTTTGCAACAGGTGGGCTGTGGTGCAGGCAACTGTGTATTCCCCATCATCAACACCATCAGGTTAGAAAAGCAGCCAATCCATTAATCTTAGTCTGAGATATTGTGAGCTTAAAGGGGTCATATTTTGCTTTTAAAAGTTCATTATTTAGTTTATTGGGTGCAATAGAATAGGTTAACATGCTTTAATGTTCAAAATGCATTACTTGTCGCATATTGTACATTATTGCAGTACCTCTATTCCTAGGCTGCCTGAAACGCTCAAGTTTCTCCAAAGCCCCTCATTCCGAAAAGCACAGAGTGCTCTGGTTGGTCAGCTGACCCGTTGCGTTGTGATTGGCCAAAAATCTCAAGCATGTGTCGGAAATGTAACACCCCTTGGGTCAGCCTCCAAGGCTTCTAAAGCAACTCTGAGCTCCTAAGCAACATGTTGTTGGTTTTACCGTGTCAGGTCGAGCCCGAGTCAGATTCGGTAAATGTGGATGATCAAGCGGAACCAACTTTGCAAACACAAGCAGAACGTTTCACAGCGTTAAGTTTTTATTTTGTAACTCTCTTACATTTCAGGTACGATGTAAATTCCGTTCTTAAGTGCAAAGCTATGCAATGTACACAGCTTTTGCGTGTACATAGGTACTCATGTGCTATATCTTTGGAAAGCTGCGATTCTTGTGACTCGATTGATATAAACTGTTTCAAGATACAATCACAACGGCAGCTACAATGAACGTCTCTGTCAGACCACCAACATACAAACAAACACTTACAATAATGTGGCAGCTTAGCAAACTTTAGCTAGCATGTTAGCAGAGGTCTACAACTGAGCCACAACACAAAACTCTGCATTTGAACAGTCAGTAGCAGATACTTCATAAAATAATCATACACACTTACAGGTTCTGATTCAGAAGCACAAGATTGTCCGAGCAAAGTGGGAATTGCTCCGCTTTTCAGGAGTATCCTTTGTGTATAGCCTGCCTTGTACTCTCCCAGGTTGAGGAAGCTGTCCTCTGTACAATGCTCTGTGCACAAGCAAACTTTTGGGTTGAACTGCTCAGGAACGGCGTTATAAATAAATAATAATTCCTAATTTCTCCTGTTTTCGGAAGGCTAAACAAAGGGCTTTTGCTTTGACACCGAAACACACAGTGTCTCCACGACATGGCACCAAACAATTCAGTGAAGCCTCACCTTCTTTCTTTGTGGCTGCCTTTGGGGGTGATTATGCCAATATTTCACATAGTGACATAGACGTTTGCGGAAGTAACATCTGGACTTTGAACAATGCGTTTTGGGCAGGTCTGGAGCAGTGATCTCTATTAGATATAATAAATCCCTTTGGGGGAGACTATGAGCTTTGCAGATCTTATACATGCACAAACAGATACATTACACACTAAAGGAAAACATTCAAAAGCATCATATGACTCCTTTAAAGGAAAGTGCGTTCAGGTCATTTATGCTTGATGGGGCTAAATAAATTACTTGTCAGATCTTCGTCTCAAATTGTGCACTGTGCCATTTTTTTCAACTAGTGAAAGAAAAAATGTTTCGGATCAAACACTAATGCTGTGCACTGAATAGCAAATTACTGTGCATTCATTTTAAAACACGAAATGTTTTATTCTTATTTGAGTAATTTTTTTTATGTAATTTAATCCATGATTTCTTTAAGATAAATGAAGCCAGCAACTGCTTCTTTTTGGACTTATGCATCATAGAGCAGTTTGAATTTCTTGGAGGAGGCACTAACTGCCCTCTTCTTGTATCCTCTTGTTATTTTACTACTTGTTCTTGTATATTTATCAAACTGAAGAAGAAAAGAGAATTAAGTTGAACAGTTTAATTAGGATAGAAGTTGGAACTATTATAATTTACACCAAATTTGGTTTAGTTCAGTTTAGTTAATTAAAAAGTATTTTTATGGGTAAAGTGTTGCTGTAATGGAGCTAAACATACAGAGTTTGAGTTTCACCTGCTAATATGGCTGATATTTCAAAACTGCCCTTCACATAGAGATAAGCACATAATACTGATGTTGACAAGTGTTGACTTGTCATTTTGCACCATTTTATTTTTGTATGTAAAGTGTATTTTTGGTCATCCTAGTCTGCTGAGCTCAAACAAAAAAATTATTATTATTTTTTAAAATAAAATTATAATAGCCCCTTGGTAACCCAGCTCAATCACTGTCAATCAGAAACCCGCAATATTAACAACAAGGATAAATTCTGAATGAAAAGATCATTTTGTCTTTTGAACATTTGCTAATTATTGGAAAACTGATTGAACTATTTTAATATAACACAATTTACTACGTTCATCCACTGACATCATATATTCTGATACGATATTCATGATTTTTTTTTTCTTTCGGCCAGGGGCAGTGATGCATTCCTGTATTGCTTTGACTTTTCTTCCAGAGCAATTCAACTTGTCAAGGTGAATAACTTAACATTTTCTTCATTTTCCCCTGGAATTACAACCTTACATTACAATAATGTGTTGATCAGATGTAAGCAGCAGACCTTATCAGTGAAATGAAAGTCATGAGTAAACTGTCATGCACTCAGGGAGAAAATGGTGGGTCTCCCCAGCCTTCATTTTGTCTTATTTCCAACCATTTTGCCGACAGCAGATCAGTCAAAATGGCTGCCAGGTGTGTGTGTGTGTGTGTGTGTGTGTGTATGTGTGTGTGTGTATGTGTGTGTGTGTGTGTGTGTGTGTGTGTGTGTGTGTGTGTGTGCGCGCCTATTGGCCTGGTGGATATTTGATGCTGTCAGAATGCAGAGGCTTTTATCAAATGGAGGCAGCAGGCTGGTAGCACAGTGAATGCATTAGACTGTGCACACAACCTAAGAGGAGACACTAACACACTCAACTGTAATGTATTTAAACAATAAATAAATAAATAATTTGTTAATGAGTAGAAGTTTGTGTTTAAAGCCAAAAGCAAAACTCAGTTTTCAAAAAATAATCCCAGTTCTGTCAAGCAAAGTGCTTGCTGTGTACAACGTTTTCCCTGATGTGAGTGTTTCCTAATCATTTCACTTCATATTACCATGTTTTCAAATTGTAGTAACATAACAATCCAGCTTACATTCAATTATAAATGGAAATACAAACCCCATTCTGAAAAAGTTGGGACAGTATGGAAAATGCTAATAAAAACAAAGAATGATTTGTAAATGTACTTTGACTTGTATTTAAACAAAAAACATGTAAAGACAAGTTATTTGATGTTTTACCTAATAAACTGCATAGTTTTTTTTTGGAAGATAAACATTTATTTTGAAATTGATGTTCCAAAAAAGTTGGGACAGGGGCAATTTAGGAGTAATAGCGATGTGACAAGTTGAAATAAGGTGGTGATGTGGAACAGGTGAGGCAATCGTCTAATCATAGCATATAAGGAGCCTACGAAAAAGGCCTAGTCCTTCAAGAGCAAGGATGGGTCGAGGCTCGCCAATCTGCCAGCAGATGCATCAGCAGATAATCTAAGACTTTGAGAACAACATTCCCCAAAGACAAATCGGTAGGATTTTGGGCATTTCACCTTCTACAGTGCACAATATATAATTAAAAGATTCAAGGAATCCGGTCAAATCTCGGTGCGTAAAGGGCAAGGCCGAAAACCACTTCTGAATGCGCGTGATCTCAGATGTCACTGTCTTAAAAACCGTCATGAGTCTGTAATGGAGATCCTGACATGGGCTCGGGAATACTTTGGTAAACCTTTTTCAGTCAACACCATTCGCCGCTGCATCCACAGATGCAAGTTAAGGCTTTACTATGCAAAGCAGAAGTCATACATCAACACTGTCCAGAAGCACCGCCGACTTCTCTGGGCTCGGTCTCATCTGAGATGGACAGTAGCACAGTGGAATCGTGTTTTGTGGTCTGACGAGTCAACATTTCAAATAGTTTTTGGAAAAACAGCCGTCATGTTCTCCGGGCCAAAGAGAAAAAGTACCATCCAAGCTGTTATCAGCGTCAGGTCCAAAATCCAGCATCTGTCGTGGCATTTGGGTGTGTCAGCGCCCATGGCATTGCCCCCCCCCCCCCCATTCAGTTTGCCTCGTTCTGCCTTTGGAAAACACTTTGTGCATAATACTTAAAAAATGCTGTATAAATAAACTTTTATTATTATTATTATTATTATCATTATTCAGTCCGTACAGGATTTCGCTGAGTTTTCTTGTGATTGTTGCAGACAGAAATGCTTGATTTTGCTGCATTTTTTTTTTTTAAATTTGCGATGTACCTTGCAGAGTTTTTTGTGCTTTTTTCTTTTCCGGAAAACTACTTCAATTGGTGAAATTGCAATTGCACTAAATAATTTTGCACGGTCTTTCACTGTGATTTTTGTTGGTAAATGAGACTTTAGCTGTACTTATGTTCATCGCATGTGAATCGAAGAAGGCTTTGGCTGAAGGTGCGTCGTGATTACATAACGTCTTGGCCTAAATCTGCGGAAAATCTGCAGTAATTCTGCAAAATTGAAAGCTCCTCTGAATATTGCGGTGTTTGCTTGATTTTGCGTTAATTTCTGTGGTCGCAAAATTGCAAAATCCTGGAGGGACTGATTATTATTATTATTTATTCATTCATTCATTCATTCATCCATCTTTAGTAACCACTTAATATGTGATATGTAATATGTATTCATAATATGGCTTTAGTATTCATATTCTCTAAAACCCTATTAGTTAGGTAGCTTATGTTTGTTTCTTCTTTTTTTTTGGTCATCATACAGGAGCATCCAGACTACGATCCTGCAGTATGCCATGCGTTTGTGCATGACATTTGTGATGATGTGTCCATGTTTCCCTTTCCTCATGAGAGTCTTGATGTTATTATTGTGGTCTTCGTGCTCTCCTCCATTCACCCTGAGAGGTATGGTGTCCGTGTATTTTTTATTTATTTTTTTTTACCAAGCACTGGCATTTTTGCTGATGCAGTTAGTTAACATGGGACAGGGGTACTAAAGACATGTTGTTGTAATCCAGGGAATATAAACACTACATTTAGTGGATTCATAAAGCATGTATAAAGTTTGATATGTGTAAATTGCAAACGTTTTATCTTTATAGTCTGTCACCCTGAGTTGTGGTTCTAATATTATCCTCATTAAATATAAACATTCCTCAGTCTTGTCCAGGCTCACTGTAAAGGTTTTAGACAGCCGACTCTACTGCTTGAGCAATGTACTGGAAAATCCTGACCAATGTGAATGTCAGTTTACATATTTTACCACAGCCCTTAAGTATTTATGATTTATTTCTAAGAGAATTAAGTGTAACCAGGCAGGCATTTAACAGGAAGCTCAGGCAGCCTGCTCTGTGTAACTGAATGTGATGGCTCTCCTCATGGCCCAAGCTGCTGTTGATTGCTGTACATCACTGCTGCACTGTGTCCAGGTCATGAAAGGAACAACCTTTTAGCTGTCTAAACAGCTGAGTCCTTAGCTGTGTTTAAATGCAGATTTAGGATTCTTCAGTAATCACTTAAACATAAACTAGTTATGCACATTAAAACATTTCTTTACTTTCCCCCTTTTTTGTATTTTTTTTTCTTCATAATAAAAACATTTTCTATGTGCATGATTCCCTAACCACAGAACACATTTTTTAAATAAAAATTGTCATTAGATTTAACTTTACATTTTATAGGATTATTTGTCATTAATTATTATTTGTTTGTGTTTTACCAACAGAAGCAACTCAAATACAAGATATTAATAATTTAAAAAACTTGATTAATAGTGGTTTGTCATTTCTACCTCTGTACCAAAATGACAGAATCATGGATTTTGTTAAAGTGACTAGGGCTGTGTCTAACGATTATTTTGATAATTGATTAATCTATCGATTATTTCTTTGACAGATTCTTATTATTGGTTGGATTAAAAGGCCAATTTTCATTTTCTGTATTTAAAAAAAAACAAAACACTTTTTTTTCACATTCTGCCTGATGTTGTCCTTCAAACATTGTGCAAATTGAAGCCTATGAAAAAGGTATTGAATGTATCTATGTGGGCTATGCTATACATTGTGTAAAGGATTTTTTTAATATTAACATTATATTTTGAAAACAAAAAAAACAACAACTGATTGTCCACAAGCTTTAAAGCAGAAGTTAAATCACTATATTAAAAATGCTAAAAAGACTGTTAACTCATCTGAACACAGTAACATGCTACTTTATTCTGTAAATGTACGACACTTCTTACATTTATATACAATTAAAACATTAATTGTAAAACTTTAAATATAGCATCAAACAACATTTGATCAAAATGAATATTTTAGTCAGAGTTATTGCACTTCCTTTCTATTGTGCGCTGTTTGATTGCCGCGCATGCGTGGACTTGAACTCATTCAGTGAAGTTTAACGGAGACTCACTCGCTGTCAGGACGAACCTTTTTATGAAATGGAAATACTGGCATGAATTTCTAACATTTACAGATAAGGATATAAAAGTGCTGAAGAAAACATGTCTGGAACACATTAAACAGCACACGCATCTGTCACAGCATCTGACACGACGAGCCATGTTAATACACTTACGAGTTTGTTTGAAGTGCACTTTTCCTGCAGCAGCTCACTCTGTGACCTCCGCTGTTTCTCAGATGGGTTTTATTCATAGAAATGTGTTTTTCACCATCGTGAATGCGGGGATTATCCACAGTGACGTCACAGACCCAACTAATCCATAACGAAATTCGTTGTCAATTATTTTAATTATCGATTTTTACTGATTAGTTCTCACAACCCTAAAAGTGACCACGTTTACATGCACATCAATATTCCAATATTAATCAGAATTTGACAATATTCTAAGTAGTACTGAGTCATGTCCATGCCGCAGCCCGATTGCCCGATTCATATTAAGACAATATTCCTTTTCCCCAAATTCTGATTCCCACCCCTGGAATATGTCTGTTTTAATCGGAAATTTGTTGCATGCAAACACCATATTCAGCAAATCCACTGAAAGATGTATGCACATGCTCAGTCTGCAATGAATTGTGGGTGCTAACAGATGCTTAGCTGTAGGCTAGGTATTTAGGAATGGCAACTCAGGGATACAAACACCCATGTATACAAAAATATTCTGATGCCTGTATGCATATAAACATCGCATAAGGAATATGGCTGCAATCTGAATATTATCCATTATTGATCCATTATTAAAATGATTATATTCATTGTTAAGATCATTAGCGTGTTTGCCTGGTCACTTGAGTTTAATCCAAACCTCTAAAACACACACAAAATAGACGTGTGATAATGTAAACTTGAATTTAATGACAAGTTTAATAAAAATGTGTTCAGTTTTCTTACAGCAGGTACAGTAGCATCCCAAATATTTGCCATTGGCTACTGATTTATGTAGATGTGAGGTCAGAGGTGCCATTAGTGATGCATTTTGGATTTTCAAACAGCCACATCTACTAGATATTGTTAATACCCAAAGTTGTTGTAGTCAGTGCTTCCTTTATGTAAATGAAAGGTATCTGATATTAGAAATATGCAATCTGATAAATGTAGTTATATCGGTATGAGGCTTATTCCCTTCCTGACCACTATCCCATCTGATAAAGGCATATTTGGCTGTTTGTATGATTACTTCATGTAAGGTAGCATTTACAGGCTTTAAATCCTGGCTTGTGTCACTGCCATTGTGAAATTTCTTTTGATTTTGTATGTTTGAGAAGCTGCATGAGTTGTCAGTGAAAACTTTGTGGAATTCCTCTTCAGTCAGGAGGTCTGATATAACAGAGTTGTGGGTCTTCATAAATGAATTGTTTTCTGATTTTCTGAATGAATTAAAATCAGGAAGAAGAACATTGATGTTATCTATCTACCTAATGAGTGGATATGTTTATTGCTGTTTCTGGCCCAACAGGATGCAAAGAGTGCTTAATAGCCTGGCAGGTTACCTGAAGCATGGCGGAATCATCCTGTTCAGAGATTATGGCAGATATGATCTGTCTCAGCTGCGATTCAAAAAAGGTATTTTATGAAGGTATTTTTAGTCAAGGTGTAGAGTCTGAGGCACAAATTTATGCTCTTGAATGTGCAATCATTATTGTTAAAATAAAGCCTATTAAGCAAATGTTTAAAAGAGAAATCATTTACAGTAGGTTATGGTATGTTTGTCCACTATGTTCCATTTGAAAAATGTGACTGGTCTTTGTATGATGGAGTAGTACATCAAATTTTGGAGTTTATACTGCAGATCCTGTGGTTGGACTACACCTTGAAACATCATGTGACTCCCTTTCTGTTATGGCATGGAAGAAAACAAATGAAAGGAGAAACAAATGATGGAATCCACACCCTGTACACACATGTGAAAACATACAAATATACTCGGAGAATATTATGTGTTATACCCACACTGGTATTTTAACCTTCTCTTATATAGAGAGGAAAATTGACATCGTACACTCTTCCATGTAACTGAAATACTCTATCTATCCAACTTTATTGAAGGCATGAGTTTAAATCCATAATGTTTTCCTGGTTTATCTATAACCCCAATTCCAAAAAAGTTGGGACAGTATGGAAAATGCTAATAAAAAACAAAGCGGAATGATTTGTAAATGTACTTTGCATAGTTCAACTGCATAGTTTTTTTTGAAGATAAATGTTTATTTTGAAATTGATGCATGCAACACGTTCCAAAAAAGTTGGGACAGGGGCAGATTAGGACTAATAGCAATGTGACAGGTGATGTATTTGTCTAATTATAATCACATTATAAAGAGCCTCCAAAAAAGGCCTAGTCCTTCAAGATCAAGGATGGGTCGAAGCTCACCAATCTGCCAACAGGTGCATCAGCAAATAATCCAACACTTTGAGAACAACATTCCCCAAAGACAGATCGGTAGGTTTTTGGGCATTTCACCTTCTACATTGCACAGTATAATTAAAATATTCAAGGAATCCGGTCAAATCTCGGTGCGTAAATGCCAAGGCCGAAAACTACTTCTGAATATGTGTGATCTCCGATCCCTCAGACGTCACTGTTTTAAAAACCGTCATGAGTCTATAATGGATATCCTGACATGGGCTCGGGAATACTTTGGTAAACGTTTGACAAAACAGCCATCGTGTTCTCTGGACCAAAGAGGAAAAGGATTATCCAAGCTGTTATCAGCGTCAGGTCCAAAAGCCAGTATCTGTCATGGTATGGGGGTGTGCCAGTGCCCGTGGCACATCTGTGAGGGAACCATTAATGCTGAAAGATATGTACACATTTTGGAGCAGCATATGCTGCCATCCAGAGCAGGACAACACCAAACCACATTTTGCCTGGATTACAAGCGCAAGGTTGCGTAAGCAGTGCTAGCGTGGCCTGCCTGCAGTCCTGACCTGTCTCCGATTGAGAATGTGTGGTGCATTATGAAGCGCAAAATAAGGCAACAAAGGCTCCGTACAGTTGCGCAGCTGAAGAAATGCATAATGGATGAATGGTGGAAAATTCCGCTTGCTAAACTTAACCAACTGGTGTGTTCAGCACCCAAGTGCTTAATAAGTGTTATTAAAAGAAAAGGTGCTGTTACACACTGGAAAACCGCCGACTGTCCCAACTTTTTTGGAGTGTGTTGCAGTCATCAGATTTTAAATGAGTGTATATTTTCAAAAATGAATTAAATTCACAAAGTAAAACATCAAATAATGTGTTAATAATGTGTTTTCAATATAGTACAGGGTGAATTAATTTTCAAATGACTCTTTTTGTTTGTTTTTTGCATTTTCCATAGTGTCCCAACTTTTTCGGAATTGGGGTTGTATATATTAAAAGGAATAAAACAGCAAAGACGTGCTGTTATAGGAGCTTAATCAACAACCACTCTGAAGATGATTATTTTCTTATATTTTCCTGAAGTGTTTGATTCCTCTTAAACCACAAAGATTAATATTATTTATTTTATTAATTAATTTTATTAACATATTGTTTCACAGTTTAATTACATTTGTTGTGGAACGTCCATGAAACAAGTTAGTTCCTGTTAAACAGTTGCTCCCTCACTTATCATGTTACTGAGAGCCTAGAAAGCACAAGCAAGTTGTCTGTCCTGAAGGTTCCTCCGTAGTGGAAAAACAACTGAATGTTACAAAGTGCTGACACTTGAGACTGCTTACATAACTGTTAAATAAATGTCTCCTAATCGAAAGCATCACCGTATCAACATACGTTTTTCTTTGTTAAATAACAACACATTTTAATCAGTTTATTATCAGCCTGGGACTATGTGGAGTATCCACCATAATTACTCTAGAAACCATATCGTATTAGAATCAGTGCATTAATATAAACTTGATTTATTTATGGCAGTACTGTCAGAGCTGCTTTTATAGAAGATTAATCCTCAAGCATTGTGGATTAATCCAGAATTCTAGCTTAGTTTATTCTTACCTTGTCCATGGATAACACTTACATCTATGATATCCTGCTTTTGCAGGGCAGTGTTTGTCTGAAAATTTCTACACACGACAAGATGGAACCTGTGTATATTTTTTTATGAAAGGTAACTTTTTGATACAATGTTCCTGCTCTGAAATTTTAAGGCTACGCCCACACTAATCCGGATAATTATTATTTTTTTTTTAAACATCTTTAAAAAAAACAACTTTTCCTCTACGTTTTGGCCTTCCGTCCACACTGAGACGACGCATTTACGTCCAGCGAAAATGGAGCTCTTTGAAAACACTGTCCCAACTGCATACAGTTTCTGCATTGTAGTGTGGACTGAGAAAACGAAGATATTGAAAAACTATTATGTATTTTGTACCCATTCAACTCGAAACAAACAAGATGGTGGAGGATGTTGTACTGCAGTTGTTATGCCTGCTATCCTGTTTGATAGTGTTGTTAAAGATTAATGTCACTTTGCACAACCTTCAGATTGCATTTTTAAATAAATGCCTGAAGGAAATGATGCAGGCCAAAGCTTCTTACGTATTTACGCAAGCACAGTATAGGGATGTAAGAGTTTTCAGACATTTCAGTGTGGACAAGCAATATTTGGAAAATGTTTGAAAATGCCAGTGAAGACAGAGGGCATTTTAAAATGAAAATGCAGTTTTCAGATCTATCCAGATTAATGTGGATGTAGCATCTATCTATCTATCTATCTATCTATCTATCTATCTATCTCATCGTGGTATTCATGTTATTTCCTCATGAAGATTTGAAATTCTGACTGCTTATGTGTACAGAAGGATGATGCCTTTGCTGTTTTGTAGATGAGGTCCATAGGTTGTTCACTAATGCCAGTTTGGAGGAGGTTCAGAACCTGGAAGACAGGAGACTTCAGGTGAACCGAGGAAAGAAAGTGGTGATGCATAGAGTGTGGATGCAGAGCAAGTATCGAAAACCTTCCAGAGTACCGATATCCTAGACCTCTCAACACAAGGAAGTTGACCACTGGGATCGCTTATATGGAAGCATATAAGCATTTATGGACATAAAATGGCTATGATAAATACAGATATGGTTTTAGTGGTTTGTCTGTGAATTAATTTCTGTCTGTCAGTGTAAAAGGGGGTATTAAGTGAAGAACTGACCACAAGATGGAAAGAACTGAGAGAAGTCAATACAAGGAATCATTTAACTTATTTTTCAAAGTAGATACTGTATTTTGCCAAAGACATGATTGTTATTTTACTAATGTGTTATTTTATTTATGTGAACAAAGACAATGATGACAACCATCACACAACACTACCAAATTAATATCAACTTTCAAGACAAGCACCAGGTATGTGCTGTCTTAATGGCGGTTATTGAAGCTTTGAATGCCTTTTTGCATCCTGTTGAGATGCAGTGCTATGGACTGTTTAGTGAAAAATCTGCTTGCAGCCATAAAGTATTGCAGTCATAAAGCATTTACAATAATTGGTGACAGTGATGCCAAAGGTGTTTAGAAAACCTCTTGCAAGGAAACCTCAAGCTTCAGTAGAACAGGTATTGAATAGATATTATTCAGTCATCAGAATGTGATATTAAGTCATCAGAATTGTATATTTATATTTCTAATAATTTTATACTTCTTCCTGGTCTGATGTGTCAAGTTTTTATTGATGTATTTTTTTGCAAACAATAATGAGAAGAAAGGTTTTTAATGCAAGTCTTGGGGACCCTCTGTCCTGCAGAGTTTGAATGTTTCCCCCAACTGCCAACTCAGTGGATTCCAGCTAATCAGCTAATTATCAAGCTCTTCATGAGTCAGATGGCAGTAAGGAAAACTTCAGAACTCAGCACGACAATGTGTCCTCAGGACTGGAGTTAAGAATCTTGTGAATCTTTTTTTTTAGGTGACTGTCTGTGGGGTTTTGCATTTTGAACATTATTAGTGACTTGGTGGAAGGCTGGAACCTCTTTGTTGTTTTGAAAATTTACAGTCAACAATTGTGGATATGTTAAGCAAACCCAAATATATAAATATCTATTCGTTGCACATTTCTTATTCTAGAAGGCCTGTATGTTTTTGTGCTGTTTATTGCTGCATTTCATCTAGTCAAGCTTTAATTACATAACCTAGAGAATTTTGGTAATTATGTTAAACTCTGTTATTGTGTAACATTTACTGAATTTTTGTGGCTAACACAGTGGCTACTGTTATTAGAGCTGACAGTCCATCTTTTTATCTCCTATGAACAGCTACTTTTGATCTCTCGTTCACATTCAAACCTATGTAATAATTAAATGACGCATTACGAACAGGATTAATCATTTTAGAACAGAGTTCTCAATTTATCTGTTCAATACTATGGATGCTGGATTAAATTCAGTTTTAGTCATCTCAGATTAGGGATGCACTGATTTTGGATCTTTTTGGAAACTTGCTGGTGCTGCAGGTAGTGTTTCTGCCTTATAACTTCAGGATCCATGTTCAATCCTGAAATCCAGTTAACGTCTCTGCCGAGTTTCACGTGTTCTCCCTGTGTCTATGTGAGTTCTCCAGGTTACTCCTAGCTTGCAAAAACATGAGCCTACTTTAAATGGCCCTATCTGTGATAGGGCATCTAAGGCCCTGTGACAGACGCATCAAATCCAGGGTGTATTCCTGCTTTGTGCCTAGTGATGGGATAGATTCTGTATCCACTGTGAACAAGATAGAGCAGTTACAGAATATGAATTAACCCAAATTTAACATTTTTAGTATTATAGAGCTGTTGAATATTTTCTGATATCTGTTACTGATCTGATGCTAACGTTCTCACAGTAAGTTAGCAACTCTTTGCAAACTTGTGTTGTTATGGAAGTGTTCTTTAAGACAAGTATCATGTTAGTGTCCATGATTTGTGTTGTAACAGTCAAGGTAGTATATTTTGTGATAGGGCATCTAATGCCCTGTGACAGACACATAAAATCCAGGGTGTATTCCTGCTTTGTGCCTAGTGGCACAAAGTCAATGCATCAAAGTAAAATGCATCAATGGATCAGTTTGGGAGTAAAAAATGAGAGAACAAAAGTAAAATCTGATACCATACAGAGAAAAAAATATGTAAAATGTACCTTTTCCTGTCACTGGGGCGACGCCCTCAAGGGTAAATCTTTTGTAACTTGAATATGTATCTTTTACCTGGAAATGCGGATACCTTTAAAGATGGTTTAAGGTACAAACATGAACTGTGATTACTGTTTAGAGACTAGCTTTTCAGTACTTTCAACTTTCTAGGTTAAAGATACACAGTAAAGCTACAAACATGTTTGAGGGCATCACTGCAATGACAAGGAACGGTACAATTTAGTACCTTTTCTTTTGAGATCCAATGTTTTGCAATAGTACTGACCATAATACAGAAACCTATCATCCATATGAATAATAATATATGAGTGTGCACTTAAAAAAAAAAAAAAACATGTTAACCTATAAATGTATTTGTGAATCTTAATTTTAACACTTCAAATTAGTTCAAGTTCAAGTGGCGTTATTGTCATTTCAGCCATATGCAGGTGGTACACTACATAGTGAAATGAAACAAAGTTCCTCTGGGACCATGGTGCTACATAAACCAACACACTAACCACATGAGACGACACAGAACTAAATAAGACCTACACATTTCTACACAAGGAATGTATGAGGAATTCCTGTTTAAGTAATGAACAGATTACTGTTCATTACTTAAAAAAAATAACTGGAATATCCATTCATCCATCCATTTTCTGTACTGCTTATCCTACACATGGTCACGGGGAGCCTGGAGCCTATCCCAAGGGACTCGGGGCACAAGGCACAGGGCACCCTGGATGGGGTGCCAACCCATCGCAGGGCACAATCACACACACGCCCATTACTCACACACTATGGATAATTTAGAGATGCCAATCAGCCTACAACTCATGCTTTTGGACATGGACTGGAAACTTGAGTACCTGGAGGAAACCCCTGAAACCCAGAGAGAACATGCAAACTCCGCACAAACAGGGTGGAGGTGTGAATCGAACCCCCAACCCTGTTAATCACTAACCCTATATCTATTATATCTATATCTATTATTTATTTAAATAATATATTGTCTTGGTTAATTGTAATCTTCCCAGCATAGTAATCTGTCAAGAATGCAAAGACAATGCAAATATCTAACAGTGGGATTTATTGAAACAATAGCATGTTTTGCATATATTATTTACGGGGCGTGATGTAAGAGATGTTTACTGTGTTACGTAGATGGTCAGCCTTTTTTCCGTCAGAGGAGTGTGTGTGTGTGGTGTACATGTGTGAGAGAGAGTATTGGATATGCACATGAACATCGCCATAGTGTCTCACCGCTGCACACGGGTGACTAGTGACGCTTGTGATTTTCACCTCATTCTCTCCACCAGACGCAGTGCAGAGCCGCGTGAAGGTTTGCATCCGATTTTTTTTTAAATCCATAAAATAAACAACAAAAAAAAATGCAATACACATATGCATTAGGATTTTTTAAATCTCATAGTTGCTCTGAAGTATTTCGTTCGAAAACATTCATGATTGTTGTCGACCATTTTTTTTGTTTGCTTTGTCGTTCCCAAAAGTAGCTTTGATGAGTGTCCAAAGTAAGTGGAAGTGCTGGAAGTTTGGAGGAGGGGACGCCATCTTGGTCCCGGCTCTCCACGTCCCCAACACCACGGCTGCTTTCACAGCAACACGGCGCGACTCTGCTTGAGGCCAAGCAAGGTATCGTGCACACGTTTCATTCTTTTAGGTCTGGTCTTTAGTTTTTGGGTGGTGTTTTGTTTGTGCGTGCTTTCTGCGTTTAATAATCCCGTCCTGAATCGAGTTGTACCGAGGCCATGGTCGGTCTGTCGGCGCTCGCTAGGCTTATCAACACTGGCTAGCCTGTTAGCATGCTAGTGTGCTACTGTAGTACAGTGCGGAGCTATAAGGTGTCTGCTTAGTGTGAAGTAAAAAACCATCAACCAACTGGCTCGGGGTATGAGCACTGTTTAGTTGTCAGGCTTCTTAGTTAGCCAGATTTTTGCACTTGGACGAAAATGGAGCTCAGAAGAGATGATTTTCTGTGTAGTTTCAGCGCTTTTGGAACAAGTGCGAGTTCATAACAGTGAGATATTGCCGATAGTTTGTTCAGCATGAACGTGCTAGCAAAGATGTCTGATTGTTAAAAAAAAAAGGTCAGCTCTTTTGACATCATGGAGGATCATGGAGGACCTGAGCTTGTTTGGTGGAGACTTTTCCTCCCATGTCTCCGGTGTAACTTTTACTTCACGCATAATCGACTTTAATGAAATAATCATTCTCAGTGGTTACCTGCTCATATCCTCCTCGCTTGCCCTTTTCTTTTTTGTGGCTTGGTGTTTAGATTATTGCTGTTTTTATTTATTTATTTATTTATTTATTTATTTATTTTTTATTGTATGCATGTTCTCTAGATATACACTTCAGCTCATGGAGACATGCAGGGTGTTGCACTGCTCAAACAATTGCACTCCTTGATTTACTTCTCAAAGCAAAGTGTTGGTGGTGATCCTGATGAGCACTGCACTGTCTGGGTGTCACTTTAATCCCACTTGTTTGCTTGCCAGGACTCATCTTCAACTTCTGCCATTTTGACCTGAGCCTTTCAATAGGATCAATTGCTTTTGTACAAGTGTTTCCCATAAATGGCCTTTAAAACAAATGCAATGATTTGACCACTGTTATACAAGAGAATAATTTTCTCATCTTGATGAGAATTTTAGTTTCAAGACCTGAAATGGACTTGAATGTGGTGGTGGTGGTGGTTTTTTATTTGTTTGTTTATTTGTTTGTTTGTTTGTTTGTTTGTTTGTTTTTTTTGCAGGAGTTGAGTTGCTTCCACTCTGCAGGGATGCTAGTGAAGTTCTTGCATCTGTTACTAGTTCATCTCCTACTTTTTCCTGGTGCTTGTGGTTTTATAAACCTGTTGGCTGGTTGGAAAAAAAACCCAATGCAAAACTGATATTATTATTATTATTATTATTATTATTATTATTATTATTTAACGTGAACTGTTATAAGGTAATTAATGTTATTGAGTTTTTCCCACAGGCATGTAGAAATAGGTGAAGTTATCAGCTGGTCTGTTTCACACAAGTGACCTTTTATTTGTTGCAAAATAGTGAGCGAAGGGAGGAGAGGCTGGTATTTTTAATTGAAAAAGTCGGAGTGTGCCATAAACAGGTGGACACCCCGCTCTGCTGAAGTGCATAGAGAGCTAAAATGACATCCACTGCATTCTAAGGGTTCAACCGCTTCCCTGTGCAGGGGCTTCAAATTGTTGCCTGTGTGTGTGTGTGAGAGAGTGCACTGAAAACCTATGCAGAATGTCAAGGAAATGATGCCTCCTAACCAGATGGGGGTGGGGGGAATTACTATTCCTGTACTCCACTCCTCACCTACTGTGGGTTGCACTTTTTCCCCCTTCACTGTTATTTAGGAGTGCAATAAATTGCAAATGATCAAACTGTTCTGACCTTACCAAGCGTCATGTTTTTTAAAAAAAATTTTATTAGTATTTGATTGTATTATATTTTGTACCAATAACTTTCTTCTAATCACTGATTGTTTTGAGAGGCAATTGAATAATTGATCCCTCTTAAAGCACACTCTCCATGGTGCATTGTTCCACTGTGAGCAGACTCGCCACCTCCTCTGCTATTTCTGCCATTAACTCTGATACTAACTCTGTGTGCCATCTTCAACCTGTTTGTCCTCCAGCCTGATAACACTGCTGATCTTTGCACTGCCATTTTGTGTCAGGCTCAGTGTGTTTGGGGCGTCCATGTTGGCTCCTCACACTCCAGAGAGTGTGGGCTAAGGGTGGATTAAAGGAGCGCTGCCAGCCACACACTGTTGTGGCAGTTCGAGCCGAGCAGAGTTATGGAACTGCGTCTGAGCTCGGCGGCCCAGCCGTTTCCATCGCTCATAACAAGCAGATAAATAATTCATTTAATCGGCTTAAGGCCCGATTTAATGTCCTTTTTTTTTCTTTCTTTCTCGGTAAATTAACCTATATCAAAGCAAGAATAAATACGCTGTTTATATACTTTGCAGTGCTACCACCACCTGATTTATAACTTCATTAATCCATCATTAAATTCACAATTAATGTGAAGTTCATTACAGATGCTAATTTCACGAGTCAATAAATTTGCTGCTTAAGCTTTAAACTTATGCATAGTCAAAAATGTCACACATATTTAGAAATCCATGATTTGCTTAAATGATTTAACTGTACTTAATGCCAGTACATTTATTAGCATAAATTAATGTTCTGTCCTCCTATTTGCAGCCAAGACAGTGATTCAAAAACCCATCAAAATGCTCTTCAAATTTATCATTTGCATGTTTAGTAGGTTTTTTGTCTCGCTTTTAAAAAATTTAAATCATATTCCGATTATGCAAATGACTTAAATAGGCACTGTATGTGAGAAATGAGCAGTTACACCGTGTGGCTTGAACAAGTAGCGACCAGAACAAATAAGTTATTGTAGCATATGACAGACACTTCTATAAAAGTGCTAAATTACTTCTATTTCCTATTTTCCATTTATTTCTGATGATGTATGTAGGAACTGTAATTGACATTGTATGAACGCGAAACCTATTTCTGCCAGATGACTGTCAGTTGAACAGCATTGTAGTCAATGGTACAGGTTCTGAGCTGTTTAGAAGTTAGCAATTTAACTAACAACTAAAAGCTACCGGCAAATCTTCAGACAGAGCAGGTGGCTCTGACAGCAGGATTATTGAGAGAGTCGGAATGAGTAACATTAAAACCATTGTAAACCTTTATTGTTAGTTTGTTATTTATTGTATTTTATTATGACGTGTGTTAGAAAATACACAACATACAGCATGAATGCAAAGTAAGAGCGTAGACATGAACGAGCAGTCTGTTGATAAAGTACTGTATACGTCTAGGTGTCACAGCAGGTTTTTACAGTGCCATTTTTCCCCCCCTGTAATAACCAGCACAAGTTTCTAGAAAGGAAACATGCTAGACAAAGTACTGATATTTTAAATAGGGCAAAGCATTTATTTTTCTAAGTCCGCAATCCAACTTGCCAAAGTGTTGACCGTTAGCAGGATCCTGTGACTTGGTTGTGCTACAGCCTGCATCTGCTCTGATGAAATGAGAAATGATAAAAAACATACTTTTTGAAGACCACATTAAATAGTTGTCTGATGTTAGCTCTGTTTTATTTGTGAAAAAATAAGAAATACTGTATATGAAAGAAGACATTTCCCATATTAACATTTTCAATATCGTTTATCCTACTGTGTCACGGGGATCCTGGAGCCTATCCCAGGGAACATCGGGTACAAGGTGGGGTACACCCCTCAGGGGGTGCCAGTCCATCGCAGGGCGTAATCACATACACATTCACACACCCATTCATATATTATGGACACTTTGGACATGCCAGTCAACCTACCATGCATGTCTTTGGACTGGGGGAGGAAACCAGAGTACCTGGAGGAAACCCCCGCAGCACGGGGAGAACATGCAAACTCCGTGCACACAGGGCCGTGGCAGGAATCGATCCCCCAACCCTGGAGGTGTGAGGTGAATTTGCTATAATATACTATATCATCTTTATCTCGGATCTTACTGCTGAAACAAGTGAACTAATTAGCTAATGGTAAAACAAGTCACTATTGGGGTGGTCGGAGTGAATTGAACCATTTCAGTACTATTCAAATGTTCACAGTCGTTTCATCTCAAGTTGTCATTTTTATATAGCCTAATTTTGGGGTTCAGGACAGATGGTGCTTTCAAGTCATGTTGGAAAGCTCGTATTTATGAGTTAAATGCGCATGACCACCACCACAGTTGTAATTAAGTGTGGGGAAACTCTTGATTTTCTTTGAGCTCAGAGTTTTCGAGTTGGGGACGTGTCAGCAAGAGATCACGGTGGAACAAATGAGTGCACTGTCTGTCGTTGACGGTAAATTAGTCGGAAAATGTTTACTCGTCTCAGAAGCTGATTTCAGTTATGTGTTTGCTTTTTTTATATTAAACAATAAAGCAAGCTAACTGCCTGCACAAAATACAATATCACAGTACTATTACGATATATTTTGTAACAAAGTTTACCGTGGCTTCGTAAATTTATTAAAAACATTTAAAAAAAAAAAAAAAAAAAAAAAAAAAGCAAAACCCACCTGATGCGCATTCTTTGTTCTTCATTTTCTAGAAGTAGAGTTAAAACAAATTGCTGTATTTTTTGTAGTTAATTAAAAGAAAGTACACCGCCATTTCGCTCCAACCGTATTGACTTGAACGCACTTGACATTGTGACTTCCCAACTCAGAAATACAAACTTCCCAGGAGGACTTGAACTCACAGAGAGATAAGTGCTAAACTTGCACACATCTTAACTTTATGAACTGACGCCGTCTCCCTCCGCCCCTGAACCTTCACTTGCTACTTGAGCGCTATTTTTGGTTTAACGGTGCACTTGGGTGTATGTTTGTAATTAACATTTTTGTGCATGGTGTGGGGAAAGAAAGTTATGTTAGTGACATTAATGCTCAGACATCAGCAACTTGCCTTCCGATTCCCGATTGGTCAGAGCTGTCTAGCTCTAATACGTGATTTCAGAACACGTTAAACGAAACGGTGTTAGAATTATTTAGGAACTTTTTTTGTTTGCCTGTATTCAATACACTTAGCAGGTTCGCCTCACACCTCCAGGGTCAGGGGTTCGATTCTCGCCGTGGCCCTGTGTGAGCAGAGTTTGCATGTTCTCCCCGTGGTGCGGGAGTTTCCTCCCCCAGTCCAAAGACATGCATGGTAGGCTGATTGGCATGTCCAGAGTGTCCGTAGTGTTTGAATGGGTGTGTGATTGTGCCCTGTGATGGATTGGCACCCTGTCCAGGGTGTACCCCGCCTTGTGCCCCATGCTCCCTGGGATAGGCTCCAGGTTTCCCCGTGACCCTGAAGGAAGGATAAGCCGTATAGAAGATGGATGGATAAATACACTTTGATTTGTTTATTTATTTTTGGATAAAGGAAACTTTTTTTTATCACGAATTGGGAGCCTACACTTTTTGGATTCTGGATTCCTGTTCCAGCAAACACACAAAAGAAAGGCATCAATTTGTTGATGCGATGAACTATTTTTCTAGCACTGACTCCGTGTTCCTCGTGCTGGTTTGACGCACTTGCGGCAGATTTGTTTATTTTTTCGGTTGCCACACACCCCTCTGAAAATGCTTTATGGTTTGCTTAAATATGTGCTGTCTGAAACTGAATTGGATCTGATAGAAAACAAACCCCATGTGCCAATTTCACTTTGAGTCGTACTCGTTAATTAAATGACCTAAAAGGTGCAACAAAAAAAAAAAGCACATGGATAAATCCATTATTTTGTGGGCCAGTCTTGGGTTTGTTTGTTTTTTCCTTTTCAGTGGATATTGGTTATTGTCAATATTGTTTATACTGGCCCTGCAATTCAGTCCTATCACTATAGTTGAGGAATACTCTGCTTGAAGATCATTGCTGGTTAAGTACTGCATACATCTGACAGAAGAATATTGAGAGTATCCTATTCCAGTACAGTGCTTTACAGTCTTGAATTCAGTCGGTGCTGTTTGAACTTGTACATAATGGTCTATTGTGCTCCGTAGATACCTCCAAATAAGACATCATTGGAAAACATGTCGGGTGGTTGTGTGTTTTCAAAACGAAGCCTTGCGTCATTTGGCAGAATGTTATTTACTGGACTACATCATGTGTGTTTCATGACATTTCTCAGGTTACCCTGTGCTCTGGTCTGAAATATCCTCTGGCTGCTTCTCCGGCAATTCTGCTTGCTGTAAGCTATAGCTCACTTTATCAGTAGTACACAGAAATAAAATGGAGACATGTTATGGTACACAGACATGACTCCGAGTCAACAACCATAAAGGTATTTTATTTATTTTATTTTATTTTTTGGTTGTGGGAGGGTCATATTGTGTTTCTCTAACGTTCTCTATCGTTCTTCAATTAGGATCAGGAACAATTGTTTACTGACCGCTGTAGTGATGTTAACATGATGAGAGTTAACTGTCATTTAGAGACAGCATTGATTAGCACTGTATGTTCATCTATACCTCACGAATTACAACCAGTATAGAGGATCAGCCATCATACCACCCACTACTATATCATTACTGTACACTAACCTCTCAACCTCTCAGCCAGCACAGAGTTGGGTATACACAGAGCAGCACATCTATTTCACCTTCTTTCTCCACAAATGAGCCATGCTGGCATCCATCTTGGCTGTCTTAGTTCTTTCTCTACTACCTGATCTTGTGTGTCTCAGGGGTATTCATTCTTTCTCTCTCTCTCTCTCTCTCTCTCTCTCTCTCTCTCTCTCTCTCTCTCTCTCTCTCACACGCACATACACACCCCTTTTGCATTCTCTGCCCCTTGTCTTCCCCTACTTTCCCATTCTGTACGCAGAGAGAGCGAGCCTGTTTTGTGTGTGTAATCGCGTTTCTGTTCCGGCTGTGTGTGTGTGTGTGTGTGTGTGTGTGTGTCTGTGAGACAGGACTGCGCATTAAGCTGCTGAATGTACAGAGCTTAAATGCTTTATGGGAACAATCTACAGTGGAGCCAAATGAAGTTAAAGATTAAAGAGGGCTTAATGAAGCTGCCAGCTAAGTAATACACAAGCAAAGAGAAGTGTTTGTAATTATATTCTCTGCTCTGTCTGCACACACTCGCACCACAGCTGTAACTGTTTGAGTTATTTCTTTGCTGGTTCGTCTCTTTTCCTCAGCACGTGCATATATCTCAGGAGCACCCCAACTCTTCTGAACGTGTCCAGCACTCAGCGTTTGTTTTTAAAAAGAGAGAAAATTGCAACTTTGTAAATTCATCCAATTTTGAGTGCATAAGCATCACTGTATTAATAATAATAAAAAAGTTTTATTAAGAACTGAATGTAAGAGTGTTTATAGTTCATTTTAAAGGAACTATAACTATAAAACAGTCCAGGTAAAGTGGACCTGCAAGGGATGGAGGTGAAAATGACCTCAGTGTTTTTGATGTTCACAATACAACTGGTATCACAATGGGACTCGGTTCTCTTTCTGGACATTTTTCACTTGGTGAATGATCAAACCACTACCTTTTTAGAGCTCGGACCCCATCAGAACACTGAGTTATGGATAATCTGTTTCAAAATTGTTATTTTTACATCAGTGGTGTCCACTTTTATCTGCAAAGGGCTGGTTTGGCTGCAGGTTTTCATTTCAACCAAGCAGCAGTCACATGTTTATACTCCATGGAATGAAAACCTGCAGCCACACCAGCCCTTTTGTAGGTAGGATTGGACACTCCTGCTTTACGTGATGCTGTCATTTGGCCGTGGACGGAAAAATAGAGAGAGCAAAACCAGAACTGAAGTGAAATACCTGAAGCGTTTAGAAAAAAAAGGGACCGTAATTAACTCGCAGACTTCTTTTAACGTTTATTTATTAAGTTATTTAAGAATTATCTTCTTATAACTGATTTATATTCAGTTAATAAATCATGCTGTTACACAATCCATACAAGTCCTCGTGAATGAGCTGTTACTAGGGCTGGGTGATAAAACGGTATCGGTATTTATCGACAATACACCTTTATCGGTAACGATAGAAAAAATATTCGGTATAACACTCGATAAAATGTAAACAGACATGAAATTCGGTTGCATGAACAACCCTCAACAGTGCGCCGTCCCTGGATCATAAACAGCCTATTATATGCCTTGATAAAGGAGTGTGCTACGAGTGACAAGCAAACAGCCAATAACGAGTTGCGTATCTGTGGGGTTCGGTTGTCATCGCCACGTGACATCACAACACACGCGGAAATGAGCTCAGAGCCTGCTGAGGAGATTGTGAATAAAAAAGGACATGTCGTCTGACCCACATCAGAACACCATGGTGTGTGGAAGGTCGTTGTAAAAAACCGCCCGTCCCGGCCGAGAAACACAAGCTGCGAGAGACTTGTAGTGCGCATGCGCAGCGCTCCGGACATGTACAGCGCGTGTGACTCTGAACAGCGGGCGAGGAAGAAATGTGACATTTTGCCGCTTTGTGTTTTCTGTTAAAATGTCGGCTCTGGGGAGGACAGCGCGTTTCCTCAGAGCAGGAGCGCGACTCGTCAGACGCAGACCTCAGCACAGTGTTCTCCGGAAGTAAGTGATAAAGTGGAAGTTTTATACGAGGCTAGGCTAACTATGCTAACAGGTTGATCACAATCCTTTCTGCGCTATAGTGTGATGTTGATCTCCCTTAAAGTTGACACTTTTACATTGTACACATTTTATAACATTTTATTTATTAAGTTCAAGAGTTTCTTTAACATTTATATATTTAATCTTCATATAAGATATAAGATTTGTTTAAATTCTATTTTTTTTTTGACTGTTAAAGCTAAAATTATTTGTTGTTTACCTTAATAAAGTGGGTAAATAAAAAATACAGTGGTTAAATTCAAACCCTTTTTTTCTACTGGTCTTTGTATAAAAAAGATGAAAATTGATCAATAATTATCGATACCGAACGATATGAAACATTATACTGTGGTAATTTTTTAGCTGTTCCGCCCAGCCCTAGCTGTTACTATACAACAATAAGGTATTAGAACGAGTGCTTGAATTTAAACCTGTGATTTGAGTTGCAGCCTGTGCAACTGTCCGAGCTGAGCTCTTACAGAAAACCAATCAATTCCTAATGACCAGTCAGATTCGACAGTTCAGTAGCACCATGGTATGAAGTCTTTTTACATTAGTGTCACTTTCACATATGTGGAACCAGCTGATCATATTTGAATCGTAAGGATTATGACGTTGTCAGGTTTTAATAAACATTCTCTGATGGGTGATGAGCAGAGTGGCTAAAATTAGACAGGTATTTATTGGCTGGTGCACTAAATCACAAGCTTAATAGTTTGTTACGGTTGTTTGTTTTTGTTACATCCTGGGTTACATAGTAATTTATTCAATTGCAGGTTTTTTTTTTGAGCAGTTACAATACTCTAACATTACAGTAGACTAGCCTTTTTCTGATTTATACTAGTTAAGGAATATAGGCTTCAAATGTACAGTAAAGTGATAGAAAAACATTTTATTACACACCTAGCTGTTCATTGTCCTTCAGTAAAGTTTGTGTCTGGTTGATTCTTTACAATATTAAGTCTTCAGATCTATCATTATCATCTCTCTCTGAGTGGTGAGAGCGGTTTGTTTTTAGTAGCCTACTTCTGCTGGGATCTAAAGCCAGGAGAGTCGAGGGGGGACACGTCCCTGTGGAGAGCAGCTCTACTGAGAATACGCTAGTGCCTGACTCTCTTTTGTTCCTTGGTAGTCTGGTTGAGGTGAGGTGTCTTCTTTATGGGTTAAGGCTAGCCACAGACATAGGGATGGTATGGTATCACAATATAGTGTTGGACTTCATGGGTCATGGAGAAAATTGTGACCACTGTGAGGTTGTGACCGTTTTTTGTTTATTGCGCATGATGTGCACTAGTGACAGAAGAAGGAAATAACAGGACATGACCTTCAGCAGTCAAAGGGATGGTAATAAATATTAGCTTTATTGATGTACACGACTGCCTGATTTGAGCCGCATTTAGTGTTGCCTAGCATTCATCTGTTTTGGCCCTGCTCATCATTCGTGTGTGTGTTATCGTGGCACTGGCCCTATGTAATCTTGCACTAACCTGCTGCAATTGCTGGAGAGCTGTGATGGCGGCTCATTAGAGAGATACAATGGCAGTAGAGCAGACCCTGAGGAGAGCTCCAGCACTCTGTAGCCTGGAGGATCCTCACAGTTACAGCTAGGCCTCTGTGCCTGAGGGGCTGATGGAGCCCACAGTTTCAGCAGGACTGAGAGGAAGAAATGTGGATATTGAAAGAGGGGAACAATCCTACAAAGCAAGAGAGGGAGAAAGTGTGCGCAGTGTTATTTTTGTTCAGATGTCATTTCTAATGTGCTTGCGTTTCGGCTTGTTGAGCAGTGCCAGCGCAGGAAGACTCTATTGCACCATGCTACAAGTCTGCTTCCAGTATACATATTTATAGACTCTCCAGCAATCTCAGTCAGCCTTACAAACTTCAGCCTCATGTCAGTCTTAAGTTGTTTTAGGTTAGGTTTTGTTTTGCCAGTTACAGAGTGTAACACCATGGTGTTGCCTTAGTGGTTCACCACATCCTTGAATCTCACTATTTACTACAGTGTCGGTGCCATTTTCCCTGACCCCAGTATTGGGTATAATAATTTGGCTCTTATGGGTGTGTGTGTGTATCTGTAGTAAAGATGCCATGTGATGAGTACAGCTGCGTTTTGGCAGCGTTATGCTTGAGTAATGCACACTGTGATCTCTTGGGGCCAGTTCCTCTGTTGTTATGGGTTTGGTGCAGTCAAGCAGTCCCTGTGCTCCCAGCTCTCATGAGGTGTCCGTATATACACTGTTCCCTCTAGAATTATTGACAAAACATGTGCCAAAATCTTATTCAATAAAACTACCTTTTAAAAATAGTAGTGTTTTCTCTAAAAATGCATGAAAATGATTGACACCCTCAAGAACTATTTTACATAAATGCAAACAAATCGTCTCCTTGAAAAACTTTTTTATTTGCTGTCAGTCAACAGGAGGTCTGTTGTTGCCTTTAGCCATGTCCTGTTTCCCTGGGGTGTAGAGATGCACACATGTAAAATCCCTTGTCATGCAGTAACATGTTAAACGAACATTTAACACAAAAGAGACAGATGGTTGTTGACCTGCACAAATTCGGTAATGGATATGAGACTGTGCAGTTAAGAAGTTTTACATGTCTGAAACAGTAGGGGGGGAAAGGAGCCTGTAGATCAGTTTTAGAATTACACAGCCTAGTTCCACTTTCATAACAACATACTGTTTGGAAGCATTACAAGAAGGAAGCCCTTCCTGAGTCCATCTCTCAAAATGCATGACCTGAAATGCCATTGGAACTACAGTTCATGTCTTATGGCTAGTTGAGAGAGATATCGTATGGGTATTGTGCCTTATGGCTGCATGAGGCAAAGGCAAACATTTTGGTCAGTATAATAGGGATGCAGGTAGATATATAGTTGCATACATAGACGGATATATAGATGTCTTGGTAGTGTTTTTTTTTAGCTGGTGCTTCCGGGGTTCTTGTGAAGCTTGATGGTGTCATTAATTCTGCTAAATACCAGGATATTTCAGCCCCAAACCTGGGCACCTCTGCCATGAGTTTTAAATCTGTCCATAGACAGCGCTTTCAAAAGAGATGGTGAGCCAAACATACTAATTTAAATCATCACAGAAATAGTTAAAGAAACAGAAAATCTGTGTTTTGCATATACCATCTCAGTCTGCACTTTTGAACCGTTGTGGAAACCTGTGGTCTGAATTGAAGCGTGACATACACATACACAAATCTAAAAGTGTTCTGCATTGAGGATTGAACCAAGATCCCTCTAAGTTTCTCCAACCTATTTAGACATTACAGGAAGAGACTCGATGCTGTTATTTTCTCCAGGGCATGTTTCACAAAATATTCATTGTAAGGGTGCATGTTTTGAAGCTAGAGATTTTGCCAAAAAAAAAAAATCACCATGTGAACTTAAATTGCACATACTTTTTGGATTCGATAAAAACATGTTTAAATCAAACTATATAATGTACCTGTATGCTTGAGCTTAGTGTGTAACATCTTGCATGAGCTGTTCTTCTTTATGTATGAATGTATGTATGTATATATGTGTTTTTGTTTTGTTTTTGCTGTGTATGTATAAATATTTTTTTTATGTATCCATTTGGTGTGTGGGTGGGTAAGTAACCTAGGGGATTTGCACACAGGAGGAGATTGTGTACTTCACTCTCAGAGTTTATATAGGTATCCTCTAGATACTGTTTTTAAATATGCTTTTCACAAAACTGTTAATATGTCTACATGTGCAACAATAAACCGTTTTAGTGTAGCAGTGTAGGAAAATTGGCCTGTACAACAGACTGCTTCCAGCATGTATATTTTTAGACTCTCTGGCAAAAATGCCAACTAGCACATTTCAGGAAATCCAGGAAGTCTGCTTCCTTGTGGTAGATTGTTACCCACCCATGACGGCACACCTGATGTTCTTACTGACGCTATAAATGAAGGTTTTATAAATTATTTAAAACATTGCACTGTAATGTTATAGTACCAGAGATGAAAAATATTAATAATGATATTCTTTCTGGAAATTGGTCACCTTTTAATGTCCAGTTGTCTGAAGCATGTGTTTTCTACTCTGTTTTCTCGAACAGTATTATCGACGCCAGAGTGAAGTTTATTGTTGCGTGTGTTTTCTCAGGTGCTATGGATGAGCTGCAAAGTCTGGATCCACGCCGGCAGGAGCTCCTGGAGGCACGTTTTATGGGCGGCATCAGTGGCAGCACAGGCAGTACTGGCAGCACCAGTGGAGGAACCAAAGTGAGTGACAGCATGACCTACAATCCAAGCTTTCTTTCTCTCTCTTTATATAAGCTGAAGCAAAATGGCAGCAGCTCTACCTACACTGCTCTCATCTCTGTTGTCTCCAAGTGGAATACTTCTGGAAGTGAATAGCCTCCAGTTGTTAAAGGAATTATATGGCCTTTTAGGAGGTTATTTGATCCAGTGAAAGCTTCCTCGTTTTGTGACATCCCTGCTTTCTGTCGTTAGACTCGATCTGCCTGCCTCATGCAGTTCTGCAGGGGTGTCATTAATTTGTAATCAACACCTGCTGTATTTAGGCAAGGTGTTGAGTCTCTCTCTGTCAGTCTCAGCCAGTTTACAGGTTTGTGTCAATATGTGCAAATCTATGTATGAATTATTTCATCTTCATGTTTCAGGCCTTAACAAACAACGAATGTTCGAATCATAGCTTTGGCAGTCTGGGATCTTCCAGCGATAAGGAATCAGAGGTATGTAATGTTACAAATATGAACCAGCGTTCATATTTTACTGCTTAAACATGTTATAAATCTGCACAACAGGCAGTTATAGTTTCAAGACTATACCTCAAATCTCCAACTTTAAAAATTTGCTAGTATTAGGCAGTAAATTTAGACTGTAAATGTTGTAACTATAAGCTGTGGACCTCTATATATCAAGCAGGTGTGTCAAATTATATCTGCATTTCTTTGCTCTTGAAGAGCTAGTTTTTATTATTATTTATTTTTTATAAAAAGCTTAAATGCATATTTTTCCTTATATCTGATTGTGGTTGAGAGTGAGTTTACCAAATTTATTTATATGTTAATAATACACCAAAAATGTACATTTATTCGTATCATGGCTTATTCACCATAACAGATGATCTCTCTAAGCACTAAAGAAGACCCCCCTCCCCCCCGCTCTCATCTTCACTTTGTTACTGAAGTGGTTTTTGTTGCACATCACAGACACCAGATGATTATTATTATTATTATTATTATTATTATTTTAATTCGTCCATTTTAACCAGCGTTTTAGTCCACAAAATGCATGTAAAATGTGAGCCCGTGCACGCTACAATTGTTTTACGCCATGCCTCTACTTACATTAATAAAGATGCATTAGAACCCCATGAACCACTGTGAACATTAAATAAAGCCGTAATATGTAATGTCGTGATCGTGCAGCCTGTAGCTTCAGATTGAAGTATTTATATGGTGATATTTATGGTTAAACGCAAATATAAGGATTATAAGGAATATAAGGATTATTTAGTGTCTGTTACATTTTTAAGTGAACTAAGTGGTAAATACAGCTGGCCCAATGACAGCTGTCCCTAAGCGTCAGGCTTCATGGACACTGGGGCGCTAGTGTCCTTTATAATAATTGTGTGTGAGATCATGCTGTGTGGTGGTGTGGATTGGAAGGACGGTTGCTATACACATATGCAACATGTACAGTATGCTGTCAATTCTAGGTAATACTGCTCCAGCATGAAAATATTGGGGTGTACTACGAGTTGATTTAATTTTGCAGGTCGTATTTGGCCTCAACACCTTGAGTCTGACACGCGTGCTTTAAGGTTCTACATGGTTTTAGCTGATCACTAGCTGCAGTTGCATCTCTGTTTACCACATAAACCTAGGCAGTGCTAAAGACCCGATTTCCAACATACCCAGACAGACATTAAGAACATTGTCTGCAGCCCTCCCCCTCCTGCCCCCTGCCTTGCACACCTGCTTGTGCCATAAATCACACAGAGACAGAGAGAGAGAACTGGAGAGAAAGCGATGGGTAGAGATGTAGAGAGATAGTGCCGGAGAGAGAGAGATGGCTAAGGTGGTAATTGGTAATGCAGAGGGGGTGTGCACGTATGGACCAAAGAGGGAAAAGTGAAGGGAAAAAGGAAGCCTGGAGCCAAAAGGGCGAAGGGGATTAAAATAGAGAGGGCTAGAAAGCTCAAGGAGACGTGCATAAAGCCACTGTCTAGTGCTGTGGTGGCTTGAGCTGCTGATTGTGCACAGATGCCCCCATACGTCAGCACGCTCTCTAATGATGCAGCAGATACATTCTCAATCACCACACACCTGTCACATACACTCCCACAGACACACAGCAAACATCAGTGCTAATACTGTGCCTAATAATGTTGCACAAAGATGTGAATACAGGACTACAAATGCTGCAGTTCAAACATAAAAACACACAAATCCACTGAATAGTGCAGCTAACAAAATAAGTATTACAGTCTACATGAAACTTGGCAGAGTAGGTAGAAACCTCTACCCAAAATCTGACCCACTGTGCTGCAGAGGCTGTTGTTTCCTAAACATGAATGTGCACAAATCACATGCACACTTGCCTGGCAGAAAATGTCTGTCACTAGCTTCAGTTTAGTATATACATTTGCAGTGTATATACTTTTACACCCAAGTACCCCAGAAAGAGAAATATCTTTATGTATAGTGTATCATAGCACTTTTTTCATCCAGGTGTACTCCTTCTATAAGCTTATACATGTGATTATATCATGTTGCTGACTTGGATTAGATGAATAGATTCAAGTGTTTAGAACAGTTTCAAATTTAATAGTATGTTTATTATATATTTATTTCTATTAAGATGTTTCATGTTAAATGTTATGTTTTGAGTGCTGCAGCTGTGCCCCCCCACACACACAGACATGCACCCAATCGCACATGTTCTGCCGTATCTTAAAGATGAGCAGTAAGAATGTGATCACATTTCAGCATCTCTCTCTAGCGGAAAAGGTTAATGATGTGCGAAAAAGGTAATATAGAAGGCCATATACAATTAAATTATGACCCAACCACAAAAAAAAGCTATTGGCGTCAGCATTTTGCTAATTAAAATAGGTTGCATGTACTGTATATGCTGAAGCCTAGATAAGTGGTGCCTTCTTTGTACATGATGTACATCATTACATGTTATTTACAATATATTTTTATAATTATATAACATGATACACAATTACAGTATATTTTAATAATTGTGTTATTAACATTATGCTGGTAATGTTTTATTTTAAAATAGATTTTATTTTTAATTTTTAAAACATTTTTACTTTCTTTGATCATGCAATAGTATACATGTATAATTTTGAATATTTTTAATGTTAATTATTTGTCATGCACTTGGTTACTTGTCAGGAAGTACTTTATTCTATTTTTATTTCCATGAGTTCCCTCCCCCCTTCTTCTTCCCCCCCTCCCTGTTTTCATGGCTCTGAGCTGGTGCCCACTGTGACCCAAAAATGCCAGCAGGGAGTGTGTGGTGCATCGATAACCAGCCCGCCTTGCTCATTAAGACTGCTGTGACATTCAGTCACTGTCACTAAAGGCTAATTATAAACAGAAGCTTTGGTCATGTAGTTTGTTACAGTGAACCTGTTTTTCTTTAACATCTTACTTGAGCGCCCCCCCCCCCCCCCCCCCCCGACTCTCTCTTTTTCTCTCTTTCTCTTACCTGCTTGTCCCTCCCCCTCCTTGTTTCTCTCCAGGGTTCTGACGTAAAAAGAGGCAGTTCTCCTGCATATTCAGTAAGTCAGTCTTTTTTGTTTTTTGTTTTGTTTGGTTTGATGTGGTGTGTATTTACCTTTCTCTCTCTCTCTCTCTCTCTCTCTCTCTCTCTCTCTCTCTCCCTCATATGACTGTATTACAGGACAATATTGTTCAATCCTAGCTAGATAATACACCAGTATATGATTTAAAACAATATATATATTCATTCAGATCAGTAGTCTGTTACGTACTCCTGAATATATTACCGATTAATCAGCATGTACATATTCATAAACCGCAGCAGCACTCAAATCTAAATGCATGAGAGCAATGTGGCACCTAATGTCAAAGAAATGCATTTTTTTTGGGAGAAGGCTACAAATATTTTCCAGGCTGAGGCAGCGAGTGAGCTCCTTGCTGATCAGAATACAAAGATGTACTGGCAGCTAGCCACTCTTTGTCTCTGCTGAGTAGGATTTCTGCATCCGTCTCAGTTCTCCTGTTTGCAGTAGGGTGTAACAATTCATCAGTTCATATCAACATGTATAGTGGTATGAATGGAACACGAGACATCATTAATTTATTTCTATTCTAAATCACTGTATTCAGTACAGGGCTACATCTAACGATTACTTTCATAATTGATTAACCTGCTGATTATTTTTTCCATTAATTGGTATAGGGGGGTTATCTTTTAGTACCTTTTTTTTTTAATTTTTTTAATTTTTAGTTTAGGTAAAATAAAATCCAAACTTAGTGTTACAAATATAAACTTCAGACGAAAACTTTACATTAACACAACTGTCTGTCCAATTCATTCTCTCTCTCTCTCTCTCTCTCTCTCTCTCTCTCTCTCTCTCTCTCTCTGAGATAATGTGGTAGTGCATCTATCCATATATGCATACATTTTTTTTTTCTCCCCACTCTGTAGACCCCAGAAAAGAAACATTCTGAGTCATCCAGAGGAAGAAAAAGGAAAGCTGAGATTCAGTCAGAGAGTAGCCAAGGTAAAGCCTTTTTCTTTTTTTGCTTGCTGGTCTTTCTTTCTTTGCCAAGGTATGAGTATTATTTTGCATATTTATAGGTTCGCTGATTTCCTCACTGTCCCCCCCCCCTTTTTTCCTTAGGGAAATCTATCGTTCGGGGAACCAAAATTAGTGACTATTTTGATGTAAGTCTTGCATTCATCACTCGCTGATTGGAACTGAATGATGTGACATTATCTGAATATGACAATATGAATCTGAAATGAAAATGGGTGGATATGTCTGTCACTGTAACTGGAACTGATTAAAAAGAAATCAGCTCAAGTTGTCTGTCATTTTTTGTAATTCTTTTTCCTTTTGAGGAAAATCGTGATGTGGTGCAGACAAATAGAAACACCCGCCATAAAAAGCCTGTCCTGGAACAGGGTGATGTTGAAATTAACAGAGGTCACTCCCTCTCTTTCCTGCCTCTCTTTCCTTTGCTCTCTGTGACTTGCTCTAGATACAGGGTGGTAATGGGTCCAGTCCAGTTCGAGGCCTGCCACCAGTTATTCGCTCTCCCCAGAACTCACATTCCCACTCTGCACCTGGATCCAGTGTATGTTTTTATACACACTCTCACATTCGTGCACTCATACACATGTACACACCATTTCTGCTTTTGCCTCTTTAACACTGTTATTCCTTTTCTCTGATTTAGGTCAGGCAAAACAGTTCATCACCCACTAGTCTGACTTTTGGGGACCACATGATGCACCCTAAACAGTTAGCAGTAAAGAGTGTTCAGGTTGGATTATAAACTGCTATTTGTTTGAGATCACTTTAGATTTTCTTTCTTTAGTGGGTTGTAAATAAACTGGGCTTAATTGCACCATTTTGTTTTCTGTGTATTTTGGCTTTTCCAATCTCTCAGACTGAGTTAACCATGTTGAAGCTGGCTGCTCTGGAAAGCAATAAGAACTTAGACCTGGAGAAAAAGGAGGGTAGAATAGACGACTTGTTACGGGTGAGTAGAGGACAAAGAGGGCAGACACTGCTGTGGTGTTTTCCACATCTTTGAAATTCTGAGTTTTAAGTTGATTTCTTCTTTTCGCCCTTACATCAGGCAAACTGTGATCTCAGGAGACAAATAGATGAACAACAGAAACTACTTGAAAAGTACAAGGAACGCTTAAACAAATGCATCAGCATGAGCAAGAAACTCCTCATTGAAAAGGTCAGAAGTGACATTTTTCCTACATTAGAAATGGATTCTAAAATCTAACTTGGCTGAATTTTAATCCTAAGCATTTAAAGCTTCTATAGACCATTTCAAGGACATAAACAATAACAAGCGAGTTACAGTTGGACTGTAATAAAATAATTCCAAAAAGTAGGTTCCGGGTCTGAGGGACCACCGGGCAACACGGTCCTAATTTTAATGCTGACGTTTTTAATTGCACGATTAAATATGTTCTCGCAATCTTTCTGTGCATAAAGCACTGTTGTTTTGAATGTGCTCGAGAACAACTAACTGGAAATGTTCAAGGAACACAGATGTCACTAGCTGTTGAAATGGCCTATTGGTAATGTGTGCGCATGTAAATTCTACACACATTACAAGACTCTTCAGCTGACTCACTTGGTTTCATATGATTTGGTTTCTCTGCCTAGTATGTGTTCAGTGTGATAATAAGTGTGCTATATGTGATGTTCAGAGCACACAGGAGAAGCAGGCATGTAGGGAAAAGAGCATGCAGGACCGTCTGCGTTTGGGACATTTCACCACTGTAAGACACGGGGCTTCATTTACTGAGCAGTGGACAGACGGGTACGCCTTCCAGAACCTCGTCAAGTAAGGGCCTCAAAATCTGTTTCCCCTTTAATGTTTTTAACGTGTGTGCAAGAAGACAGTGCAACATATCTGAACAAGTTTTTTTTTTATTGCTGTTCCTGCTTTGTTCTAACTGTTGAAGTGTTTCCTTGCATAGTAGGTTATTTGATAAATTTAGTATTTTCATCTGGATACACTCTACACTGTTTGAGTCTCTGTGTTATTTACATGCTTCTGTGTCCCCTGCAGGCAGCAGGAGTCTATAAACCAACAGAGAGAGGACATAGAGAGACAAAGGAAGTTGTTAGCTAAGAGGAAGCCTCCTTCAACCAGTAACTCTCAAAGCCCCAGCACCAACTCTGAGCAAAAACAGCGCAAAACCAAGGCTGTTAACGGGGCTGAGACGGACCCCTTCCTTAAACCCAGCTTGCCTCAGCTGTGAGTGGATTTCTGCTGCAGTACAATATTTGCCTAAGACTCAGATTGTATCACATAGAAACACATCCATTCATGATTGCAATGTATTTTCTTTGATCTTTTAAACAATCTAGCGTGTGTGTGTGTGTGTGTGTGTGTGTGTGTGTGTGTGTGTGTGCAGATTAACTATAGCCGAGTATCACGAGCAGGAGGAAATCTTCAAGTTACGTCTTGGCCATCTCAAAAAGGTCAATAGCGGTATTATGTTCTTCAGCACTTTAACAGAAAATTCAAGTCCTCTGTCTAGACATTAATATGCAATGTCAGTTTATTCATCTGAATTAAGTTTAAAGGATTTTTGAGCTCCTTGTTCTGAGTTCAGTGTGTCTGAGTGATTGAATGGTGTCTGTGAATGTTCTTTAGGAGGAGGCAGAGATCCAAGCTGAATTGGAGCGCTTGGAGAGAGTGCGGAATCTTCACATCCGAGAGCTGAAGAGAATAAACAACGAGGACAGCTCTCAGTGAGTACCGTCACCATGGTATCACTGTACTGCTTCCCATAGCGCTGTCATTATTTTTGCTTCTCAATGCACTGTCTGACTTCTTTGGTGCACCTTTTTTGATGAAACTTTTATTTAAAAAAAAAAAATTGCAGATTTTATGTTCACAGTAGCAACGAGGTGTTCAGTCTCCACTTAGTTAATGACTGAACCTAGACTATCTAGGAGTGCAACTTTAGAATTATACCTATAGATCCTATATGTATATGTCGGTGTACATATAGGTCCTATATGTAACGGGTGGCTGTGGCTCAGGTGGTAGAGCGGGTTGTCCACTAATCGTAGGGTTGGCGGCTTGATTCCCAGCCCACATGACTCCACATACCGAAGTGTCCTTGGGCAAGACACTGAACCCCAAGTTGCTCCCGATGGCAAGTTAGCGCCTTGCATGGCAGCTCTGCTACCATTGGAGTGTGAGTGGGTGTGTGAATGGGTGTATGAGAACCAGTGTAAAGCGCTTTGGATAAAAGTGCTATATAAGTGTAGACCTTTTACCGTTTACCATATGTGCGATTGCTTTTTGCTCAAGATAAAACTCTTCATGATGTATTTTCTAGCATATAAGGACATTGGAAAAAAATTTAATGAATGCAACCATGCCTTTGCGTCATCAGGTTCAAAGACCATCCAACTCTGAATGAACGCTACTTGTTATTGCATCTGCTTGGAAGAGGGGGCTTCAGTGAAGTGTACAAGGTATTTTGCACCCATAAACTAATCAGCATGAAGTAGATAAATCTGATCGTTTTATATATAATGCTGGTGTCGGATTTTAAAGCAAATTTCATTTGCAGTATTCTCTGGTGTTTTTTTTAGGCATTTGACCTTATTGAGCAACGTTATGCAGCTGTGAAAATCCATCAACTCAACAAAAACTGGAGAGAGGAAAAGAAGGAGAACTATCACAAGTAATGCTTAAATGACCCCACTCTTTATGCCATCTTAAAGTGATCGTACCAGCAGGGAGTGGTTTATAGAAGTGTGTTCAGGCAGCCTGCCATTTTGCACCGTAATTATAATAAAATATGAGATGTAAGCATTTTCCCTTGTGTGAAAATAAAGCAGCAATGACACAAATACTGTAATTATGATTTTTCCTATGATGATGTTGATTGGATGCATAATTGATAAATTACCAAAAAAAAAAGTCACACCCTGGTGGGATGGGTAGATGCGAGGTCAGATATCTGTATGCTCATGATTCAGGCACTGGGATGTGTATACTAAGGTATTTCAGTCTGATTTGGTATTCTGTTCTGTGCTGTAAATGTCTGGAAATGAAGTCACTTTCACCTGAGGCTGGCTGCCTGCCTAGGGTTGAACCCCTGTTGCCCATGGTAACCTCTCTCACTCTCTCTGTCCCCCCTCTCTGTAGACATGCCTGTAGAGAGTACAGAATACACAAGCAGCTGGATCATCCACGTATAGTGAAACTTTATGACTATTTCTCACTGGACACAGACACGTGAGTATCACTGAGGCAGCTAGATTGTATTATTGGTGAAATGGTGCAGTCACATGCCAGTCTGTATTGTCGTAGAGGTGCTTCGGTTTAGGAGACACGATCAAAGAGGCATTTCCTAATAATGTTGCATAAATTTTTCAGATGGTCTAGACTCCTAAAAGGAATTTATGAGCTATAACCTAACCTAAGTAGATGTGTTTTGCTAGTCTGCAAAATTAGCTACCTGACGACTTTTTTTTTTTTTTTTTTTTTTTTTTTTTTTTTTTCAAAAAACATAATTTCTTATTAAAAGTTAGGGTTTTCAGCTTTGAAAAACATTATTTTCCACTGACCAGACAGACAGTGCCTTTGCCAAAGTCAGTGCTTACTCTTTAACCATTGTATACTTTTCACCATCTAAGAGCTGTGACGTTAGGTGCTTGGCCGTATTACTAATATTAATGCTATCAAAACCTCCTTTGAGCCATTCCCCACATAATAAAGAGCTAAGAGCAATAACATTTCTCTCAGCTTGTGCCAGCCTATGACGATATTTCATTTGTTGTCTCGGATTCATTTATTGTTGAAAAGCTTACTTAAGGTTTTGTCATATACTACATAATATTGGTATTATCATTATTCATTGTTTTTATTTATTTTTATTTCTTTATAGGTTTTGTACAGTCCTGGAATACTGTGAAGGCAATGATTTAGACTTCTACTTGAAACAGCACAAGCTGATGTCTGAAAAAGAAGCTCGTTCAATTGTGATGCAGATTGTTAATGCACTACGATATCTGAATGAGATCAAACCACCTATAATACACTATGACCTTAAACCAGGTATCATACATGCACACTGACCCAGTGTCTTATAAAACAGTCCAACTGAGTCAATTTCATCAATCTTTATTACATGTTTATTGCTCTATTTTAAGGGAATATACTGCTAGTGGATGGAACTGCATGTGGAGAAATAAAGATCACAGATTTTGGTTTGTCTAAAATAATGGACGATGACAACTATGGAGTGGACGGGATGGACCTCACATCACAAGGAGCTGGCACTTACTGGTAGGAGATCCAAAGTAACAGCGCCACAGCTTGTTACAATAGTCTTAGCCTTTGTATAGCAACTTTGTGTAATGTGTGTAGTGTTTTTAGAGATTTGTCATGGTTTTGTTTTTAAGGTACTTGCCTCCTGAGTGTTTTGTTGTGGGTAAGGAACCTCCAAAGATCTCCAACAAGGTGGATGTGTGGTCTGTGGGAGTTATCTTTTTCCAATGTCTTTATGGAAGGAAGGTAAGAAGACTGCATGAACTGGCTGTAAGGTAGTGAATGTTTCTATTAAAATGTCACATTTATAAAATTAAGTTAATGCTAAAAGAAATGGTTCAAACCTTTCCAGTGTCTTCCTGAATGGCTAACTTGCCAAGTTATAAGAACAGTACTAGTACAATGATTCCTGTGTTTCAGCCTTTTGGTCATAACCAGTCCCAGCAGGATATCCTGCAAGAGAACACTATTCTCAAAGCCACCGAGGTGCAGTTCCCAGTCAAACCTGTGGCCAGCAACGAGGCCAAGGTCAGTGAGTGTTCTGCTGGTATAGTGTACCACATGGATGTGTCCCAAAAACTGCAGTTGAACTAGGCTGTACTTGTCGACCACTGCATTACTGATGACTATCATTTTGACTGTATCGTTTTTTTCTTTTCAAAACAATATCAGAAATCCAGTCGACCTTAAAATGTTTTTAAAGATGCAACTGATGCAGCCACACAAGTACATCAGAGTTTGGGTTAAATATCATTTATATTCTAATACAAGCTGCTAATTATTAAGATTAATTAATGACCAATCCATATATTGTATTAAGTGCAACAATTTTCTAAGCAGCTAATTGCCATGTCAAGTGGGACTTTAGAATTAAAAACAGACTGTACAGTAGTTAATTATGGTTTCAAATAAATATACACAGCAACTGGAGAGGTACATTTTCACTTCACTTGATAGGAGTCATCTGTTTAGGTTGCAGCCTAGATTTTGGGATGCAGCTAATGTGTAGTACTATGTAATATATCATTCATTCACTTGGTGTCATGTCACTAGTATGCCCTCTAGTGTTGTGAACATAGAATTGTCTGATTTAAGGTCAGTAAGAAAGAATACTGCTATTTAAAACTGCTGTTTGCAGCTGTTGCATGTGCAGTTGAATAACTGAGAGTATATATATCTTTAGCAGAGTTTTTGCCTAACAGGTGTGCTTCTATGCATATTTTTTGTTGGCAGGCGTTTATCCGACGTTGTCTTGCATATAGGAAGGAGGACCGGTTTGATGTTCATCAGCTGGGCAGCGATTCGTATCTACAGCCTCACATGAGACGCTCCAGTTCCTCTGGCAACCTGGCCTCAAGTCCGGCTCCTTCAAGTGTCATCTACTGACAAACTGCACTGACTCACTGACTGAAAATTGTGCTGGCCCATCCCTGCTCTCCCTGCTGCAGGAACAGGACAGGAGCCAAGCAGGCAAGGGACAAGTATGTCTTCAGATTGTGGATACTGGAGATCGACAGTTGAATCTGGTGTTTGGATTTGGGCAGTTCGACCAATTGAGGTGGGGTAGGAAAAGATCAAACTTTCATTCAGAAAGAGAGTGTTGCGTAATTGTTATTGAAGCGTAATGGCCTTTTAAAAATTCTATAAAGCACTGCTCCATCTGAGTAACTTGAAATGTGATAAATTTCTTTTTTTTTTTTTTTTTTTTTTTTTGTGACAGTTGCTTTGAAGGGATGGGTGAAGACTTGACACTTGCCGTAAATAAAATAATGCAGTCTCTGCCAATGATAAAATGATTTTTCTGGCAGGTGTTTGCTAAAGGAGCTTACATGCATACAGTAGGTGTCTAAGGTTTTCGATATAAACTTGGCAGCGATATTCTGACGGGGGGGAGGGGGCTGTTTTCTGTACAATTAACTACAAGAATGTAATTAGCATAAGTTGTGACATGTAGTGTCACAATAGGGCCAGGCAGAATACTAATTTTGAATGCACAAAATAACCAAATGTAGACAAATGACAATGTACAGAATCCCTATGCAGGATAAAAAATAAAGAATCCCTTCTAGAAAGTTAATGTATATTTGCTGTACAGGACCATACTTGCAGATATTAAATTTCAACAGATTAATTCTGTACAAACATTGAAGGTTTTTTTTTTTTTTTTTCGTTTTTTTTTTCTTCTTGTAAATCTGGTTTCCTGAAGTGTTTGCTGCTTTTATGTTGCTTTTTAAAAATGGCTGTATTGAGCTACTTTGGGTACGAAGTGTACAGTTCTGTTGAAATTTAAAATGGTAATAAATGCAAGGTAATTATTTGTTGCCTCAAATTATATACTACTTCAAATTAGCATATAAAACTTAAATTTTCTTGCTATGATTTGATGTTAAATGCTCAACTGCTCCAGTTGTCTACCTAAAGTGCCATCTGATGCCATTTTAAACACATGGACCAGGGAACAAGTCCTATTTGATGTACAGTTTGCTGTAACGGTTTCTGTGCATTTGATCAGTATGTCTCAAATGGGGTTATGTGTATCTCTAGGAGAATCCAGAACTTTCGATGGGGAGCGGTGGTCTTTAGAGATTAAAATAGTACTAAAAATTGTACTTCCATGCTACTGTTTGGAACTGGCTTTATTGTTGAGCGCATTTTGTAGAACATAATAGCGAATGAGATGTTAATGACAAAAGCACAAAAAATGACAATACATAACCAGCTAAAAAGAAAACCACAACTGAAACCCAGATATACTGCAGGGTTCAAGATTAAAAATTAGGATTGGGATTCACATCAAACCAGATATCTCAATCTCTTATTAAAGATTTTATTATTCATTTAAAAAATGTTTTAAATTACTTATTTTCTTGCTCTTAAAGGATTTTCAATCTGGTCAAACTCGATTACAGATATTTTTTTTATTTAACAAAATCATGTCTGTTAGTGGCATCCCAAAAAATTCATATGAATTACGGAAATGTAACTGAAGCATCATCTTATTTTTATATTTTTTATATATATATATATATATATATATATATATATATATATATATATATATGTGTTTAATTTCACTTTAAGAGTGTTTTGGGACTCTTTAGTGGTCATCCGTTCTTTCCTGTTTCCTAATGTACCTCGAAATGAGGAACATTAGAGAATATACAAATGAAACTGTGTTGACTTTTGTACATAAGGCAATGGCTACATAAAATAGTTATGTGCCTGAAAAATACAACATACTTGTAATGAACAGATGGTGAGTAGGATGGTTAGCGAGGCAAAAATTCCTCCATGGATCACATTTGCAGATGGCAGCAACGTTCTGGGGGCACCAAGTCTCCAAATGTACAGCACCACCTCGATGTCATCAAACTATTTGGAAGGTGTGCCAGGACAAAGCCTTTTCTTCCATCTAGCCACAAACGTAAGTGCCGGAAATGCTCTCGATATTACTGCGTTACTGATTGGAACCAGATTCTATGTCAAAGATGAGACAAAAAATAAAGAGCTTTTTGTACAAACACTAAAGGAGTGTTGGCATAAAAAGCAGAATGATTATTCAGAAAAGAAATTGATCCCTACTATGCTATGATGGAGAATCTGTGATGTGGAGCTGTTTTTCCTCCAAAAGCCCTTGAACCTTGGTAAGATACATGGCTTCATGAAGTACCAGGAAATTATAAATTAAGATCAGGTTGCTTCAGTCAAGAAGGCAGGCTATTCCAACAGGACAGTAATCTAAAACATACAGTACATCTTAATCCACACACATGGTTCAATGATGACAAAATCCTTTGACATACAGTATCTCACAAAAGTGAGTACACCCCTCACATTTTTGTAAATATTTGATTATATCTTTTCATGTGACAACACTGAAGAAATGACACTTTGCTACAATGTAAAGTAGTGAGTGTACAGCTTGTGTAACAGTGTAAATTTGCTGTCCCCTCAAAATAACTCGCACAGCCATTAATGTCTAAACCACTGGCAACAAAAGTGAGTACACCCCTAAGTGAAAATGTCCAAATTGGGCCCAATTAGCCATTTTCCCTCCCCGGTGTCATGTGACTTGTTAGTGTTACAAGGTCGCAGGTGTGAATGGGGAGCAGGTGTATTAAATTTGGTGTCATCGCTCTCACACTCCCTCATACTGGTCACTGGAAGTTCAACATGGCACCTCATGGCAAAGAACTCTCTGAGGATCTGAAAAAAAGAATTGTTGCTATACATAAAGATGGCCTAGGTTATAAGAAGATTGCCAAGACCCTGACGCTGAGCTGCAGCACGGTGGCCAAGACCATACAGCGGTTTAACAGGACAGGTTCCACTCAGAACAGGCCTCGCCATGGTCGACCAAAGAAGTTGAGTGCAGGGGTGTACTCACTTTTGTTGCCAGCGGTTTAGACATTAATGGCTGTGTGAGTTATTTTGAGGGGACAGCAAATTTACACTGTTATACAAGCTGTACACTCACTACTTTTACATTGTAGCAAAGTGTCATTTCTTCAGTGTTGTCACATGAAACATATAATCAAATATTTACAAAAATGTGAGGGGTGTACTCACTTTTGTGAGATACTGTAGCTATCCCAGTAAGTCCTCTGTCCTAAACACCACTGAATACCTGTGGGATGAGATGATTAGGGGAGGACTTAGGACCCTGGAAGCTTTAGAGGTTGTGAACTGAGGAGTAGTTCTCAAATTCTTGATTGTTATTCACCAATTTCAAGCATTATGAAAGACTTGGTGCTGATATGTTGGCAAAGTAAGGGTGTACAAAGTATTAAACTGTGCCTTTATTTTATTATATTGTTTAAGAATAAATTTAATTCAATAATTTTTTTTCTGCCCATCTATACCAAGAGTGCCAGTAATTCTGGCAGTGACTGTATGTTGTCAGCTTTAAATGAGCCAAGAACAGAAACACACTGTAGAACACTCTGCTTGTTCTCAGACCTTATATTTTACATGGCTTATTTTGCACGTCCACCATGTTCTTGCTTTTTATCACATGTGATCATCTCATACAGTGCCACCGCACATGACAGCATGTTCATTTTGCGAGAAGTGATGTTTATTGACACATCTTTATTCTCTGCATTGCATTAGAGGTAAGTAACAACACTGATGGTAATCTGAAAGATCATTCAGTACTCAGTAAATGTTCTTGATATTTTGGACAGTGTATTATACTCCTGTTGTATTAGTGATCACATGATTGCAGTGTTCGCATGTAATGCAGTATGCAGACTTTGACACAGTGGCAGTTCCCTGGCTAAGTGCTTAAAGATTGGTCTCGCAAGGCCATTAACCACCAATATTTTAGCTAAAACAAGACACCTATTAGAGACTCAGCTGACAGGGATGAAACTAATTGTACTTGAAGCCCAATAAATCTTTTACAGTAAAGTGCTTCTGTGCACAGAATCAATAACTATGGAAGTTGTACATTTTTGAGGGCTACCACTTTTATAATTGGTCCCTTTTTGCATAGCTGTTTAGAAAGTACTGAAGAGGCAGTAAACACGTTGAAGAATTGTGAAATACAACAAGCAGCAAGTTAGTACTGAGGTCACAAAATTACTTCTGAAGCAGTGCATCTCAATAGTCTAGTTTTGTTGACTAATGCGGTAGATCATTTGATATTCGTGTATGTGAATGCGTGCAAGCATGAGTGCAAGGAAGAGAAACAATGTCTGAGGGACATACTCTGGCACCAATCCAGGCTCCTTTCATCAATATCACCATCAGCATTTCATTAATGGAGTCATGCATAAAAGGGCTGTCAGTATTTATCAGAGGCCTAATGCAGCAGGCAGTCCCAGGAGGTCGGGACACATCAGTCACATCAGGCCTTCATGGACTGTCGCGCTAGCTGTTTTTCAACATTCTCCAAGTACGAACAATACGGGAATTGAGCATGAGCAGGCCAGCGATTGGAGACAGAGCTGTGACCACTGGAGGGAGCTGGAGTGATGGCAATATGGGATGTAGAAAAATATTTAAGAAGCAGCTGGGATTAGACATGCAATGACAAGGTTGTGACAAAATGACCAGAATCACTGTTTTATTTTAGTTACTCCTGTCAAAGATGAGGACAAAGGTGAGTCGTTATATTGTATAGGATTAGTTGTCATAGTTCAGAGTCATGTCATTATTGATAGAAAATGCTCAGCTTCAGGGTCCCGGTTCAATCCTGCGCTCGGGTTACTGTCTGTGCTATGTTTTACCTGTTCTCCCCATGTTCGTGTTCATTTTCTCTAGGTTTCCTGCAAGTAGGTGGATTGGCGAGTTTAAATTGACCCTAACTGTGAATGAGTGCAAGTGTGTGTGTGTGGGTGGGTGGGTTTTGTTATCCCCTGCAATTGACTGGTGTCCCTTCCAGGGTGTATTCCTGCTTCTCGCCAAGCATTCTTGTGATAGGCTCTGGATCCATTACCACAAACTAAACATGAGTGCAAAATGAAATGAATGAATGCATTAAAATTTCAGTGAAATCTGTTCCCAGGTTAAAAAAAAAAAGAAGAAACTTTTAAAACAGTTGAAAGAATTCATTTGGAAAAGCTATTGGAATGCTAAATATGTACTTACAGATTGTCCAATATAAACTCAGTGTCTAGTCTAACAAAAATTTCCACAGCAGGTATTTTCTGTTATGTTGCTTTATCTTATCCATACACGGAAAAAGATCAGACATGCAGGGAGAGAAAGAAACATGGCCGAGCCAAGCTTATTATTATTCCCAAAGTCCTGCTAAGCTTAATAATGCTTGTAATTGAAATTGATGGAAAATTTGAGGCTGTTAATGCAGTGCAGCTAATGGGAATTAAGTGTGATTTTCTTTTGGCTGTGTGTCAGTGTGTTTTATAAAGCACTAACTGAGCTTAGTCATTTCAAATGACTTGGCAATGACTCTCCCAGCTAATATAAAAAAGGAATATATGAATACACACTGACTGTTAGGCGAATAAAATGTATTTTATTGTAGATCTAAAGTAAGAAAAATATTACTTATTTAAAAACTATTATTAACATTATTCCAATTGTAATATTATTTTATATGTCCATGTCTGTAACTGTAATACACAATGTTGTGTTTTTAAATCAGAGATCTAGTCCACCAATCACATCTGGTCAGTGTCTGTGTCCGGGCGCAGTATAACAGTGGAACTAAAGGCAGGAACAGATTATTCAGTTCTCACTGTGCTCTCTCCATTTTCATTATGTTGCAATTACCTCCAAAGGCCCAAGACACCTGGCTCCCAATTGACTCTGTAACCGCATCAATTTCATTAAGCTTCAATAATGTTATCTCCACTAAATATTAGTATATAATATCTATAAGTAGCCACTTGCTTAGTAAACAAACCGCTTTTGGCTACATTAAAAAGCAAGTGTTCATTTCTTATGCAAACAGCAGTCTGCATACATGCAATTATAACCATTAATAACCATAAATGTTAACTGTTCAGAAAGAAGGAAACCATACTGTGGTATTTGTGAAAATTATACAACTTTATAATTTATAACATGTCAATAAATAAATATATAGACCAAATTATAGACACTATCAATTTGCACACAATAGTGTGATGCTCCGATGCTGTATTTGCACTCCAAGTGGGCTTGGAAACTGTCTGTACCATCTCTCTCTCATGCTCTCTCTCACTCATTCACACACAAAATATCTTATTTGCTAACATTAAGTAGTAAGTAGTTGTTTTTAGACATTTGAAAAGAAGCTGATACCAAACGTTCAGACAGAACCAGTTTTATCCCATGCTATAGGTAGATCGTTTATGCTCATGAATCCAACCTTACAATACATAGCTGGCTAAAATCAGTACTGGTGAAGTGGAGATTATGGCAATAACTGTAAATCATACACCTGAACATAAAGTGTCCTGGCTATTAACAGCCCAACTTAAACTGGATTCTGAATCCCAGCTGATCGCTGAACTCTCTAAAACCTAATTTATACTGGGGGATTTTTAAAATATATATTAGACTAAGAAGAACTTGTCATACAAAAAGTTAACACCAAAAATGGCAGCTAGATTTTTATAATAGGCTACTATATTCATGATATATGGAAAGTGTAGACTAATTAACCAGGTGCATGTTTATTAATCATTTCAAATGTAGGTCTATTTCGTATTGTATTATATATTACATACAATATAGTATTAAAAGATTTAGTGAAGGCTGAAAGTGAAGACATTTCCTGCATGTTATAAATAAAATGGACCTGTTAAGCCAGAGACTGACCTGAAATTACCTTTCGATATGCTCATATGGCAAGTTTAAAAGAGAACACGGTCTGATGACTTTTATGATCAATGTCTTTAAAAGAGTGAATAATGAACAGTGCTTGGTCCCACTGTGGAGGCTAAGAAAGCTCTGTGCCGCAATGATCGCCTTGTAAAATTCCTTCTCTGGGCTATTAATTTGAGATATGGGAAATGGCAGTAGAGCTAGAGAAGAGTGAAGCTGGATTTATGAAAAAAAAGATGGTATTTTAGAATTATAAGCAGGTTATAGTCATTGTTGCAAGGCAAAATACAAAGCTGACATAGTTGTGAAGCAATCTACCTCGGTTTGATGTTTTAGGTTAACTAATGGCCCATTTTGCATTTTGGGTGAGTGATTCAAGCCTCATGAATTCATGGCTTGCTTCACAGGTGCTCCATGTTAAATGTGTTCTATAGAAAATCTATATAGATGGCTAATGATTGATGAAGATGTAGGCAAAGCTCTTTGTCTCTTTGTTCAAATGTACGATTTCCATGTTTATAACAGGACTGTAACCTGATCAGACCTCTGTAGTACTCCAGGAGAAAATGAAAATGACAAACTATTACACCAAAACATAAACTCAATGTCTTAGTATTGACATTTACTTCATAATGCTATAGAAATATGTGTAAAATATGTTTTTCTGATGTACTGATTTTGGGATTAAAGTAATGTCCACAAAGTTTTTGAATCTAGCCAAAATGTATATTTCATATTACCATTAGCAGCTCATTTCTGGGAATATATAAACGATGATTAACATTATCTTGGTACAGTTTATGCACAGATCAAACATTCAGTAATTGCAGTAAAAGAAGGAGCAATTAGTTTAATTTAAGATAAATACTGAGAATTGTTCTTTCATTAAACCGCAAACAATAGATTATGTCTGCTTGCATTCAAATCTATCAGAAAAGCTTACTATCTTGGTACAGTTTATGCACAGATCAAACATCTTCAGTAAATACAGTAAAAGAAGGAGCAATTAGTTGATTTCAAGTGTTTAATTTGCAGTATTTAAACATCATTTCTGCACAAGTTCACTTAGTGTGACTGTAGCTTAAGGTGCCTATCTTTAACCAGCATTTTATCTGCAAAAACTCTGACTGTAAATGCATGATCTCCCTTAATGCTCACATTAAATGCCCAGGACCAAAGAATGTAAGGACCTTTTCCCCCTTCTAATTGCTAGAACCCTTCAGGCCTAGTTTTCTGGACACAGATTAACCCCAGTCCCAGAATAAAAAAATAAAATTAAAAAAACATAAATAAATCACCACTAATGCTTAAAACGTTCTTAATCTATGACTGGACACATAGGCCTGTGCTTAATCAGATGTCAGTATAAATCTTCTGCAAACAATAATAAATTACATAACACTATTGTAAGGGGTAAAATTCTGTTGTGCTTCTCTTACTAAGTAGCAGCTATTTTAGCTAGAGCTCACAGCTTTTTACTGATTCTCATTTCACTTGACTATAACTAGACAATATATTTAGAACATTCATTATGTACTTATAACAATAAGTATAGTTACAATCACAGCTACATCACACTGATTGCACTAACGTTACACTGTATGTGCTCGTGTTATCTTTATGTGACACGCTGATCGATTAACTTAGGCCGTTGTGTAGTACAGACAAAAGTGATTGATAAATTAATCTCACTTCCTTCTATGTCTTTGGTCAACAAAATACATTTTAAATCTCAAACATTTTTAAAACACTCATAAGAACCTCTCAAATACAAATAAAGGTACACAACAAGTGGACAAGACATCTTTCACGTAGTCTCTTCATACAAATAAAATCTTTAGAAAATAATTCTATTTAAACGTTAATCACTATTTAAACAGCATAATGTAAAACTATGTAATATAATACATAGTTACATGTAATACATTAGTCACAAAGGCCATATAACTATAATATACACAATCTACATATAATACTTTAGATCCAAGTAAACCTATTTATTTATAGTGCCTATTACGATACTAGTGGGTGCATTATTTCCCATTAATTAATTCTACAGAATAGTTCAAATATGCAGTGAAATTCAGTTACGTTGACAACATTAAGGACCAACAATTATTTTACTTTGATTAATTGAATTCTTAAAATATAATATATATTGGTGCAAAGAAATCTGAAATTAATGTGCGATATTTCATTATATTGCATCATCAAATATAGTTCACATAATTGATGGATACAATGAGGATAGAATGAAGAGGTCATATGACTAACATCTTGAATAAGGACATGCCACTGAAAGATTTTTGAGATTTTCAGATGCTGTTATCTTCCCTTTTAATTGCTATACTCCCAGATCACAAGCTCTGATATGACTTCACCTTCACTGACAGCGCCGTGATGGAACATAGAAAACTTTTATTTAGTGTTAACTTTATGTTCGACTCAAAACCTCAGCACTGCCAGCATTATGGTTCATCAATGCCATCATTTGTACTGTTTTAACAGAATAGTTTGATGAAATTGTGACCTTCATTAAGGTTCAATCTGTTCTTCACACAGATAGAATCTTTTAATAGTATGATCACAAAATGCTGTTATCAAGACCATGTGTCACATGACTCCAAGGTGGATTAATAAAGGTAATTTGAGTGATGGCAAGACTGTAACACCATACCACAACTCTGTTTTGCTATCAAAGCTCTAATGCTTTGTGAAATTGTTTGGGATTGTTCACAGGGATGTATATTATTGTTCAATGAACATTGGCCAGTTAAAATATCATTGCACTTTTTATAAATCCAGGCCCAGTCTTTCAATCTCATCGACCAGGAAGTCGATATCTGACCTGGTGGCAGCAGGGTTGGAAATGACCATCCTGAAGAAGTTGACCTTGTCACCTTGAGGCTGGTAGCCAACCATTGTTGAGCCACACTCCATCATCATTGCCTTGATTTTAGGAGCCACCTGGTTTTAGGGTAGAAACCACTGTTTTCAATCACATGACATTGCACAGGCTCTTACTGACATGTGGCTGTGTGGTTTTTGTTTGACATCATGTTCTCTTTTATGCCATAAGCTTGAAAGAAGATGAAAATATTAGAACCCAGGAAGCTACATCTGGACAATTTTGAAATGGTCAAAGCAGATGTTACCTTATGGAGCCTCTGCCTCCTCTCCTCTTTATCTGGCATGCCACGCAGGCTCGGTGGAATATACCAGAAGCACACATTAGTATGCTGAGGCTGAGGGAAGGAGAAAGCAACCCAAACAATAACCAGTCTCATTACACAGTACTAAATGTTCTGTATTTGCTGTGCTTAACCTGTCACAGTTATTACAGTTTTCTGTTGTATTCCCCTCTGGAACAGATTTATATGAATGGTATTAAATAAAGGTTGTAATTTTTAGAAATATTCTTCACACACCTGTCCCTGGAACACCATCTCAAAGCCTTCTCTATTTTTGATTTTTGTATAGAGATACTCTGAGAGCTCCAGACACCGGTCTATATGCTTTTCGAATCCAATGGTACCCTGTTGCAAGAAACGGCATATACATCTTCTAATATGTACACATATATTTCTCTTCATACTGGTTTTATGAATTTTTTTTATCGCAATACTAACATTCAATTTACTAAAAGTAATATGATGTAAATAAACTTTCCCTTGACTAATAAAAAATAAATTTTAACAAGCATTAATTTATTGCTGCACTTCATTTCTTTGCCTTTCATTTCTTTCATCTATTCATGTAATTGTGTGCAGACCTTTGCCTTCCACATGAGCCAGAACTTGAAGATGTCCACGTGCCGGCCGCACTGTATGGCCTTGTCTCCAGTATCATAGGAGACATCATACTGTTTATCAGGTTGGAAAAGATAGCCAGCACACATAGAGTTGCAGCCCTGCAGAAGTCCCTGAAACATACACACACACACACAGTGAGACCACCAGACATCTAGACATTCACATAATGAAATGTCAATGCACAGAGAGCTAGTGAGAGAGAGAGAAAGGGGTTGTGGGGGGGTGAGGAGAGTGGTTAATGATACACTTCAGTGAGCACAGCCCCTCACTGATTCTTCTACCCTTTTGTCCTGTTTATCTCTTTTTTCACTTCCCCACTCAGTCTCTTCTTTTATTGTTTTTCAAGTACTATCTCTCTGTCTGTTTTAATCTCTCTGTCCCTGCATCACCCATCCCCCCCCATCCCCCCCCATCCCCCCAGCCCCTACCTCCCAATCCCATTTTCTACATACTCTCAGCCTCACCTTCTCTCTGACCAGAATGGCAGAGCACTGTAGTGGAACGCCCATCATCTTGTGAGGATTCCATGTAACAGAATTTGCCCTACAAAAGTAACAGCAGACTGAGAACAGGCTCAGATATATAGACCGGTGACGTATTAAAGGAAAAGGTGGCTCTGTTGTGTTGTGTGGGCATTTTGCTGCATGGTTTGGGTCTACTTGTCTATTCGACGGATGAGTAACTGAAAAGCAATACAAAGTTATTCTGACTGATCACCTTTATCTTATGATGAATCATTTCTATCTGGATGGGATTGGTCTCTTCCAGAATGATAGTGGCTCCATCCACAGGGCATGAGGGCTCAAGGAATGGTTTAATGATTATTTAAAAAATATATTATTAATCAGAAATCATATACCATGGTCTTCAAAGTCACCAGATCCCAACTCAATTGAGCATCTATGGTAGATTTTGGGCCGTCATTTTAGGCAGTGCTCACAACCACCATCATCAAACATAATTGAGAGAATATCTTTTGGGAGAATGGTGTTCATCCCTCCAGAGAATCAGAGAACCTATATCCAGGCACATTGAAGTTGTTCTGGTAGCTCGTGGTAGCCCAACACCTTATAAAGACACTTCATGTTGGTTTTTCCTTTAATTTGTCACCTGTCAGACTGTGCAAGAATGTGTGTGTATGTAATAATGTGCACGACAAAATGTAAAATGTACAGAGAACCTCTCAATGCCATTAAATTTGTGCCTGTGCTTTCTGGACATCAACAGTCCACCTCCCCATGCTCCCTGTGGACACACACATGGAAGAGGTCTGATCTGCTGATCATTGTCTTCAGCAAACTCAAAACATGAAATGACACAGTCTTACTTTATATTAAGCGTCTCGAATAACTATATAGGCAACTATAATGTAACTACTGAAGATGTGTGTGCTGTTACAGATGGATTATAGAAATACATCTTTTGTATATACTGTGTGTATTTCCTTTTTTTCTCTCTCATGTAAGCATATATTGACAGTTATAACAGGTTGAGATATAACAGATTGAGAACAATTACATTATTAGTTTTCCAATAACATTTGATTTCTAATTGTGACAGCCTACATAGACAGGAAATGTCTACTGATTTTAAAGTGTAAAGTTATGTACAACCTATGCTTTTAAAACAGTCTACATCGCCTGTGTATGTTTTTACTGTAAAATTCCAGTTTAATATTAGTCCACATGATTCTGTTATGAATCAGCATGTTATAGCATAAATACGCTACAGGAGTATATAAACGTTACATTTTAAAGTGTTAAAATACATTTGTGTAAATTCACAAGCCAAAACTAGTGTTGATGTATATGTGCATTTACATATGATGTATTGCTGGATTTTATCAATAATATTGCAAACATCTTCACATTATAACTACAAGTAATTGCACAGGTACTAGAGTCACTTAATATAAAATGGGACCAATGGCACTCACACTTACGACCACTGTTGTGCACTTACATCCACATGGAGCCACATGTTATATTTCTCACAGATATCTGCAATCTCGCTGATGGGGTCGAAAGCACCGTAAACTGTAGTACCGGCTGTGGCACTCACAAAAAATGGAACGTAGCCCTGAAAAAGCAAAGAGATAGATGAGCCATCACTCTCAATGGACTACTCTCACTGACTAAAGGAGATAAAGGCAACAGAGCCGAGAACATTACTTAAACTAATGTCACTCAGATTTAGCATGTCCTATAGAGACCAGTTGATATCATCCTTTTTTTTAAATGATATTTTATGGTGTATCCCTTTTCATCAGATATTAACATTTAAGATAAATACTGAGAATTGTTCTTTCATTAAACCACAAACAATAGATTATGTCTGTTTGCATTCAAATCTATCAGAAAGGCTTACTATCTTGGTACAGTTTATGCAAAGATCAAACATCTTCAGTAAATACAGTAAAAGAAGGAGCAATTAGTTGATTTCAAGTGTTTAATTTGCAGTATAAACATAATTTCTGCACAAGTTCACTTAGTGTGACTGTAGCTTAAGGTGCCTATCTTTAACCAGCATTTTATCTGCAAAAACTCTGACTGTAAATGCATGATCTCTCTTAATGCTCACATTAAATGCCCAGGAACAAGGATTGTATGCATGACCTTTGCCTTCTTCTAATTGCTAGAACCCTTCAGGACTAGTTTTCTGGACACAGACTAAGCCCAGTCCCAGAATAATAATAAAAAACATCAATAATCACCACTAATGCTTAAAACTGGCTTAATCTATGACTGGACACATAGACCTGTGTTTACTAAGATGTCAGTGAAAATTTTTATCCAAATACTAATAAAAAACTTGCTTCTCTTACTAAGTAGCAGCTATTTTAGCTAGAGCTCACAGCTTTTTAGATTCTCATTTCACTTGACTATAACTAGACAATATATTTAGAACATTCATTATGTACTTATAACAATAAGTATAGTTACAATCACAGCTACATCACACTGATTGCACTAACGTTACACTGTATGTGCTCGTGTTATCTTTATGTGACACGCTGATCGATTAACCTAGGTTCTTGGGTAGTACAGACAAAAGTGATTGATAAATTAATCTCACTTCCTTCTACATCTTTGGTCAACAAATACATTTTAAATCTCTAAAACATTTTTAAAACACTCATAAGAGCCTCTCAAATACAAATAAAGGTACACTACAAATGGACAACAAGACATCTTTGATGTAGTCTCTTCATGCAAATAAAATAATTCTATTTAAACGTTAATCACTATTTAAACAGCATAATGTAAAACTATGTAATATAATACATAGTTCCATGTAATACATTAGTCACAAAGGCCATATAACTATAATATACACAATCTACATATAATACTTTAGATCCAAGTAAACTCATTGAATTATTAAAATATAATTTCCTGTTTTTTAAAAAAATGATATTTTATGGTGTATCCTTTTTCATCAGATATTATCATTTAAGATGAATACTGAGAATTGTCCTTTCATTAAACCACAAACAATAGATTATGTCTGCTTGCATTCAAATCTATCAGAAAGGCTTATTAATTTAGTTATATATTGACTTACATAATGATTAACAAAGCATGCAATTTCTTATCTTAGGCCATGCATAATTAAGCACCACTATATTTACAAACAGCTCACTTAGCTGACTTTTTTGTGCAAAGACTCACCTTGCATTTGGCATCAACAACCTTGGCCTCCAAATCAGCAGGAATGACTCTACCTCTGATAAAGGAGACAGACATGTAACACAGACAACCTCACACACACACATGCACACACAAACATACACACCAGGAGCTTACAGAAGTACAAAGCTCAGACTGAGAATTTTCTTACCTCTCATCTGTATTCAGCAGAATCAGGTTCTCTGTCCCAAAGCCGAGAACTGCACTGGCTTTTTTTATGGAGTAATGACTCTGTAAATGGGATATGAAAACAAGTAAGTGACATTCTTAAGAATTCTCCAACATATTCTCTATCCAGCTAATCTCTATCTGTAGCTTATGTGTGCTTGGCATGAACAATAATTCCAACACGTTTCCAACACATCAAGAGAGAAAAGAACGATAAATCTGTTTACTGAACACACATAATGGAGTCTAAGGGGTGTTGCTGAATTTCACTAAATAAACATTACAATTTGCACCTATATGACACAAATAAAAAACTACAACCCACGCATGTCTAAACAAAGTAGGTTCAGTGGAGTAATTCTGGTTACTGTACACTTTTCTTGTGGTTTTCTGCACAATCAGAACAAATGTAACCACTAATTTACTCTGAAAAAGTACTCCAGTGACTTACAAAATCAATAATACAGATTTGGAGCTTAATTTATATTTACCTTTGACTTAACAACTTAACAACTGCCATTAGACTTCATAATGAATAAAACAGCTTTTCCATTCTTTTCACAGTTCAGGGAAATATGCTGAAATTGCTGTTCTTGGTAATCACACACACACACACACACACACACACACACACAGAGATTATGTAAAAAAAATTTTTTTAAAAATACCCCCCCCAAAACAAACAAACAACAAAAAACAACAACAAAAAACAGTATAAATAGTATAAATAGCAAAGATCCAGGTATAAGGTAAATGTATGATTGATGATCATAGTAGTAGGATCAATAAATAAGAGAAGATAAACATAAAACTTTATTGATATTGAAGAGAAATTTTAGCCAACTTACTGAAAACAATACAAATAATGAATCAATTTGGTAAAAATATCAATATAAGCCTATAATATGTAATAAAGTAGAAATATTCTTACAACTGTATATAAATGTGAAAAATACAAACTCATCAGTAAAGCAGCATTTAGGTTTTACAGAATTCCCTGCCTGCAGAAAGGGAGAGGAAATGAATTGCCTCTTGGAGAAAAGATCTCCTGTTTATATAATACTATATAAAAACCATTCATTCATCGTATCTACCATCAGAAATATCTCAAGATTCATTTTTCAATAAGACACAACACATACATGTTCAGAAGTGAACAACACGAGCCTCGGGGCTGCAGTCATGCCTTTAGTCTTCACTTCAGGGAAGTGCTTATAGCGAGCTATCATCACACTGTACATGTTAGAGATCGCTCCTCCTGTCAAAGAAAAGGTCAACAAACTTAGCACAACTGACATCCTAAGGATAACATTCCAGTAATTGCTGAGCTTTCATTTTCATTTTATCGGCATAACAAACAAATTAGATATTGCTCATATGCATAATGTGCGATGGCAGTGTTTATTGTTTAAATGATTCAGATGTAAGGAGGAAACCAACCTGGGGAGAATATTCCATCTCCTTCTCCATTTGGCCAGCCAACAATCTCCCTCATTTTTTTCAGAGTCAGCTGTTCCATCAACACAAACACTGGAGCAATTTCATATGTGAACCTGTGGATAAAGTGTAGATCAGTGGATGACGTTCTGCAGTAGTGCTGATAATAAAATGGGTGTTCAAATCACGTGACTACTGAAGAACCAATATTAGTACCAAAAAAGCTTTATATTTGGATTGTATCCCATCTCAAATTCAATACTCTAGTAATAAATGCATTATCTTCTCATTGGTTTATTAATTTGTTGTTGTTGTTGTTGCTAAATTTGCTAAGGACACTGATGGTAAATTGAGATAATACTGTAACTGTACCTTGTTAAAAGTAATAAATCATTATTTAATCATATAAACATACTATATCATATAGTATAACTGAAGTATTTGATCATATAACTATAATATGATCCTAGCAGAGCATATTTTACACAATAACGATGGTCAATAACTATCAGAAGTAATTACAACTAATGACAGAACAATCACTAATGAAACATGTAGTAAAAGGTCACAAGAGGCAATGAAAGCATTCTGGTCTCAAGCAGACCATTAGGACAATTTAATTACCATTTTGCATGACCAGTGGATACACCTAAGCTACACATGCCTCAATGCAAGAACTGGTCTAGGATTCTAATGACTGACAAGTCATTATTGATCTTGTGAAGTATTTTGTACATTCTTTAATCATCTGAAGGTAACATCGGTTAGTCATTGTACTACTGGAGATAAATAGTGAAATAAATCAACAATGCATGTTTTATTGACCTCTAAATGGTTAGGGCATATGCCATAAAAAGACATAATAGAATCTCTGACCTCTAAAGGTCATTCTGAACTGGTGTGTTCACCCTGTGCTATTTTATTCCTACGTTCTCTGAAAGTGAACACTAGCATGAATTACTTTGAAACATTGTATAGGGCACCAGCATCCATTTTGCTGGACAGTTTAGCTTGTTTACACTGAAAAGATATATTGAATGGAAAGAAATGTAAATCTTATTTAAATCTGTATTTGAAGGCAGCTGTGACTTATCTTTATAATCTTATGGTGTCTAAAATTGTAGATTACTCATACAATCATAATAATGATTATCTGATTGCAGTGTATGTTTGTAAATCATATAATATGTGAGATCATCAAGATGTAAATTAAGCAACAAGGCATTTACATACTGGACACTCCTATCTACAGGCTGTGTATCAAGTCTGTGTATTGCACCATTTCATTATTTTAAAATTGAAGTGCTTTATGGGCTATTAATACAATGACATGTTTGTGCCCATTTGTACTTGAATTAAAATGTGAAGCAGAGCAAAGGATGTAGCTACTTTCTGTCAAAGTGACTAATATGCATCTGTTTCTGTCAGATAATATTTCAATTACACCTCTTCAGTGTAACTAATACACCAGCAGAGATTAGGCAGAAAATGGAAAACTCACATATTAGTGTTTGCAGTTGAGGTGAGCCATTCCCCAGCCAAGCCAATGATGTCCAGCCCAGTAGACAGCTGGTTAAAAAACCTGGGATGACCTGACAGGGGAAAAAACAACATAACCCACAACAAAGTAAATGGAATTCATTACTCCGGCTTCAAAATGGTGGAATGGCAAATAATCCAGCACAATTTTCTGTAAGGTAATATTTTGTAAGTGTTCTAACTTTATGTCACAATTTGAATGAATGAGCATATATTTTTTAATCTGTTCAAATGTCATGTCTCACCTGTCCTGACACCATATTTGAGTGTGTCTCTGCAGTCTACAAGAATCTGCTCCAGGCTCTCGGGCTGGTCTGCGAGCTCCAAGTTAAAGCCCTCTATACCCTCCAGGAGCTGGTGTGGATGGTGGAAGTCCAGCACTTTTGTGGATCTGTCAAATGTCTTCCGTACATAGTTTGTGAGAATTTCCACCACTTCCAGTAGGAACTGGATTGTAGGCTCTTCACCATTCTTGGCAGGCAGTAAATCTTTAAGGTTATAACAGTAATAATACTATTCTGTTATCAGTGTGCATTACTATTAAAAAGGGGGATGGGTAATCAAAAGAAACACTTAAAGCATAAATACACAAAGAAATAAAGCGCCAGAATATAACTGTCTATACATTTCCTCTGGTTTATTAACTTTTAAAAATGCAGGACAAAAGCAGGTGAACTCTCTCACCCCTTGCATACAGGTTGGAGAAGTCTGTGTCATCACGCCGGAAGCGTGAGTCCTGTAAACCGAGCTTCTGTGGTGATGACTGTTCATTCAGAGAAGCCACAATCCGACTCTTTTCATCAAGATTGTTGTTCTTTTGCAAAAATCCTAAATGGTTACAAAGAGAGGAGGATCGTAATGTGCGACTCGCATGGCCGAACACTTCCTTATATATTCTTTACAGCTGTATGGAGCATGGAGGATTTCCCTTTCAGTCCCACTAGGGATTTATGATAATCAGGGGGATGTTCGCCCCCATGATATCAGTCAAGCAAAAACAAATGGGCTCCGTTTAGAGTGCCTCTAAATCCCCCCGGAGCCGATCAGAGACACACCGAGTCCATCACACACTCCACCGACTACTGAGCTCGCAGCTAATGATGCATGCTGGATTCCGCCTCAGTGACCCGTATTATCTCAAAATAGCTTTCCCCAAACCCACAATCACAATTTCTGCAGGAAGAGATTATTATTATTATTATTATTATTATTATTATTATTATTATTATTATTATTATTATTATTGCTGTCGTTGTTATTATTATTATTTTTGTTATATTATTATTATTATTATTATTATTATTATTATTATTATTAAATAATTAAGAGTAGACTTGATTTTTTTTTAACAATTCGGAATAAATGTAAAAAAATTAAATAAATAATAATAATTTAAAAAATCCAAAGTCCAAAAAGCTCGTATTGACAATATGCTTCGTTTTTCCAGGAAATAAGAAAAACCAAACGAAAACTAAACTGTATCATTTCATGTCGCTGTGTACACATTTTCTACCTTTAGTATGTATCTTAAAGGTGCACATGTAATTATGTTAATTATATATAGATTTTTAAAGGTAGCCCACAATATATCCACATTTCCATGTAAAATATATTAAAGGTACAAAAGATACACGTACCAGCCCTGCTACAAGGAAAGGTTAGAGGTATTCAGTATTCAGTAGCTACTTCTTCTTCTGAGACTGTAGGCCTATATCATGCGTTATTAGCAAATAGTAGAATTAGAATTTTTTTTTAAAACGTGGTTTAATTTTTTTTCCAACATTTTGCATCTTCAGCAAATAAGCTCTCCAAAATACACACAAAAATAATAAAGCGTTTTTTGAACCTCTATACAATTGAACACATCATGCGTTACAAGTGTAAAATTCAAAATTAAATATGCTATCAAAGGTTTTTTAAACCATGATTTATTTTAAATAGCGTTCCCTCACAGGCCATATTTCCCGACAGAGAAATCTTATCTGATGGTGAGCTAATCTCACAATAACACCGCAGCCTTCTACAAAGCAGCACCGCACTATCGCAGGAAAACACACACCGGACACACAGCACAGCACCCAGAGGACTGTTTAAAAGATTACTACTGAGCAGAAAACCTCCGGGGAACACGGAAATTATCCCAGTTTATGATCAACTATGTATTTGTTTATTTTTTAAATAGGGCTATATAGAATCTTCCTGATTCAGTTGCAACCATCATCTAAACCTATATCACAGCATCTGACTATGCAAGCCATCACTCTGTCTGTTAAACATGAAAAGTACATTTGAAGTTATTCACAAGTGCATTTATCCTGCATGCAGAATAAATATTAGTCTGGTAATCACTGTGTTGTATTTATGCTTTGTATTTAAGCACATTTTATCTCGCAATCGAGATAAAGAAATTGTTTTTCCTATTATTTTTTCTCCAGGTAAGTTACAGCTCCAGCTCTGCTTTAACTCAACGTTAATTAGCTGATCAAACCCTATTAGATCCCATGTGTAACACTTCCAGTTGGGGGCGCTAAAGGATCAGTCCAGCCCATGGCCCCGTCACCTAACTAAATATGTGGCACATGTGAATGACAGTTTCTTCTTCACAACTAGGAACAAGTCGGTTTCTTTTATGTGCATTTTTTCCAGTATTAAGCTGTCGGAATCTCATTTTAATAAATCGTCCAGACATATCCAAAATTCATGATGCAACTAGGCTACTGCTCTCTCTATCTATCTGCATGGACATTTTACAGTAGCACCAATGACAACTAACAAAGCTGCAATATGCTGTCTCAGGGCAAACCATGCTACCCCTTATACCTATTCTACCCCTTCAAGCTAATTTTCCACTCCCCAGTGCATTCACATTTTACCTGTTGTTTGCGCAAAGAATTGCAAATAGCGTGAACTCACCACATATCTTCATCCCGAGCTTTCTCGTACATCCGTGTGCAACCCCAGTCCAATCATAGCCTATAAATTAGGAGCAAATGAACAAAAGCATTAGAACTAAATATCTTCCTTTTAAGTGTAGTCCAGCTGAGTCGCCGTATTTCCCTAAAACACTTTCAATTAAGGGAAACCGTGTGAAACCCCACAGTGAGAGGGACTGGAGTAAAGCGCAGGAGGAAATGCTCATTTTACCAAACCATTATCTCAGTTATCCAGGCGGCAGAGCCGCAGGTTTCTCTGCAAAATTGTTCTTCCTTCTGAGAACACAGAAAAATTCTATTTCTTTCACTCCATCTTATTAGTTTACACACACGTGTGCATGCGTGGTAGGCACAAAGCTTGCAAAGAGAATCATCAGCAGTCTGTGGTTTAAAACAACAACCATTACATTTATAATAATAATAATAATAATAATAATAATAATAATAATAATAATACACGTGGTAACAAGTAATCTATTTTGGAAGACAAAAAAATAAGCCTGGAATTATGTTAAAAAAAACAACAACAACAACAACAAAGCCCTCGATGTATTTACAGAGAAATGTAAGAGGATATTGTTAAATTTGTAACAGGTAGGCTATAAAAAAGACGTTTAAAAATTGTCTAAAAAATAACCAAACATCCAGAGCAGCTTTGAACCACAGCTAAACGTGCATGATAGAATAGTGCTAATGTAGGTCATTTTTAAGGACTACATTGCTCTTCTAGAAATTGGAAATGCTCCATCCCCCCACAAGCACAGCCACAAAGCTACAGAGAGCAGTCAGCCATTACGACCAATTTAGTGTCTCTACAATTAGAGCTGCTCTTCACTTAATTAGGCTACACGCTGCTGAAGCCAGCAACGTTTTTCCCCATTTCAGACAGATGAAGAAGGCTGAGATGTAAGCTAATAAGTGTAAAAACATAATAATAATAATAATAATAATAATAACAATAACAACATTATTATTATTATTATTACTATTATTATTATTGTTATTATTATTACTATTATTATTATTATTATAACAATACATATTGTTATTATTACTACTATTATTATACTACTACTTCTACTACTACTACTACTACTAATAATAATAATAACAATTATTATTATTATTATTTTAAAATACTTATTAGCTTACTTCTCAGCCTTCTTCATCTGTCTGAAATGGGGAAAAACGGGGCTGGCATGCTGTTCTACTGATAAACGAAAAATCCATGAAAAGTCTAAAGCATGACATTTGTAAATGGATAAAGATAAAGACTGGTGGTTCAGGGGATGTCTGTCTTCTTTAATCGCCCCCAGTGTGCGCTTTTAATTCTGACAGTGAGTGTGTGTGATTTGCTGCACCTGAGGCGGTGACCAATCGGTGCCGTTTCACCCTCATCATCACCCCTCCCCTGCATCCCCCCTCCCCAGGACAAGATTAATGACGGCGGCCACAAAGCAAATAGCCGGAGTGCAAAAGCGTTTTATGTGGACGATGCACCTACTTGACGCAGGTGGCCGTAAATTTGTCGTGTTGGGGTTGGGCTCGCCGCCGCAAGAGGAGGAGGAGGAGGAGGAAGGAGCCGTCGGCGCCGCCATCGCTCTACAGAGACGGGGGCTGAAGACCAAAGACCAAAGCGCGCTGTCACTGCTCTTATTTCACCTCGGCTGAAGTCACATTCGCTGGGAGGAGGGCAGAGAGAAAGTTTAGCTTCAGGTGTGGGCTCCACATGTGTAGGGTATTTTAAGCTGAAGGCAGTGGGCAGCAGATTAAGCTCGCCAGACTGCAGTAGAATTTAGAAAGCATTTAATACAATATATCCAGGCTACATGACACGAAGAACAAAACGTTTTGGAGAACTTAGAAACAAGACTCTATAGAAAGATCAGTCTTATACCAGTTATCCAGCCCATACTGTAATGAGCATATATGTGATAACAGGCAAAAGTTTATTTCACAGAATGCAAAACACATAAAGGCCAACTGGGAACTG